>NC_091942.1:22863957-23196457 GCF_041260155.1 Ptychodera flava | reverse complement strand
ACTTGTTAAAGTGGGAATAAGATGTCAATCTGAACACAAATTTGCTGCCACTGTCGTAATCTTTACAGTCTAAGTCCCGTCAATCATTCAAACTGTGAATGCACACATGTACAGGACTGTCCAGCACTTTGCTCAACTGCAGTGTGTGTGGTACAATCCACCTATCTCCCTCGTGAAATTCCTATCGAAGCATGTATACCCATCCAAGCAGAATCTCTACGATTCTCTTTAATCGTGTATATAAGTAGTGAACTGTGTCTGCATGTCTGTCAAGACTCTGTGAGCTGGCGCAGGGGTTGGTGTAGCTTGTCAGCTGAGGAAAAAAATCATGAGCGTCTCCTTAACATTAACCGTGCTGACATCTTTATCGTTTCATCTTACTCATCTCAGAACAACACGACGACGCAGATGTCTGTCATCTTTTGGGAGTCTTTAAAAAATCCCAAGAGACTACAGCTATCATTAACTTAATTGAATTCACTGAATGGATCGTTGACTTTCCTTTGTGCAATTATACATCAGTTTTGAATTTTTGAAAAAAAGAAAGTCAGCGTGGTCTAGACTTGCAACACAAATCAGGTGACTTAAAGTGCCAGTATGTATTGCAGTGTAGAAGTAATTAAAAAAATTGCCCATTAAACGTTGTCATTAAAACAAAATCTGAAACAAAATTGCAGCCTTTTATTGAAGATTGGCTTGATTTATTCGTTAATCATATCATGATTTGTTCACCCAATGTTTTGAATTGCAAACTTTTAACAATGTCGTTATCCCATAATGATAAGGGTTTACTTGGCATTTCTCATTTGCCCCTGTGAGAATTTTAGACTCACGTCCACCACAAATTATATCACAATTGATGTGTACTGGGTTTCCTACCTCATTAAAAGGAGAATTACGATTTCCAAAAGAATTTGATTCTGGGGACCATGTATCGAGATAATGGCAAAGATGTGTCAATGAGATTTTTAAATGCGGGATAGTACTGTTATAAAGTTGTGAAAATGGACTCATCCCAGCTGATTTCGACTTGTCGCCACATCGATGGGCATATAAATATTGAAACAGGAAAATCAAGGTATAAACTTCAACACACTTTTGCCTTGATTGTGAGGTGATCATGAACTTGAAGCAGTGTTCTTTGGCAAACTGTTGCGTACTGGTATTTGGTCAGGTGAACATGTATGGTAACCCACATGCTTGGCCAGACATGTCTAAGAAAAGCCAAGCAGCTATTGGGCTAGTCTACAACTGATTTTACAATCAAAGAGTACTTTCTGGTTCTGTGCTAAAATATAAACGGAGATGAAATAAAGAAAGAATGTTGAAAAAGACTTATTATTCAGCTTCAACAGCCATCAACAGCACTCTGCTTGGCTGTCTTCATCATAATTCTGTACATCTTGGACGAGTAAGTTGTCTGAGTGTACGAGAACACCTTGTATGCTAAATTCTACATAGCCCCTACACTGATATATATAAGTGTGTAACATTTTCAACATGGAAATGTAAAGAAAAATCGCTCCAAGGTGTGAATGGGACTGCACTCCAAAAGTTTGCCGTTGTGACTTTGTCATATTGAAGTGTCACCTGCGAGAAATTTCACCTTTTCAGTGTTACCTAAGGAGGAAAAGGTGTCTGAACACAGCGGGTCATGATAAGAAAACGACAGCCTTACTGCTATCTAAGATGATAGATGTAGCAATATAGTGAAAAAAATGTACGCGGCCACGTTGTAAAACTGCTGCTCCTGTGACCCGAACATAATGCATGGAAATTCATTTAAAAATGCCCACTGAGGGTCCATGCGGTCCCCATGCTTTCAATCACAGGTCTCTGAAAGCCGCCGATGATTGTAAGACGAGCAATCCTGCCGTGATAAAACAAGCGATTACTTATCAAACCTGCCAACAGGCACTGCTAGGCAAGACGTCGAGATGGCATCTATCTGTCATCAATCCCGGCTTCAGCCCTATAGTCGTTTTGAACGCAGATAATCCAAGCTTTGTCGAAGATTACAAACAATTACGGTTTGGTAATAGGGTTACTCTTGTGTTTCACATCGCCTACTTGATTGAACTCTGTAGGGTTGTGATAAAAATAATTCCTTCGCAGAAAAAAAAACCTTTTAATTAATTTCTCATGACATTTGTTCAGAGGTTTTGGGGCATCGCCCTCGGTAGAAAACTCTGTCAAGTACATGATTTCATCAACGCTGTGCCTGGCAGTACGAAGCAGGCTTTCATGTTTATCCGCTGACTCGTCCATGGACAGAATACAGATGAAGGTTTGAATGGTCTTACGTGTTAACTTCAATGCATTTTGATATTGCTCTGAACTCTCTCAGACAGTTCTTGCTGTGTATAGTTTCTAATAAATCAGAGCAGGTTACGTGAAGAAGAATCAGGATGAAGCTGCAGTGCATTTTTCTGAATGCCCATATTGGAATTTTATTTTTAAGAATTTACAGAGCACATACATTTTCCCCCATTCCATATCTTTTTATAACTTGAATGAATAATCATTTTATCTGTAACTGAACATCTTTTGTGAATTTTCAATGAGCTAGTCTTTTATATTTGTTTTGATGTTTTCCTAACGGAGAGCTCATGATTGCTCCCTTCTTCAACCCTATGAGTGCTGTAATTTTTCCCACCAAAATTTAGGTGCAACATATTTTTACCAATTTTATGAATTTTTCTGCAATTTTTGTCATAATTTTGGACCGTATGGGCATCATATTTCATTGGCTACAGTTTTTCATCAAAATTCTAGCAAAAAATTAGAAAATAATTGATTGGTGTATATATATATGATAAAGGCGACAAAAATTGACTTTGGTGCTCAAAGGGTTCATAAACCGTCTTTGTTTTACATTTACCTTTCCAAATTTGCATCATTGATCTATATTCATGTTTTTATACTTTCTTTATTTTTTACAGACGTGAGAGATTTTTGAACCTGAACTCAAGTCAACATCAGTAGACCGGAACTTGAAATTTCACAATGTGGTTACAACTGTCGCTGGTGCTATTCTTCCCTATGCAACTCTTTTCCCAGTCTTCCGAGGAAATGGATCCGGCTCTTTCCAAAGAGTACTGCGTGATCGGCGCGGGACCAGCCGGCCTTCAGATGGGTTATTTTCTCCAGAGGGCCGGCAGAGACTATGTCATTTTTGAACGTGACAACACCGCGGGGGCGTTTTTCGTCCAGTACCCGCGGCACAGAAAACTCATCAGTATAAACAAGAGGTACACCGGCAAAAACAACAAAGAGTTCAACCTGAGGCATGACTGGAACTCGCTCATCAGTGATGACGAAAGTTTGCAAATTAAGTAAGTATTTATCATGATTGAAAATAATTTGCCAAAAGTAAATTGTCCAAAGTCCCAGGCGGTCAATTCTTTATCAATTAATAATTGTGTCCTTTATTCTTTTTCCAATATTCATTGTAGTTACCTAACCTTTGCATGCTGTGTCCAGACATTTAAAGTTTAAATGCCTGTTTCTTTCATTATTTCATCATCATGTCTTTTCCCTTCATACTTCCTACCAGTGCTAACATATGCCACGCATTGCCTGTGTTAAATCTTGGGATATTTTAATTCATAGATGCTGGGTACTTGAGATTATCAATAACTCAAACATGAACAGTGAACACGAATATTGTTAGTCAAAGCTTAGACAAAAAACCCATGAACAGAAATTTACATTAAATTTTATTTAGCTGGGAAATTTGACTGTCAGCATTTCTTATCACCTATTTTGATAGTTAATATGAAAATTTTGATTTGTTTTTTCATTGGAGGAGACACATGTACTAAGTTTGAGATAATTTCAAATAGCTTTATGGACGGTCATGAAGAAATATAATGAAAGGAAAATCAGGAATCAAGTTGCACCTGTGGAAATGTTTTTGCAATGTCGAAAATGATTAAGTTTTTGAATCGGGTTTTGAAAACTAAATTAATATCTCCATACCGAAAAAAGCTGCTCTCTTTAGCCACCACTTGTGTGCATTCAAAAAGTGCAATGCAGTTGTACCTGTAAGCCCTACTTGACAGAGAATTAATTTTGAAGTTTCAACATAAGTTTTTCCAGAGTTTGCTTTTTGTGAGATGTTGTACAATAATACTTGCAGAATTAAAAATTATTGCAATTTTTCCAAAAGTATGAGAAGTTTTAGAAAATGAAGACATCCGTATATGAATTATTAATCATTCATTATTCAGTAGGATGAAGTCATACCTTGGATTTTTTTGTGTAAAATGAAAATGTTCTGATATTTCTATACCTTACAAGACAGCTTGTATAAGGAAAAAAACCAAAGATCCGGTGTTCATGCTATGGGATATTCTGAAAAAGGATATTATCAGTTAGATTATTGCTAGGCAATATAGCCGAGTACAGTGTATAATTACATGTATGTCACTTGAGGACAAGGGATTAGATGTATGGCAAGGGTAGGGTGCAGCTACTGGCATTTTGACGGCCGCTGTGTTGAAATTGGAGGATGTTTTGTAGAGTAGTTGACATGGTACAATACTGGCTGTGAAGTCTATCATACTCATGTCCGCTGTCATTGGCGGCATTACCTGTATAGGAGTGTATTGTCAGCAGTGTTGTAATAATAAATCTTCATCAGATACCTGTGCAAGCTCATCTGGAATGCTATAATAGTGGTAGCTTTCACCTAGTCGGTACCCTCCAGGAAAGGCCTTGAACTTTCAAGCTTCTTGGAAGGTCCTGGAAAACTGCATGATAAGGCCCGAAGATTTTCAGAAATCATGAAATGACTAATCGTCCTGTCATAACAGTGATATGTAAAATGATATACAAACTGAAACTTTGTTAAAATAATACTTGGAAAACGACTTTTGACCTCAAAAAGTCCTTGAAAATTGCTGAAAAAGTCCTTGAATTTGAAATTACTTTGAGTCGAGTGTATGGACCTAGCTGTTTCATACGTGGTTGCTGCTTTCTAGTTTCTTGTATTCATTTTCATTATACATTTATCGACCCCCCAAAATAAATAAATAAATAAATAAATAAATAAATAAATAATCAAAAGTCTGGATATGAATGTCATCTTCTTTATGTTATATTGACAGGAGAAATATTGCTTTGTAATGAGCAAGTTTGCAAATAATTGCATAATTTTATCCTTCCTTACAGACACTATTCCAAGGAATTTTTCCCTCATGCCGACGTCATGGTGAAATATCTACAAGATTATGCAAGTAAACTGAAGCTCAACGTGCAGTACAACACCAACATTGCTAACATAGAGAAAAAGCCTGACTTGCGGGATCCCAATTCCAAATTCTACCTCACAGACCAAGTAAACAAGACATACGTTTGTCAGTAAGTAGACAAAGGGACTGTTGCTGTCAATTTTGATAATTTTCTCAGATTTTTTGCTTCAGTTTTGGAAATATGATTTGTTTCTTTTTTCACTCTGCATGCATACTTGAATGCCTGCCATGAAACTACTCAGATTTGGATGTTAAATGTTCATATTTATCATTGATATTGATTTACATCAAGACGACAAGTCATTGGACATATTGCATTGATGCAGTATGCCAACTCTGACTGAAATTGACTGTTTTCATCTCGTCATTAAATTTGAACATATCAGAATTCATGCAACTCCTTGACTTCAGTGAAAGACAACTTAAGGTAAATTTGTGCAAACGGATGTGTGAACCCTTTTATAACCCACCATTCTCTCTGTTTGATGCGACCCAATTAAAGGAAGTAATAGGGTCGAACCAATATCTTATGGTGAATAGGGAAGTTCAGATGAGGGAGGGAAATACATATTGACCGGTAGATATGAAATTCATTTACACAGTTACTTGGACACAGATGATCTGTCTCGTATATCATCCATACAAAAAATCTAGAGTTACTCAGAGCTCAGGATTGTTGTGTGTGTGTGTGTGTGTGTGTGTGTGTGTGTGTGTGTGTGTGTGACACGTGTTTGTATGTGTTTGATCCACTGTTTATGCAGCTGAAGACAGGCATCCGAGTGGGAATAATAAAGGATCAACCAACCCGATGACATCAAGATCAATAAATAATGAAAAGGCACTGATTACCCAGGGAAATCCTTGTCTTGATTTTCAAAGATTATTTGGCAGTCGAAGACTGATTTGGTCATTAATCACACTGTTCTGTTTACAGTCGTAAAAAAAAAATAGATCGCAGTAACTGCAAATGAGATTTAAAATAGACACTACACAATGCCAATAAATGTCCTCTTGGCTGTTATAAAATGAACAAGGGCATTTCCGTGCGGAATGGGATTATCCCAGAAGACAAATATGCAGTATCTTAGCTATGGGGCTTGTAATGAAACGTTGATGTGGAGAGACCATAAAAACCACTGTAAGTTGGTGTGTGGAATTTAGAAATGTACTCTGAATATTGAAATATAAAGTTAAGTCATCTCTGTACCTGTATCTTATTTACTACAAACTATTGAGACCATTACCAATAACATGGATGCAATTAACCTCACCTCTGTGTATATCTATCTATATCTATCTATCTACCTATCTATCTATCTATCTAATTATCTATCTATCTACATGTATCTATCTATATACATCTATCTATCTACCTATCTATCTATCTATCTATCTATCTATCTATCTATCCCTGTATATGTGTGTGTGTGTGTGTAGAAAGAGAGACAGGGGGAGAGAGATAGGGGAAGGGTGAATGAGGGACAGACACAGGGAGATAAATATATGTTCGGTAACTTACACGTACTCTACACACACACACACACACACACACACACACACACACACATGCATGGAACTTTGAAGTAAAAACAAGGATACTGCATACTTCAGTAAATTAGGATCTTGTAGTGACCTTATCAGTTTTCCATTAACATTGGACAAATGAAGAGAACTCTTATCCTGGATACATAAGACACTGTTAGGTATTTTCGAAATGATCTCGCCCTGTTATTGTGTGTCCCCTTATGCCAACCTTCATCAAATTTTTGGGTGACCCCATCATGTGCATATCACAGTGTGTGACAAAAATGAAATGAAAACTGCTCATTGCTGAGACAGAGTACTTTAGTATGTCATCAATCACCATGCGTAGTAGTGAACATTCTTTCTAGACCACATGATGCATGGAAGACTTAACAGAATGAGATGAATAAGATGAAGATTGATCATTGCATAATTGTTACACAAATCTTATTTTTTGTAAGTTTTGGAAATATGAATTAAGTGGCATGTTTAATAATTGGACAATTTTGAGACGCTTTGTTGACACCTGGTTGAGAATGTGATATATGTTAATAACAAAGTGGCTGACGTAAACTTACATGTTCCTTACACAGACAACCACACATGGATTCACTTTGTCGTAAAAACTTAAATTCCAAAATATACTAACTGCCCCAGCATTGACGAAATGTCACCAAATTGAATGAAAACGGCACATAAACAGAAAAGTGTCTATCTGTGAAAATTTACGGATATTAAAATGAATGAAATTTACTTTCCTCAAAAAAGAATATTTCTTTGGTGGCTGTGTGCTATGGAAACACTAATTCTTGGTAATTCTTAGTTTTGTTAAACAAAGAGCAGGACATTGTAGAAGATAGGAACACAGATAAATTGTAGAAAACAAAAATCGCAATTGAAAAACTGAGAATCAAGAGTGTTCTCAGTTAAGCATACCATAGTTGTTGTATAACCATAGTTTTGTGCAGCCTTGAGTAATGAGAATACCTGTTTTCTGAAACACAGTCACATCTTGTTTTGAAAACTATCTTGTTATCGTACTTCACTTTTAAAAAAATGCGGCACCCGAAAAAAAAATCGTAAAAACATACTTGAAGGCTTTTTATGACTCATTCTTTTGCGTCCTATATGCAGAAATGAGCCCACGTTCTCAGCATTGCCTATCTGGACTACTGATCTAGTAAACGTCAAAAGTACCCCTTATCTTCCAAAACAAATTGCTGATATCACTTGGTGCATTTGATTTGTTGGCAAAAGCTCAGCGATAAATTCAAAAAAATGTGATTTCTTTTCTGCGAATTTGCTAAAAAAAAATAACCCAGATGTCCGCCGGTTACAGTTCATACCTGGGACAGCAGTACAGCACTCGGCTTCCAGTCATACACTATAAATCGTCCCACAGTTAAAACCAGTACTTGTGTATTCATTCCCATTTTTCGATGTCTGTGTCTGAGGAGTATCTATAGCCTCGGAGAATTCACCGTAATTTGCCGAAAATGAAAATTTAATAGTCAGAGCGAGATGAAATGGTGAGTTTGCCTGCAGAATTCTTAATAGTAAAGTGATTCCCCCATCCTTCTCGTATTTGAGTTATTCTCGTCATGTCTCGGATGAAATAATGCAGGCAAACTTCCTTGCTTTTTTTTTTTTCGAAGTTGTGCGTTGCCTCATTCGCTAATCTGTAAATTACACCAGGGGTGAAATTAATGCACCAAATTTCATTAGCTTGTTGATTTTCTCTCAGATTTTATGCAAGAAATGTCAGCCTGAAGGCTGTAAACCATTTTGCACAACGCATCGACGTAAAGACAGCCACGTCGTCTACAGCGGCGTCCCCAGGGTCAAGTTTTAGTTGAATGCACGTGGGAAGCGCATACACTTCCCGACCGTTCAACCAGGCATCCATGGTCGCCATGGCGACAGATATCTTTAGGACTTCCAGCTGTAAGCACCCAGTGTCACACAATTTGCAAGTTAGTTTGAGTAGAGCTAACAGGATTATACTACGGGATGAAATAGATTTGTGCTTGGCTGATCCTCTTACGTGGTAATAATTGCTCGGAATAAAATACGGAAATCCAACTCATGCCATTCTGTTTTTGGTGGAATTGTCGATGAGCAAATGTAGTTACACAAAATGAACTAACAAGCCAATACTTAACTTCAGGGTGCAAATAGGCTGTATTAATCCGGGATGTGAAAATTACGTTGCTGGCCAGATTTAAGAGATATATAGCTTTAACATCTGAGAAATTCATTTTGTAGAGATCATCAATGGACAAATTGAGGATTTTCCATTTTTTTCTCTTGGGACACCATCAACCGAAATCTCTGAGTGCGATATTCTGAAAAGATTAATGGTAAAAGAAATAGCCGATATTAAAAACAACGTTAGCCTGTGCATTTTTGTCCCCCAGAAAATGAATGAGGCCAATTAACACGCAATGTTTTTCCTGGTGCGTGTAGGTTGATGATTGAAATGTCTTGCTTTTTCTAACTGTGGAACACCTCAGTGTCAAAGGTCAGAGAGGGAATTTTCAACCCCGCAGAAACAGTTATATACACATGTCAGTTTTTCTCCTCACACTGTGGTAGGCTGTCCATATCTGGTGGCATCATAAGAATTACGCTAACTTGTGCATTTCTCTTCAAGGTGGAATGCGTCTCATGGACAGATCATCAGGCTCAAATTTTCAGAGTTCTTTTCTGATCTACCACTTGAGGGGGCTCATCTGAAAGCTCTTGGAGTAACACAAATTTTCACTCTTAGTTTTCCAAAAATCGAAAATTTCATTTTTTCCCAAAGAGTTAACGCAGGGATGGTGGCCATTTTGAATTCTCAATATCAACAAATGTCAGGTAATTTGTATCTGTAGAGATGATTTCTTTCTCTTGTTCCAAGCTTTGCACGGTGACCCCCGATTTTTATTCATGATTTGTAAGAGTATGGTTGAAAGTTTCATCGAGGAATGTTTGAGCCAAAGTTAAGTCTTTCATTTTCAAGGCATATACTACCTTAACCCTTTCACCCCCAGTTCCCTGTATACAGGTCCAACTTTACCGTAGAAAACAATGGATTTGGGACAAACCATGGTGGTGAAAGGGTTAAAGTACTCTGTACTTAAAATTCAGTTCACTTTCAGCTTCACTTTAAATTTTGAAGTCCAATCACTAGAAAGCAGTTTTGCATTTTCTTCTCTTCCATGCTAGTTGACAGTATTTTAGTCAGCATCAGCTTTTTATCAGGGACTGTGGCTGTAAATTCGCAACTCTGTCAATGCTGTCAGTGTCACAGATCATAAAAATTCTAGGATTTCAAATCTGAAGGAAATAGTAGCTGCCTGTATTTTAAATTTCTGACATAGAGTAGACATAGTAAAAACCTGTCAAAGTTTTCTGAAAAGTAGTTTTTCGTGACATGTTTCTTTGCTTATAATTACACCAATTTGAATATCGTCTAGAAAAATTGATGAAGTAGCTACCACTTACCTTTAAAACCAATTATTAAAATTTAACACTGGGTTGCTACTAAGAAAAATGTAATGATATATGGGCTATGTACCAAGTCACTTGAGTCAGACATATATTGTTTATGAAAGATAATACAGACCGAAGTGTTCAAGATATTCAAGTTCACAATTTTGTCATGATTCAGGTATACCATAGGCCTCTCAGTACCAGCTGTATTTCCCTTTAATGCAGATTGGAATAAATGATGTATTGATTTTCTAGAGTCTGTGTAGTATTTTCCTAAATCGCATAGTTGTTCGTACAAGTCAATATCCACTGAGTCAGACTTTCTCTGGGTCATTATTCTCACGTTGCGTCTCTTCTTGCTCTGTACAGGACTCTCATTGTCAGCACTGGCATTGCCAGCCCCAACAAACCAACATTCCGTGGAATGGACCACGTCGTCGGATATGAGGACATGTCCCTGGACCCGGAAGACTACGAAGGCAAGACCGTGCTGATCCTTGGGAGAGGCAACTCTGCCTTTGAGACGGCGGATCACATCATGCCTTACACCAATTTTATTCACATGGTGGCCAGGACGCGAGTCAGGCTTTCCTGGGAAACCCACTACGTTGGTGATCTCAGGTGAGAGAAGTTCTCAATGTGGCTCACCGGTATGCTGACAGTTAGTGGTCAGGTGTCTATGGGATTGGTGTTTTTTTTAATTTCTTTCCTCTCATTTTTATCATCCCTGTTTGCTCATCTCCTTTGTCTCTTTTACCAATTCTCTGCGTCAACATCCTTTTGTACATCGTGGTGATTTAATCCAAACCTTTTTCTCTGATAAAAAAACTCTTCTGAAAGATCTAGACATAAAAAAATCAAGGACCGCAATTCAAAAACATGACCTTCAAACTCTCACTGTCCATGCCTGTGAGATGATGATTTTCTTGAAAAAGTGAGCAAGTTTATCAAAGAAGGCGATCATCAAAAGAATTGTTGCTGCTGCTTTGAAATCTGTGCACTTTCCAAACATGGAGCATCCCTTTCCTTTGTGTGTGTGCTAAGTGTTAATATACCAGTGTGATGATATTGAAAATGGAGATAAAACTCAGTGAAGGACAGACGACTCTCTTTGTAGGGCCATAATGTGTGAAGAATCCAAAATCAGCTTCATTGGTATCTCTTTAAAAAACAACTATGTCAAGTGATAGCTAGCGGCAACACATTGATTCTTAACAGGGACTTGAAGTGAATTCAACGTTCATCAGAGCAAAAGCAGATCAATTCAAGTATCTGGTTTCTTTTTTTCTATGGAAGTTGTGTGAATGAGGCACAAATTGTGTTTTCTGTTGCTAACGCATAACAGCCACTGCTCAATGCGTGATCTGTAATTATGACTTGAACAGTTGCTGCCGTGATGAGCGAGAAAAGATGAATTGTACGGTTGGTGCAATGGCAAGAAGGCGCAGCTTTTATGGCTTAATTGGTTAAGTTGTGAATTGTTTTGTCTCCTTAGTGCAAAGGTGTATTTTACTCTGCAATATTCCCGCTACTTTGCACATTCTTAGTTTCTGAAGTGCGACCTTCATCTCTGAATCACCATTGTATAGGCGTTCACACAGTTGTCAGTCTTATTTCTGGCTCCCTTTGTACACGATATGTTTTCGTGACTTTTAAAAAAAGAAGTGAAATAGACAATTATGAGACAGTTGGACAATATTGAATTTTGATGAACACAGCAGATGTTTGCTGAACAGCTCGACACTTAAAAAAAAACAACCCATGTGTAATAAACCCAATTTTCTGTACAGGGTAATGAGTTCTTTGTCAGAAGTTGTGAAACATGCAAATTAAAATTTAATGTCAAAAGGGCTTTACAGAGCCTATCATATGGACCGCTTCACTCCGCTTTTTTGGGCTTTTCTCGTTTGATTTAAGACTTATTCATTTCCATTCCAACCAAAAATGATGCTTTTTTATTCAAAGAGGTCAATACTCGAAACGAAGTGAAGTCGCCACGCTGGTCTTCAAAGCATCGTGCGGCAATCTACCGCTGAACGAACGCACGACACGAAAAGGTCAGGAGCCCATTCTCTAGAGAGAGGGTGATGAGTTCTTGATTGCACATTAAATTTTATATGACTCGAGCTCAAACCATGCATGAAAAATTATCCTACTCGGAGCGACTATCACTGAGATTGAAATCTGGCACACGATGAGCGTACTCCTCGCGTCTTGTTTGAGAAAATACCTCATTACAAAGTCCATACCGACTGTCAACTGCCTTCCAGACATTCTTTTCATCAGCATTTTGCTCTCAAAAGGGTTGTAAATATTTATGCAGGGACTTTTCCAGTGCATGGAAAACTTGTTGAGAATCCAGTCAAGCGGGCTTTAAGAGCTGGTCCATAATAGATGAATAACTCCTGCAAACGGAGAAAGAAAAATTAATTGCAGATATTTGTAAAAGTTGGTGAGGACAGCTGCTGTTTGTGGAGATGCCACTCAGCGGTACAGGTGTTTAACGATGCAGTGAACTGCTTCCACAGAGGAATCGTCACAGCTGTAAATTTTTGTTCATCTCGGAACATTCGGTTGGGAAGCATTATTATGTCCGACACGTTTGTCTTTTGAATTTTTGCAATACCTGCTGAGCTTTTGTACATGTGAAGTGCATGTGTGTGATTCTGATGGTGAGTTTTGAACGGCTACCCACTTTTTTCCATACCTGCGTGTGTTCATAAAATAATATTTTTCTTGCACAAGATCTGTTGAAACAGTGATAATTATAATTATTTTTGCCAAGAAATTGGATCATACTATTATCTCATTGGGGGTGGAGGGAGGACTACCTGCTAAAAGGGCGTTGCAGACAAACATTCGTGTTCTGAATGATGATTTTGATGATGCAAGACTTGCTACAATGCACACGAGATCCAAGTTTTGATTGTCGTGTACTAATTCCTTCTCATATTCCTGGTAACTCACGGATTGGCATTCATTATTAGAGAGACACATTTCACTTTATTTGTCGTACGAACGACACAAATAATCCTGACACAATAACCACAAAATGAATCATTAAAGTCAGTGTTTGGCAAAGGTAATCAGTTGATGTTAGCTTCAAATGAAAGAAAATGAAAACGCCTTTTTTTTACAACAATTGATTGTGTAAAAGATAATTATTTACTCTGTCATATTGCTTATTAAAGAATGTTTCTATGTTTTCTAATTCCGTAAGTCCATTAACCGGTCATTACTTTTCTAATTGGCTATTAGAAAGCTGACTGTATTAGGTAGTTCCAAGTACTCTTACAAAAGATGCCAATCTGTCAAACTTGTTCTATGTTAATTTTAATTTTCTTTGCTGCAATCAGTTGCATTGTTCAACGTGTGTGTCGCTTTCTGTTTGTCAAACAGAAAGGAAATGTCCGAGTCAAGTGCAACCTTTGTCAGTCACATTGTCCTTCACACTATGTTGAATAACATTCTGTGCTTACACAACTTACTCCGTTACACAAGTTGAAATGTTGATGTTTTTGTAAATTTCCTCGCAGCGCGTGTGCTTCAAAGCAGACCCGCATTTGTGAATGATGGTGTATAATGCACGTCAACCAGGCATTGAAGTGTGCATAGTGAGTGAGGCTGTCAATGCCAGATAATGACCGTCATCATTCATGGACAAGCATAAATCAGAACCTTGTGCTTTAACTAGTTTTGACACTCTAGGCAATGCACAGGAAAGCTGTGTTTTGCAAGTGACAGCTTGCGAGAACCGGAGATGGTGCAAGTTAACAGCCTGTGTATGACGTCAGTCTCTGCAGTTATGATATAGCATATTCAGTCTCTGATGGTCATATTTTTATAGCATCATCAATCTCTGATAGAAAAGTCAGGACTTAGCTTTCGACATGACAAAACTCACCTTGGTACATAGCAGTGTGTGTTAATCATATCAATTAATCAATTTCACTAGCAAAGGCACTTTTGATGATGTTATTGCCCCTAGTACCCGCAGTATCGATCAATGCCAAAAAAATGGCAAGCCCACTCATGCAGTTTCGCATTTCCTGTGAGTAGAGATATGTGAATTAAAAGCTTAATTCAAATAGAAATAAGCTGTATATTTTCATATTGTAGTATTCCTATGTAAGGTTGGAACTACAATATTGAATTTAAGTTTCTGTGAAAAAAAACCAAGATAAACAGTAAATTCTGATGGTAACTATTGCTCCACTTGGTACGGATCCCTTCAACTTTCACTCCCAGGGTTTTACAGCAAAATGAAGTGGTGTTTTTCAAGCTTTTTTCCAACCAGAAAAAAAAGTACTCAATCAGACTTCACATGCCTTGACTCTGTTTCATGCACCCGTGAGCTTATAGCTTCTGTGACTCAATAATGAGGTGAAGTAAAGTGGTGCTCTCCGTTGGGACTTCTTGCTCCATCAGACAGCGTGATTTCAGGCACAAGCCCGGCTGATTGCCGTAATCACCGTGTTATCCCTAGTAATCTACCTCCCCATGCAGGTTGATGTTAGATATCAGAGCCACCAGACTGTGTGGCAATTACAGAGGCGGAAGAGTTTCCACGGCAGGTTTTGAGGGGGCGTGGGTAGAAAGAGGAGATACCAAACTATGGTTATTTGCATTGTCAGGATTAAGAGTGCTCAGATTATGCCCTTTTTCTTGAAGTTGAATTAAAGAAATGCAGTCAAGATGTATCTGCAGTAGCCTATCATTGATTTTCCCTTGAGGGTAGTGGGGAGACCCACTCAAAAATAGTACATTCACCAAAAGATCTGGTGTATAATCTGCTATTGATGTTCCTTAGGTAAATGTGGCTGACGCTCCAGGAGGTATGCGAATTTGTAGCGCTGAACTTTTAATAATTGGAAAAGAAATGATGTGTCAGTCGCATCGCATCTTTGACGGCGTTTTAAATACAAAACTCTGATAATCTGATCATGATCAGGGACTTAAAAGATATTCAAATAAAAGTGACAGTAACTGTAGCTATTTGATGATTTTTTCACTATTTTCTGTTTTGAATGTCTGCTACCGCAGTTGCTTGTTCTACTGTACTGCCCAAAGCATGTTGAGATCCACAGTGTTGATCTTGTCAACTCGGCCTGTACATGTGTAGACTGCGTTGTTATTGTTAACAAGGGTCTTCTGGTCCAGAGCAGAATTCAAATATGAATAATAACTGTCCAGTGCATTTCACACTTGACGATGCTGTGTTGACAGTTAAATAGTTGGTGTTTTAACATGCTTCGGTGAGTAGAACAAGAACTAGCAATTGACTTGCGGAATAAAAGTAATGAAAAAATCATCAAAAGTTATAGCTACTGCCCTGGCCCTTTATGACATGCTAAGGGGCCATGGATAAAACTCGCCTGACTAACGAAATGTTGCAATAGAACACCATAGAAACAGTGCATATGGATTTATACTTGTTTTGAAATCCATCTGCTGAAATCTGTCTGCTGCTCAAGAATCTGTCAGTAGGTCAGACTTCCAGCAACCTATAATATCAGTGGTTTATCGAAGTGTGGAAAAGTTCAAATCATAAATTTGCTGTCAAATTTTCACACTTCAAAACTCTTGTTTAATGGTGGGGCGGGGGTTGAGGTTTAAGGCAATGGGTTTTTGAATGCCAAGTGCATTAATGAACAACCCTAAAGACATCTGAGAGAGCAAGACACTTTGAAGAAGTATCTCCTAAAAACAGTTGATTGTACCGTACTTTGGTTATCCAGAAAATAAAGTGACTGAGTGTGTGTGCATGTGAAACCCTTAAAATGACAGCATGCAAAAAAATCAACAGCGGTGGGCTTTTCCAGTACTGCTTGCTGTACTGTGGTCGAAGAAACATTTCACTAGCAGTTTGTCAATGTAAAATATATCAATGGTCCCTAATGGTAGAAGCTCCAAAATCAGACCTATCTGTGCCAAACCTGTGGACCTTGTAAACCGTGCGTGAGTTTGTATAGTCATTACTCATGAATCCTCCTTTCCTATCAATACTTCATCAGGTCTCGGTTCATTTATTTCTTCATCATTTTGACAAGCACTTTGAGTTGAGACCTCATTGACTGCCAGTGACAGGTAAGGAGATCCCCACACACTGAGGGTTTTTTCTTCCATAGCAACTGGCGTAGCCCCTCTCATGACTGAACGATGTCGTGATGGCGCCTTTAATGACTCTCACTGGCAAGTTAAATCCTTTACTTTCATGAACAAGGCCCGGCTGGAAGCTATCTTTTATGGCTCGTTAGTGACAGGGAGGTTCTGATTTTGTGTCGTGGCATTTGCAGGGTGTCTATACAAGCTCCACAGTAATTACTTTACATCATTCCAATGTGTCATGTGGGTGGGTGGGGGGTCAGTAACATCGCAGCGAGATTGTATATGACTTTCAAATATTTCATCAGCAGGATTCTGTATTAATGGACATGTTTTAACAACCCGAGTGACCGTTATTATATATAGATGGCTGTCGTAAACCTCATCATACCAGCAAATGTTGCATGAATGATGTTGAAAATGATGTCCTTGTTTTTTTTTCCACACATGACGTTGAGTTAATTGTCAAGGAAGAGTGGTTAAACTTATAATCATTCTCTCAGTGTCTTCCTGACCTTAAAAGGATACAGATTCAGTTGTTTCTTGTTCAATATGGAATAAGGAAAGGATACGGATTGTCATTAAACATCACAGGGTCCTGTCTGAATCTGCAATAGTATTATTAACAAGGTAATATATGGTTTTGATCCGCTGAATACTGTTATATATGTCTGCAGAAGTATACTCTTTTTAACCACCTCAAACATTAACATTCACCCAGCTCTTTCAAGTAGAACTTGGGCACTTACAGCACGTCAGAATAAAATGCTGAAGAACTTTAATGCAATATGCTTAGTCACTCCACAATCAATGAATATTTGTATATCGGAACTCACGCCTTCTGTCCTAGCAATTTCTTCCATTTGTACATTTAATAGCTCAAACATCTCTTCCCTGTTTACCCTGTTTCGCGGAAATTCAAAAGTTTGCTTTGAATCGTCTGGGAGCGTTTCGCAGGAAGGTTTCAGCACATAGGTATGCAGGGAAGATAATTTGCCAATCTTCGCCGTTCGTCTTGAATTACAGCCAAGGTTGAATGAAGTCTAAATATTGACTTAGTTTTACACCTTCAAGTCACATCTCCGGGGCATTGCCGTGACGTGGGCAATCTTGCCTTCATGTCTGATTCTCAATTACGGTAGATACACACACACACACATCTCTGATGGTGCATTGACTCTTTCAACACTGTGGATCATTTGGGACGCTCCTTCGCATGTGAAATTTGCCACTTGAAATTGCGTGTAATACATTCTTGCTCTCTTTTTGCCCGTACGAGTACAAATTTTGTAAATTTTGCCAATTTGAGACTCGACATCGGTGTGAACATCCTGATGTGAATTACTCTTGATTACAGAAAGCGGCAGCTGCCGATGTAAATTTCAGTCGTCAGATTGCATTTCAGATCTCCACCAGAAACCATCAAACGTTCATTTCGTTCAGCGTTCAGGTGTAGGATTATAGCTCTGTCGATTTCTCCCCATCATTTCCCAATCAACTGGTATCATATTTTAATACACTCTAGGCATAACCTCAAGCTGAGGTAATTATGATGCCAAGAAAATCTAAATGAGGACAGATGTACATTTCAAGTCGAGAATGTGGAGTCGATTTCAACACAGTGCACACTACAGTTCATATTATTGACGTACTGCAACACTCTCACTGTATGCCACCCTATCTATTTGAATGATGTCATGTCAACGTACAAGTTTAATTTTAAAAGGAACATTCTGCAATATAATCAACAAGTATGAAATATCCTTATTAACTGAAATCATATTTGTAGACTTCTGTTGTTTACAGCAGTCTGCAATTAATTCTTGAACGTGTTAAAAATATACAGCATGTTGAATATGTATATTCATAAATGTTATTCCATTTTACATAGAAGTATTTTGGGAAAGTAATGGATTATTGTAATGTATCATGTACATGCCACAGTACTCCAGCTACAGGCTAGTGGACTATATAGAAAATTGTAATTACAACTGAGAGGACAGGCTCGGATGTAATATGTGTGTATATGCCTGCTATAGAATTGACGCTTTTATTAGAAGAGGATCAAATAGCAGGCAGTGAGAGGAGTTCTAAAGGTTTCCAGCTTCAATGGAAAATGAACGGATCATTCCCAACACTGAGGAAGAAAGACTGTAACTTCTACTCCAAGGAAAGAAATAGCTGATCGGGTCCAGATGTAATGAAGATACCGGCAAATAGACTCTAGCCGGGCTCCGACAAACATTGACTGCCACACTAATCACGGTTTGCGGTATTGAAAATTGTGGTCCAGAGAGCTGAGAAACGGAGAATGAAATACACCAGGCGCCAGGCAAATATTAGATCATAGATATCTGCCGATGCTGCTTTTCAGGTTTGCGATGAGTATTTAGTTCCCTTGGGTCTTGCAAGCGGAGAGTGAAATCCTCATGGGAAGCAAATGCTCTTGTCTGCCCTCGGGATATATTAATATTGACACTCCGAAAATTTGTTCACAATTCTCCAAGATTGGTTACCATAATTGATTTTGTTTTGTTTTTTTTGGGGGGGGGGGCTGACAGAAAAAAATGCTTGCTTTAAGAGCCACAGAAAATTGAGAGTTATAATCCACTTCCGTGGGTGAAATATGATAGCTGAGAATTGCTCTTTGAATCTACCGGTATTTTACCATACAGTGGTTGTGGCTAAGATTAGGGACGTGTCGTACATGTTGTTTGTTCTGTGCGTGGATTTACAGTTATAATAAATGTCTTTAGTTTTTTGGGGTTTTTTTTTGAAGCAGTGTAAGTTGCAGGACTGGTGTCTTTGAAAATGAAATGAGGATAATTATATCTAAACAAGATACTGGTGAATTCCCAAGGCATGAAGAAATGGCCATTTTTTAAACTCTCATGTGTATTTTTCGACAACTTATCGCAGCCAATACACGTGAAAAATTTTACAAAAGCGAAGTTGTAAGCAGTTTTGCACTTTCTGTCTTCACACACAGATTGTTATTCTAGTCCAAAGTGCCCTTGCCACTGGTATCTTCACAGGTTTCTGTAAAAACTGATAAAATTTAAAACACTGCAGGCTCATCTGGGAAAAAGAATAATGTGATAAGGAATACATCTGCTGTGTTTAAAGATGGCTTTTATGTACAGGGAACTGAAAAAAAGTGTAGCGAAACTCAAATTGGGTGCTGCGTCTACCACTTTGAAATGATGTAGGTAGGTAGCGCAGGTGTTGTTTGAGAGTGCCTAGTCCATTTTATTGCTCAGTGTATCATTCAAATCGTCAACAGGATCCCTCAACAAAGCCAGTTTTTTTGCCGATGCCATTCATGACGTGTAACATTTTTTGAGTATACACAAAGTCTGCTCTGGTGAACAGTGTACAAGAGTACAGTGTCAAGTTCCCAAAGTACCGACAGATGTACACACATTTTCATCTAAGTTTTGGCAAATTTTCATTTATAATTGAAAGGATTGTACTGAACATGTCCAGTGTTGACAGTAATTCAAATTTACAGTTTCAGAATAAGCAAGCTTATGGAGGGAACAAAGTCATTTTACTCAAAAAATATAACATTTACTTGACAGTGAGAAACTGGTTTGAATACTGCAAATCGAAAGGTGACATCAAAAACCATTGTGCTCGGTAATGAACTTACAATCAGAATCCAATAGCGTGAACTCTGTCTGCAGCGTGTGACATCACATACTGACCTGATGACGTTGTTGTAAATCCAATTAAAAAGCAGTTTGTGATGTCGGCCCTTGTATGCCGTAATTGAGGCTTCAGGTTAGACATCTCAAAGTAAAATGCTAGTCTGGTCGTTATAGTTCATGTCATTAAAGACAAACGGATCCTTTCCGTTCCGATTTTGGTTCAGTATACTTTCAGTCGGAGGAAATTTAAGAGATTAATGTCTCTGAACTGGTTTTAAACTATAGTGTAGGATTTCTGTGTGCTCAGAAATATCACTATGTACAAGATTTTAATATGACAAAACTTACAAAAATGATGACATTATGGATAAGGTAAAGACACCTCAGCGATTGTGAAATCTCTTTTATTTAAATCACAACACATGATAGCAAGAGCAAGACCATGATTTGTTGCTCACCCAAACAATTGCCCTCATGACGGTAACATCAATGATGCCCGAGCCGAGCTTAATTCCCAAACTCTGTGAAAAATACGGAGAGTCATCTTGTCATAGCAGCTAATGCAGCTAGATGTTGAACCCCACAGGTGTGCGTGCTTGTTTTCTAGACTGTTTTTCCTGCATGATATATTGAGGCCTATGACTTGTAAGACTCTGTGACGAAGGAAAAATTTTTAGCAAAAAAATGAAAAAGTAGCAAAATTAGCAGGGTAGAATTCGATAAAGTTCTTGGAGAAAGGCGTCAAGCTGAGTCGTAATGGATATTTCATTTAATTGAGGAGGTGTGAGTGACTGGGGTAGCTGTTAACACAGAGTTTATGGAAATATAAATAGTTTTTACCAGCAGGAAGGGAAATAAATATCGCTTAATTTACAAAAAAATTCTGTAATTTTGAAGTGCATATCTGTGCTATAAAACATGTCTGTGCGTGCGCCTGGAATCATAGAATTTGTCATGTGGCTTGTTGTTATGTGTGAGGTTCTCTGAACATTTTAAGTCGATTTTGGAATTTCTGGAAATGTCTGTGTCAGCTGTACACCAGTACATGTAATGTGTAAAATTTCTGTGCGTCAAACAGAAGTTTTTGAAAATCGGTTTAGTGCACAGGATATGCTGCTGTAGCATTTTATGTACACATCCTAAAGAGGTTTTTGTCAAGTGGCAATCAATCATGTTCTATCATTGCAGACTTTGTCAAGCAGTTTTGTTTTCTTACACGTATGTTGTGCCCATTAAGTACAAAACAAGACTTTCGGTGTAAAATACAAGCAGAAAAGAGACTTATAAGAAAAAATCACCAATTTGCAACCTTGTAAACATGTTCATAAGCAGAGTTGAGTGTGCTAGGTCAAAGCAAACTTTTACGGTAAAAAATATTCTGTCGGCCAGGTGCTTAATGTGTTGCCGGAGGATATATCAGTATTGTAAATAATTGCAAACTACTGCCTGCCAACATCTGCCGAAGGATTGACAGTGGAGAGCCTAGTAACTTTTATCTTGTCCCCCAACTACGTACATGCAATCAATATTGTGAAGATTCCGCCCGTAGAGAAATCCATCTCATCGAGAGATCTGTATGTGAATAATGCCTTGACTCTGGCAGTTGAATCGTGGTGAGTTGTACTGTAGAGACGACATTACCCATGGTATTCTTCAGCGTCGTTACCAGCCTTCGCTACAATTGTTTCAGGTGGTGACTGCCCTCAACATGTGTTAGGGAGAATTCAAATCAAGATACAAACCTTTGTACGGACATTATGATTGAAACAGAATGTGTCTTCTCCTGTGAAATATGTTAGTTATATGAAGTATGTTACCAGTAAGTCAGGCTAGAGAGGTTTAATCAGCATTGTTAAATTTGAGTGACTTTTAGCTGTAGCTCAGGACAAGCCAACTGATATTGAAAAGGATTTTCAAGGTATTTTTGTGGTGCAACAGAGCATATCGTGACCATTTCATTTTTTGTTATAACATATTCATTAGTTTTTCCATAAAATGGGAAATTTTGAAAATTGTTTCACCGGCAATAATTGTCTCTTTGGTAAGAAATAAATACCTTTGGTGTACTTATAAGGTAAAATTTTCATTTAAGTCCACTTTCTTAGCAGTGATAGGAAAAGTTGTGTTGATAAAATCAAACATGTACAGAGAAAAGTTTTTAATACGGTCATTGTGTCTGTGGCCAGATTCTAGGTTCAAGCACCATGTCTGTTTCCAAGTTCAATCGTGTGAGGTATTGAACTTAAAAGAAAATTCGCACGTGTTTTTCAAAATTTTTGTGAATTTCTATCATGTAAAATGTCATTGACACCGCTATGTTTGATAAATGTAACTCAATTTTTTTTTTCTCCATTTTTTGTCTGTTTGATCTCTACAGAGCTGTGAATAATGGCCTACTGGACACGTATCAGCTCAAATCCCTGGACGGCATCATGGAGGCCCCTGTAGAGGAGATGAAACTTGTGAAAAAAGACAACAAATTTTGGGTTGACATCTTCGAGGTCTACAGTGACAACGGGAACGAGACCAACGTTGGCTCAGAGCCTATTGATAACTTCGCTGCCAGGGAGCCTTACGACGTGGTCATCAGGTGTCTTGGTTTTAAATTTGACTTCAGCATATTCGATGAGTAAGTGTCCATGCTCAAAATTTGCTCGCAGTTCAGTTGTGTACCCAATAAATTATCTAATCCTACAATTGTAAAGATAGCTGATGCTCAAAGTTCTCTTTTCAGTCAAACACCTAGACAAATATCGGCATGTTTATTTAACTCTTTTACTAATGAACTGAGATATCAAAAACACTTTATAACAGAATTTGACAATTTTCTGTCCAAATTAAAATTTTCTACACCAAGAAAGATGCCATTTAGAACAAGGGTCATTGATGTACAAAATGGTATAATGTTGGTGTCTTCCAATAAAATCTGCTACACTGTGCATAAAATGCAAGAATGTAGTAAGTTACATTTTGGTCGGTGTGTATTACTTTGTACCAAATCAAAGAATCACCACACTTACTCTGCTCATCCGATAAATTGCTCCTCCCTGTCCCTAACTGCAGACATCAAACCTATGGAGAATGTGCTTTCTCACGAGCGGCTCCACTCCTCTGGAATAAACTACCATTTGAAATACGCGCACTTCCTACAGTCAACATGCTGAAAAAACATCTGACAACCCATCTTTTCTAAAGAGCATTCTGACATTGCCACACTTGTCCCACTTTGTTGATTTTTTTATTGTTTGATATACAGCTTTATTGATTGACTTTTTAATTGATTGTTTACCTTTTGACTTTTCATGCAACTTTCATTTTATTTGTTTTATTTCACCATGTTTTTATGGAGCTTTTTTCCTTTTGCTTACATATCCTTTTTTCACAGAATGATTTTTTTATGTACAGCACCTTTGAACAATTTTATTGGATACTGGTGCTTTATAAATTTTCTTGATTGATTGATTGATTGCTTGATTGATTAATAATGCCTTGGTGAGAAATGATGAAAATTGATCGTTGTGGTGTGTTTATGATTTACTAGAAATGGGTAAAATGTTAGAATGTCTCTTGTCACAATTAGATGTTTATTTATATAAGTATCCAAATATTTATATTTTTCTTCTGTTGCTTACCTCAAAGGAAATTACAAGTCACACCAAGCTCCCGCAAGACCAACCGCAAATATCCGATCATAAGCCACAACTATGAGTCGCCCACTACGCCAGGTCTCTTCTTTGCCGGCACCAACACACATTCCTTGGATTTCAGGCAGTCTGCAGGTGGATTCATCCACGGATTCAGATACACAAGTATGTACCAGAACGCTGTTTAAGTTACAGAAAGCTTTCTTCAAAGATACAGCTACTTCTGACCACAAAGATTCACCAACTCTAACTTTGGGGGACGGCTGTCTCTTCTATCAGCTGCAAATCATTAAACAGAAGTCATCAGTTCCCAGAAGCAAAATCTTTCAGTGCAGATTTATTTAGAATCATGCAGTTATGATAATAATATGCCTGCTTAATTATCACTATGAGTTATGAGTATCATCTGTTGGTCATCTTTATACACATTTCACAGTCTAGCAACATGTGGCATCCATAAAATTTAAGAGTATCATATCAGGATATGTCATCTTTTTATATCTAAGCATTCTAAAATGTATGATTTTTGTGGCTTCAGGATAAAGGTCTCCATGTTTATGTGTATGTAAAATGTGCATCTTTAAAAAAAAGGGTATTGAGGAATCAGAACTCTAGATGGCGCCATATACCGGTAGGGAGCCTGAAATTTCCATACCGGTAGTATTTCTAATCACGCTGGCTGTACCAACGTACTTAAATGTAGGAAGAGCCTGAGAATATTGAACTGCTGTATAATTTTCATGTGAAAATAAAAAAATTACATTTTCTCTGTAAAGTTTTTGAAATAATGGATTTCTGACAGTTCTGGATTCCAACCTGGATTATTATTCCTGTTAACACAATCTCATGTGTTTATTTGCAGCTAGAGCATTGCACAGACTTTTAGAGCAACGAAATCACAGAGTTCCATGGCCATCGGTCACCCAGTCGATTACTCATCTCTTAGATCACATCATTAAAAGAATCAATGAGGCTTCGGGAATTTATCAGATGTTTGGTGTACTTGGTGATGTCATCATCCTAAATAAGTAAGTACTTCTTTAACCTGTTCATCCCGAATTTCCAGTAAACAGGTCCAAAATCACCATTGGTAACAATGGGTTTGGGCCGAACCACGGCGGTGAAAAGGTTAAACACTGCCGACATCATAATTTTGTACTTCTTCATGTTAATGATAGAGACTATAAAAAAGCACTGTAAAGTTTAAGAACCATACAAAGGATTTTGTTTTAATTTTACCTCAGTCCTGTCACCAGTAATGGTTTTGTCTAAACCCATTGAGATCAATGGTGATTGTGGACCTGTTTACAAGATATTGGGGTTTGAACAGGTGAAAATGCCTTTGTCTTTCCTATGCTGTACATGGCAACACGTACACGAAGAAATGTGTGTTTTAAAAGTTAGTCATAAATTTAGGAAGTGCATGGTAAGAGCATACTGTGTGTTATTGTTATGTCTCAATATTTAGTCTGTACCTCTGATACCATCTTCAGCGAATCATTTATTTTGTCACAATTTAAAAAAAACCTGAAGAGGCCAAGAAAATTCAAGGGAGTCTGGAGAAAGAGGATCACTCACTGGAGCAGAAATTCAGTGTAGAGACATATTACACAAGTTATAAGTCCTTTAGTGAATGTTCACGTTTTCTTCAACAGGGACAAAACTTCGTATACATATCTGGAGGAATTCCCAATCAAACTTTTGGACGGATTGCCCAAAGTTGCAGGGATACCAGCTAAACAAGTCATCGTCATTGTCATGGAATACGGGAAAAACTTTTCAGGTACTTTGGACAGTATCTGCTTCTTTGAAATTTCTCTTCTCACTTTTAATAATCTGCGGTTTCTTGATTATTCACTGCTGCAGCAGTAAATCTCGAATGTAATCATTTGCTGTTATACTGGATTTTCCACATTGCAGGGCCTGGCAAGGACATATTCCGAGGGGACAGAGCCATAGGGGAGCCAATGGAAGCCCACAACTCCAATTTCTTGCATCCTGTGTTCTATTATTATGAACAATTACCCACAAGTGAGTATTACCTTTCTGAATCACTTCTCTGTGTAGGAACTTCAGCACATATTCATATTCATGTAGCATTTAAATCCCCAATTTCAAAAGGTAAAGCCAAGTATTTTACCAGTATTTTGATATGCAGTATCCATTTTCAATATTTGGCAGCCTAATTTGCATATATGGTAATCATACTTCCACATTGCTATATATGGTAAAAATATTTTGCTATCGTGCTTTCACATTACCATATATGGTAAATGTATAGTCAAATTGTCCTATGAGGTAACAATTTTGGTACCGCTCATGTTGCATATTTTGAACAATACCCTCTTTTTGTGTTGTTCACACTATTTGTATCTACTAATCATAGAAATGGTTTGTTAGAAAATTTTGAAATCAAGCACAAATGTAGTTTTAAAAAATTCTCTACAGGGCAAGAAATGATGAATCTTGGCAAGAGGTTTGATATCCTGCCCCGTCCAACACGAATGCACCACATAGTGGAAGATTTCTTAACCCTGTGGACTGCACCAAACAGGTAATAATGTTATCTCTACCTCAATGATATGGCCCAGCATTTTGAATCATCTTTGACAAATAAACAAAATAAGTAGCTTGGATTTTCATCTATAGCAGTGAAAGTATCGCAGAGGTGTACTGAGTTGTTATAAGTTAAACCTGTTCACCATACATGGTTTTGGCCAAACACTTGTGAGCCTGGACCTGTTCATGAACAGGTTAAATTCGCATTCCATCTATCTATGTGTATACACAATAAATTGCTGCAGTGTGAAAACTTGTATAACTACCAAGATGATCTGAATACATGTTGCAGCTCTACCTATTTCCAGTGGAATATTCCATCAAAACCCAACATCACAAATGGGTTGTATCACAGTCCCACTTTTGTGGCGGGACCGTGGTTGTATCAAGTCGGGCTGGCAAAGGGTTCAATTCTCATTTATTCTGTACATGTGCAATGTTGTTTGTTGTGTTATAAACTCCACATTGACATTTTGATTTTAATGGATATTTCTTAATAACGACATCCTGTCTATTATAAACATCTACCGCTAAGAAGAGCAGCTTTCAGGGTCCGTGAAATCTTCATATGCACTGATAGACACTCAGCGAATCCCGGAATTTTTTTCATAACCGCAATGATGATAAACATGATGGTGATGATGCATAATTTTGTACTCTCTATGTCTCAGTTAGGACATTCTGAAATTTTAAATGTCACTTTTAAGAGCAGGCTTCTGGGTCTGTGCGTCCGTCACATGTACTAATAAAAATCTCTCTTACAAACTCTTCCAGCCATCTCTTGCCGCTGCGCCGTTTCCTTGAGAATGTCATCAATCAAGATTTGCGTCATTTCTATGACGAGGAGTGTTTTGTCATCTCCATGACCAGCAAGGAAAAGCCCTTGTCTTGCCAATTTGAGGGTCACAAAACAGCCAGCATTCCGGGAATGAGAATGGCTACTCTGAATCATGAATTTAAAGGAATGCTGGACTTTTGATGTGGATAATAATCGCAAACTCCGACCAATCTTTCCCCCTCTGTCTTTCAGTCTATTAAACCATCAGCCTTTGCTACATCAGAACAGAGGTGTTTATTTTCCCTATAGAGTTAATGCATGGATGGCAGCCTTTGTGAATTTCCAGTATCAGTAAATTGTTGTGTAATTTGTTTCACTAGCACCAAACTTTGCACAGTGACCCCTGATTTTAAAACTTGATTTGGTGACAGTATGATGGAAAATTTTGTTCAGAAAAATTTGAGCAAAAGTTTTAAGTCTTTCGCTTTGTAGGTGCATACTACCTTAAGGTGATATGCGCCTCAAAAGTGAAAAACTTAAACTTTTGCTCAAACTTTCCTCATTAATCTTTCAATCATTCTCTTTCAAAGTCCAGAATAAAAATCGGGGGTCACCTTGCAAATTGTGGTAGTGGGGAAACAAATTACTCAAGATTTACCGATATTTGAAATTCAAAGTGGCCACTATCCCTGAGTTTACTCTATGGAGAGAAATAAAATTGTGGATTTTTGAAAAACTAAGATGGTGAAAAGTTTTCTTACGCCAAGAGCTTTAAAATGAACCCCAACAAGTGGTAGATCAGAAAAGAATTGATAAAATTTGAAAGCCTGGAAATCTGTCCCGAAGGTGCGTTCTACCTTAATCAATTGTAGCAACACATAGGCTGATAATGTGTAATTTAGTTTTCTTGCATTTAGATTTCCCTATTTTATGTCAGGTGCACCAAACCACAAAACGTATTTTATAGAATTTCTGAAAGGAATATATTTATTGTTCCTGTGTGCCTGCTTCCCTCCTTATTTAACGCATACAGTAGTCCTAGAAGGCTGTATGTGATTGGTTCATTTTCTTGACATATTTTTTTGTAGACCAATCAGTGAATTTGTACAAAAAAAGACACATACATCTCAAAACCAATGAAGTTGTATCACCTGATATGTTGCTGTCCGCCACTTCATTATTTTATCATTGAAGGATTTTCCTTGGACCAAGTAAGGTTTCAAGTATGGAATAAATGCCTCACCAATGATTTGTTAAATTACCCTCAGCATTGTGCCTGCCTTGGTCAATCGTGGAAAGAGAGCATGTTTTTATATAAAAAAGGGAAAAGCTTGCCAAAAGATTTTTATCATCACAAAAGGAATAAAATTGCACCGATCAAGAGAAACACTGAGTTTGCCAGTGTTTTTCTGATAAAAATTGTCTCATAAAATCCACTTTCGTCGGTAAATCATACGGTCTCTGATGCTAGTATCTTTAAAAGTTACTGGTTTTGTCAAATGTTGAAACATTCCGCACAATTAATCACCAGAAGTGATCATCCAGACAAACACAGTAGATTTGCACATGCAGTGATTTTCCATCCACTGTCAAATCATTGATCATGACCGCTTGTTCGATATACAAGGAAAGCCAAGTTGTGCCCTCCAAAAAAATTTCCCAGGCAAGGAAACGCAGCAATTTTCACAGTCAAGATTTATGAGAATTGACAAAAATGGTTAATAGTTCGTAATGTGTGAAATACAGGTGATGTTCTCAATGCATCTGGTCTGGCTATATATATATTTAAATGACATATCATAGATGTTTTGCCTTATGTTTTCCTGATATCAAAATTTTGGAACTAACCTGTGCAAATGGAGGCATGTTCACGGAGATATTACACAAAAAATTTACACTAAATTTATTTTGTTAAAAACATGTATGTATTTTGTATATGCACTCGGACTTTTTAGCTGTTTCTCAGACTGTCAAGCTGGGTGTATAAGCTGTTTTTGTCTTTCTTCAACCAAGTATATTACTGAATATTTCAGAAAATTTGAAGATATTGACTATTGTAGAAAACAGGTTGATAATACAGTACATTTAGCATAGTATGCCAGAGTTCTGTTACCAGAAGCCGGCAATGTCTCATTTTGCCTGGTTTTTCAGCAGGAAAATGTGTATAAAAGAGACACTACCATTTATTTTCAAATGAGCAGGCAGATTTTCATGATAATATCTATCATAGTCTGATGTGTATCTATCATGGTTTAGAATTCACATCTAAGGTACTAGTATGTTCAGAGATTTTTATCAAATAAGAATTAATGTATATTTTAAAGTTTATAACAAAAAGTCAACAACAATGTGGAGTTTCTCTGAAGAAATTATGATTCTAGGTTTATTTTAATTGTCTGTTATGGCATACATAATAAATAATGGGTAAAGATAACTAGTTGACATTTTAATGGTCTCATATTTTTACCATCCAAATTTTGTCAATGATTGCTCTTGCAAAAAACAAGAAAATAAAGAAAACGTGATTTTCGTTCAAACATGTAGTGTCACACAAGATGTGCACGGAAAATATTTTAATGAAATCAGATTACAACATCAACAACAATGTTGCTAATGCTTATTGATTTGTCCAAAAACAATACTTCTTTTTATTGTATACAGATAGTCAGTTCAGAAAGTATAAAATTTCACATGTATTTTTTCAAATTTTCAAAAACAGTATTCTTTGGTCTATTTTCAGAAATATATTTTAGGTCCATTTTAGGTATTCAGTATTCTTTGATGTGAAAGCTTGCCAACAACTGTAAGCCCTCCTTTCAAAGTACATTGTTTTTCTTTTTAAATTAAAAAAATTAAAAAAGTCCAAAAAGTTATTTTTGAGCTCACTATGTTTATGTGACATGTATTTATGTTTTACCCCGACATTAAGATTTAAGCAATCACACAGAGATCACTTATCTTGTGGATACCACACCATCAGTAGTTTTGGCACGTCTTAGAATTGTAGTTGTTTGTACTTTGGCGTCGATTGGATGATAAGAAAAAATCAAACGAAACAAAGCCAGGAAGTGCCTTTCACTATGCCTTGACCATGACATTCTTGACGATTCATTTTCAGGTTCGATGTGCACAGACTGCAGTCTTGATATCAGACGATTGTTTATTTTTAAAAGTGAGAAAGAGAGACCCCCTCTGTAATATACATCAAATGTAATAAAGTAGTGTTGTAGTTAAAACTAGAACAAGCATGCTTCGTTTTTCTTTCATTTTCACTGTCTGATGTGTGATGATTGTTGTGCAGGGACCATTATACAGGAGTACTTGAAGGAGTGTATTTTACCTAGAATAATATGTAGAAGGACAGGCTTGACATAAATGCCTTAATTAACCCTTTGAGTGCCAAAGTCAATTTTTGTCGCCTTTATAAAATTTACCCCAGTCAAATTTTTTTCAGATTTTTGCCAAATTTTGATGAAAAACTGTAGCCAAGGAAATATGATGTCCATTTGGTCCAAAATTATTAAAAAGTTACAGAAATATTCATAAAAACTGGTAAAATGATGAACTGAAATTTTGGTAGGAAAAATTACAGCTCTCGAAGGGTTAAACTCCTGCATCCTATAGTACTGAGCTGTACTTCATAACACCATGATTCTGGATTTGGCTCTTTCACTATACAACTTGCTTATTCTGTTCATCATTCCTGTTCGTGTGTGTGTGCGCGCGCAGGCACGTATGTATTTTTGTGACTACCACAAAATATGTCAGTGTGTTCTATGGCATTTATACCTTTGCTTCTCGATTCTGGCATGTTGTTTTCAATTTGATGTTGACACGGAGCACATTCCACAAGTTGCCAGAGGACTGCTCAAATTTCATCAAACATTTGATAACAAAAAAATAATGCTTTCAATATCAAAACTTATTTTTCAGGTAAAATTTTGTACAGAATTAAAAAAATCTCTAAGGCAAAATCTGCTGGAAAAGAGACTTGCAGTTACATCAGCAACAATTAATATCACATATATTCACCAAGTACTCACTCAGCTATACTTTTTCTAACAATCACACGACTGTATTTACAAAATATTTTTAATCATAAAAATGTAAATATACGCAAGATTGAGTTACTAAATCAGAAAGACAAACAGTCTGCAACTGTACATCAGTAGGAGTCCACATGTACATGTATGTTTGAAGTTTTGTGGCATGCTACATTCCTAGAAAGGAATCCTCCACTGCTTAGCAAAGTTTTACAGACATTCTAAATAGCTGTGTAAATGAAAAAAAATTCAAATATTATTTTACTTAAGCATTTCTTTCACTTCATGTGTAATAGAAAAACTTTCTGACCACACAAAAGTATGTTATTACCCATGGTGCACTGGGGTAAGGTCCCCTGAAGTGATATCACAAGCAACCTGATTGTCACCATAGAAATGATCTAACAGCCTTGATTGTCACTATGGAAACAACCTCCATGCCTGCTTACAGAGATTTGAATGTGTAAAACAAGATGTGAATGGACAATAGTTACAATAGTTATGAAAGGTAGTTCACGAGAGACATCTTGAAAGAGTGTGTATGTGTTTATTCTTCAAAAAGGGCAGTTGCTCAATTTGTATTGCCAACATTTATACACAGTGATACTGTGTTTGTGAAGTTTTACTAAATTTTTTTATTGCCGGTAAATGATGATAGCATATTTCCTGTCCACTTTGATGACTATCTTGGTGTCTTACAGAAGAACTCTAGAGCAGTGACTTGAAAACCTAAGACAAGGGTACCAATTTTCACCACTAAACAAGAACAATATGCCTTTCAAAATATAAATATGGACGGAAACAATTTAGGAAATATTGACAAAATCTTTGCAGGACTTTGTATCGTTCAAACTGTCATAATTTCTCTTGCACCTAATTTCTTTAAATTTGTTGATGGGAATGCAAATCACGACAGGCTGTTATGTGTGATATTTGAAAAAGTTTCTCTGTGCAAAAAAGTTCCATATATGAGTGTGTCTCTTCTTGATATTGTCCATGATTTGTGAAGGCCCATGTTGTATTCTCTCTGACACTGTCAGTCTTAAATTATGCAAATTCTCATCCTGGTTATATATTTTAAGGGAGAGTTATGGTGTACCCTGGTCTGCCCGTGCTGTAGTCCCATGAGCAGTTGTTCCACAGGTGTTGGTCAAAATAAAACCCATATCTCCGGCAGTTGTTGTCCAACCCACATTCATCTTGACAAGTATTCTCCCACCACTGGTTGAAAGTTTTCACTTCATCAACAGTGCAGGTTGAATAGCCATGTCTGGTCCAATACCCATCATCAAATGTGTCTTTTGCTTCTCCTGAAATGAAATCATACGTTATAAAGCAGGCTGATTTCATGATAATAACATAATATAGAGGCGAAGTTGCCAGGCAGGTTTTATTCAGTCAACACAAATTCTCAGTTTATGGCACTAGAGGGCGCTCTTCAACACCGCACACATAGACACAAGCGTGTCAAGACTGAATGAAGTTGAGACTATGTTAAGGTATGTTAAGCTCGCAGATCAAACTACCTTCATCCAACTCGATTTCACCTGATGTCATTTCCAAATGCATATGAATACAGATATTTATTTTGGAAATACCAAAATCACTTTCAGAATAAGTTTTGAACTCGGATTTCTCATATTTTTTTGAAATGAATGTCCAACTTTTTGTTGCAACAAAAAAGTTATGTAATGCTACAGTACTATCTATAGCTTGCTAAGTCATATGATTGAAACTGATCACTGAAGTCTATTAGGAAAACAACGTGTGCGAAAGGGCAGAGATAAAATAATTGTAATTTATCAAAAAATGAATGTCACACGTGTAATTACTGAATGGTATTACTGTACTTAAACTTACAGTACTTTTCACTCAAAGCTTTCGTGTCATCTATTAGAAAAAGAACTTCGTGAACTGATATCTTCTGTTCCATCGGATAACATATGCATCTCTCATTGTTTCCAAATCTAGTAACATTACAGCTAACTATCACTGTGAATTTTCACCTGTTCACTCCAATTCCTTGTGAACAGGTCCATGATCACTATTGACAACAATGGGTTCGGGTCAAACCATGGTGGTTAAAGGGTTAGATATCATAGTCATGGACAGTGTACCCTCTGACAGATGGACTCTTTCGGTTAGAATTTTTTAACTTTATTTGCCTAATCTCTATACAACACATGAAATATGTGAAATTTATCAGGCATCGGAGATAACTTTTTCTGAATAAGTGTGCATTAACAAGTGTGCATTAATTTGCTTTGAGGGTACACTAGTCATAAACCGATCTTTCTTTAGAAACAACAGCTTTTCAAAACAGCAGAGTGACTCACTGATGTAGCAAGTGGATAGATCTTCATCATCGTAATCGTAGACTACATCCAGGAACTTGACCCACTGGTGACTGATTGGATCAGCTGATCCGTTAAATGAGCTGCCTCCCCAGTAATCAAAGAACAGGTCTAAACACAAGCTGGAGTTTGAATCAATGATAACACACTGGTCATGTTCAAAGGCATTTCCTGTTGAGAAAGTAGAGAGACAAAAATGTCAGTGATGCGGTCTGATTCAATTGGATTAAAGGGGTTTGACATGAACATGTGCGAGATGGCCTGCAGCTCTGCCACAACCTAGTGCATCACGTGATGTTAAGAGCAATATTTCATCTTACAAAAATTTACGCTGGGCAAAATGTTGCAAAAAAATTGTTTAATTATACATTTGCTATACAAGTGAGTTATTTCACAGTTTGATCTGGCTGACTGCTATAAACAGTGGTGAGAGAATAGTATTAATGTTATCTGTTTGCATATTGTCTGTTTTCACAGACTCCTTTACAGTTACAGTAGCTTGGCTGACATTTAAATTTCACCAGAAGGAAAGTAGGAATTATCATATGCAAAGTGACAGGGTTAACACAAAAAAGCTGCATGAACTTTTTTGTCGAAAATTTCTGCCCTACAATTTTCCCATTTTTACTGCCCCTCTGGCGAATTAATGGCCTGTCTTTCAGCAAGGCAACTTGGGTAATGTTGACCCTCTGGATACAAGGTCCTGAGATACCTGAGGCGTGGTAATTGACAGTTCTGATGTAAAAGGTACTGTACATGCTTAAGTATTGTGATGACAATGAAAACACAGTCTGGGAGCTTTCCTGATTCCAAAACCTTCAGCTGTCTAATTGTAGAATCATATTATATATGGCATGTGCTGTACTCTGATCGCAATTTTAACATCAAGACTCACTACTAGAGTGGCTACAGTGTCAATGGACCACAAAACCTTAAAATCACCCTTAATCTCCATGGAAAATTACAGTGACAGACACAAGATGGTAGCTTTTTCTATGCTGTACTGTATATTTATGAAAAATGGTAGATATATGTAGGATTGATATTGTTACCATAAACTGTACAGTCACTCTGACCATAGACTCCAGAAAAAGGGACTTTGCTCTGACCAGGCAGAACCTGAAAGGATGTCTATGTTGTGACATGAGACTGAATAATTGTCTAGGTCGCAGTTATTGTCTGGAAGTTATCTCATCGATTGTACATCAGGGTATTATGGGCCAGATTTAATATTTGATTCAAGTTTTGAAAAGATGGTAGTTTGAGACATACAGGTAGGCTGCACGGGGATTTTATTGAAGTTGATGGGATGTGTTAAAGTGCTGTAACATCCTTCATTCCTGGTTCTCAAAACACTTCATTGCTATCACTTGTGTTTCATCTAAATTTTTATCGACAAAATAAGTTTCCTATGTACAAATCTGATAATAACTCATCCGTTATTTAGAGTCGCCAGTTTTGCGAGTGAATTATGTCAGTCTGATTTATATGGTTTGCCATGCACGGATGTACCACAACAGCAAATTCCATCATTACAAATTTGACTAAAACTACCTTCCCTAATCACCTATCTGGGATTATATACATGGTTTCAAAACGTATTTACATGTAATTAGTTTCGAGCATTATCCGTCTGCGGCATGTTCTCAAAGAGAATACGAAACACATTACACACAGTATCTGTTACATTGTATCCATCTGTCACAGTTAAAATGGCACCGTTAACATTTTAGAGGTATGCCGGTGCTGATACAGTGTCGATGAACGCAACAGGTTGTCGATGAACGCCACAGATTATTTGGTTTACAAAAAACGATGTGATTTTTGTTTATAGGTCTTCCGCTGGTCAGCAACATTTGAATCTGCGATACATGTACATCATTTTAACATTAAATTTGCAAGAATATACAAAGGCAACTGTCGACGCGTACTCCGGACTCAAACAGTAGCAGAAGGAGACACAACTTGAAGAAATATCAGAGGACAACAGTAAGTCTGATCACGGTCACTTCGCGATTGTCTTTTGCTACTTAACTCGTTTGTTCACAAATTTCAAAAACAGGGGCGATGCTTGAACATGTTTGTGTGTTGGCCATTTGCAACGAGGAAGAAGGTCAAATATTCTCACACCATGACACTGTGTACGAGAAGCCGAATAGAAGGATTATAACATAACGACTGGGCCTTACCGCTGAAACTGTACAGCAAGCCGCATATGAGAAGTGCGTAGACTACCAACATGGTTTCAAAGCTGGTAAGCCAGGTAGGTGAGCCATGCAAACAAATCACAGATCCTCCATTTTCATTGTGTATTTGTATTCAAATCTGTGTAAGAAGCCCTTTAAGACTCTTGCTCCCGAATGACGTCAAGTGAGAACGTCACCACCTGTTTGATTTCACGATGGCAACGGCAGATAGCGCCCTCTACTATCCCCAAGAAGCGAGTGACCGAGCTTGGCGATAACTTTATTTTCGCACATTAATTTTTCTCTTTCCATTCGTCTTCTAGTCACTTTTTAATTTGTGCATTTTTTAGAAATCGGGCTGTAAACTGAAAATGAGCGCCAAAATACCGGGTCATAATGTCACTTTACAACGTCAGCACGCGCTAGGTTATAGGGCTATACGATGCGATGAAAATAACTTCCATCGAAAGCCCTAAGGGATACATCATTCAATTACCTTTGAGCAAAAACAAGGAAGCAGTGTAATAGAAGCTCGAGTGAACATTAAACAAATCAAATTAGTGCTACATTTTAATGTTATTTGCCTCTAAATCCTAAAACTTTCAAGTTACATACGGAGTTGTAGTACACAAGTTGTGAGTTCGTATGCACACGATATCCATATTTTCTTGATTATTGTTTAATAGCATTTATTTGATTTAGCTTAAATATCAGCTATTTCCCATTCGAAACTCGTTATGTTACTCATTGATAAAGTTTCAATACAATAATGGTTTTTCCAAATTTATCTTCAGTGTGGAAAATCCGCAGAATCAGTAGTTGCCTTCATTTATTGTACAAATCATTATCATGTCAGGTTTTCTATAGTACTCGCACTGTATGTACGTACAGACACAGATGTCTACTTAGGACTATGGTACGACGGTTACAAACACTCAGGAACTAAGCTTACACTCAGGCTCTCGAGGGCATATGGCAAAATCAATAACCGGGGGATACTATATGCTGCCAGAGAACAAGTTTTCTAAAATATCATTTGGAACATAATCGTGAACCAGAGACAACATTTACTAAGTAAAAAAGACCACGAGAAAGACTAGAAAACCATAAGAGATCAAGATTCCAACTACCCTCATGCCATGCCATCACGCCCCTCCCCCCAATCCTAAGCGCACTTACTACAGCCAGGCCTCGACCTCATCTCCGATGCTCATCTGTCTTAATTCCCATAATGCAACACGAGCCTGAAAAAATGGCGCTACCTTCGAACGCCCTGCAGCTGTGATTTTGTTTACATTTTATCAAAACGATGAATTAACACCCATAATCGCACCAAGGGCTTGGATTAGCTTGACATTCACATGGTAAGAACTAAAACATTCTTAAAATTCGATTGGTATTTCAGCATCAAGGTACATTCGATCAAATATTGTGTCGATGAGCTGTGCTCCCAGCCAATCTCCACACTGTCGACATGTCGTTTGTGACACGGCGGATAGTCTTTGTGACGTACGTACAGTCTGTCTGCCGTGTACTCAATCACAAGCGGCAGTGCACTATTATACATAGTATATTTTTATTACGAAACTATTTAGGTAAATTGAGTAACTTGTTACTTAACTTCAATGAGATAGAATACCAAGTTGCGTATTTCGCCCTGTTTTTGGTGATAGAATACCAAGTTGCGTATTTCGCCCTGTTTTTGGTTTTCATTGGAAGGTCTATGGTGTTCAACATACAGTCGCAGACACCGAGTGAGACAAGCCAGCTAGCCAGCCAGGTGCAGTTCAGAGGGAACCGTTTCTACATAGATATTTGGCAATGTTGTCGTCTTCCACCTGATCAACTCTGGTAGCTATGAGTATGCAATGAGACGAGGTTCAATTGAAAGGACAATGAACAACGCCAGTCCAGATGATGAACCCACGTTTCTCTCCACTTGTAAAATTACTTCTGAAAAGCTTTTATAATCCATGTTATATACACAATACATACATTGTTCACCACATCTTTTTTTTTCTATAATTTTTCAGTCAGAAAAAAAAGCAAAATTACAGCAGACTGAGGTATCAAAGGCAATGTTGAAATGGCTGTAGACTGGAAAATGGTGACCTCGCTTTGACCCTGTTGATGGTGAATTGACTATATTCTGAAAAAAATCAGTGTTGCTACACATGAAGACCATGCACTGAAATGTCACAATGGATTCCAAGAAAGAGAACACTGAAATGGTGAGTCGATGACATCATGAAAATACCAGTTGAATTTAGGTGTATAAAGATGGGAAGATAATGTATCTACATGCACATCACAACTACATGTATCTTTACATTTGGATGTCGGCATCATTTTACAGGTGGTATAGCTACAAAGTGATGATGTCAATTCCCCGTACACAATACAAAGTGCAATAATTACAAGGCGTCTGTATTTTATGTATGGCGATTCGACGTCATCAGTTTGTGGCTATACCACTTGTAAAATGGTGCCAGGATGTAAAATGATCAATTAAAATTCTGACTGTTGCGTCATAAGTGGCTTGCAAAGTTCATATTTCTAATGGCAGGTAGAATTTAGTTACATTTTTGTTGCATGCAAGCTGAGGGTACTGATCACTTACCTGCTATAAACCCTATTTGGATTTACACAGTTTCAAATGCGAGTTTATGCCTTTATATCAAGCACATCTGAATGTATTTTTTGTGAAAATGTGCAAAATGTGCTTCAATACCAATGATGAGCCAGGCATTTGATTGCATGTTCAGTATAATATTTGATAGGCATTTACTTCTATTTGAAAAGCATAAATGGAAGTAACATATCTCTATTCATGCAGCTGCTGCAAAAGTTGGCGAAGATGCAGGCAAGATATGAAAGAAAGAAACGGAAACTGGAGGTATGTTTATTGACTCAGTCACCCGAAGTAACAGTAACTGTAGGTATAAAAAACAGCATGTTACACCATATTACATGTAAAGTTAGTACCGGTACTAATTAAACACACATTTACTTATCTTAGGTTTAACCTAAAGCTGGAGTTATTACATTTAAGTTCAAATTACCAGACATTATCCAAGAGACTGGTCAAGAAACACAGTGATTTCAAAACAAATAATAAGAAATTGAATCAATGTATAAAAATGTTGGATTATATTTGCTTTCTAAATGTCTCTGTCGAAGGATTTAATGCCATCTTCCTGCTGCTAGTAATGAAATCTTTTTTTTGTCCATGTTCTAGAAACATGACAGAATTGCCAAGGCCAAAGACCATGTGAGACGAAAGATTGCCGAGCAGTCAGCTGAAATTCATGGTGAAGCTTCAATAGCTGGTCTCTCGGATAAAACAAAATCCCATGATGTCAAAATTTGTGCCTCGGATAAAGTCCTGAAGGACAGGGATGATGAGTCTAATTGCGTTCAAGTTCACAGCGAAGTGGAGGCGTCATGCAATTTCCACGATAAGAGGGTGGAAGTTGAGGGGAAATCACTGACGAGACGCAGTGTGAGTTTCGTGTTAGATGAAAAGGAAGGGGATCGTTTTGAAGACAGCTGTGTCATCCCTGATTCCCAGGACAAGTCTCAATCTAGAGACAACAATAACAGTGGGAATGACGGTGATGTGAGTGTGGTCTTTCCCAAGGTTGAAATGAAAACATGTCCTTTTTCATCCAAATGTAAACGTACACAGCAGCATAAGGTAGCCAGATCAGAAACCGTGGCAGATGAAACCAAAGATTCTGGTGGACAGGTTCCTGGAGAAACTCATCAAAATACAAGTTTGAATCCTGATGATTTCATAAAGGCAGATCAGGGCTCAGAGTATTCTGACTTTCATAACCTTCAAAGTTCACGTAAAAACTCAGATGAGCAAGTAATAAAAATGTTTCCAAAAAATACAGAAAGTTCCAGTCAAACTTCAATGAACAATTCAGATGTCATGTTGAATTCCACATTGAAGAGAGATCAGTCTGTGAATGAAGCTGGTCAATCTTTGACCAGACTTGACACTCAGAAAAGAGACAGGCAAAATGACGGCAGCAGTCACACCTGGGTTGAAGGTTTAGACTTCCCGGCAGAGTACTATGTAAGGAAGACCAGGAGCATGGGCTGTGGGATGGGCCGTGTCTCACCAAATCTGAACATCGGTCCTGCACAGAAATCCAAAGCTAGAGGCAAGGTGCCAGGTCGCAGAACAAAAAGCTGCGGGGGTAAACGTGGTGGTGCCGTGCAAGATCTGAAAGCTAGTCACAGTGACGAAAAGACAAAGAATGAGACCTGTACAAGTTCAAGGACAGTTGACGTCAGTCATAGTTCCACAACAGAAAAGTCGGAAAATGTAGCAGCAAAAGCTCCCCAAGATACGTATCCTGATAATCAGCACACTATGGCTGATTCAGAAATCTCTGAGGAATCCCAGTCCATCCTTACCGGGTATGTGGTACAGTCCCCTCCCAAAGCTGATACCCCTATACCTGTATTAGACAAGAGCAAATCACCTTCTATTGTGAAAAGTGGGAGTGTGAAATCATTGGACACTGATGGTGCAGCTTTCACTACAAACATGACGCGCACGGCACAAGAGAAGATTATTACCAGCTCTAAGGAAGGCAGTGAAGGTGGCACATCCATTAACAAAAATAGAAATATCACTGCTGAAGTTGAGAAAGCCGTTTTGAATGGAAAGCTTGCTAATAACACTGACGAAGGCAAAGTTAGTCAGTCGACAACAACAGGTAATGATTCCCATGAAACTGACTGCACTATTTCAACACCTCCAACAAATCATGCCGCGGTTGCCCATGACATTGTCTCCCCACTGTACATGACACCGTGCGAAATGGTCAAGTCCAGACAACGGAAATGCAAACAGCCTCCAAGAATCGCATCTGAAGAGAGGCCTACATCCAAGCAAAGGTTAAGGTCAAGAGCAAAACCCTTAGAGCTTCGACAGCTGCCAAGTTTGGAGGATAGCAACCTATGCCGCAAAGTCAAGTCTGAATATTCTGTCAACAATGATTTGACAAGTTTTACAGATGAATCTCATCAGACTGACCAATCTGACCAGCAACTATCCACTGAACAACTCAGTGCTGTGGGTCTTGTTCCACATCTCTCACCCAGTGTTATCCAGAGAGTCAACCTCGTCAAAGACTTTGTGCTACCCAATGACGAGTTTGCTGTCCTTAAACTACAGAAGGTCAGTGGCTCTTTTCTGAAATGTAAACCGACAAAACCCTCTCAGAGTGCATCTTCAGCCAGCTCTGGAGACTCGCAGGGTGCTTGCAATAGTGTCGGCAAATCAGGCTTCAACAGATTCAGGGAGGACCTGAAGTCGTCAGGTGTGGGGAGTAAATTGTCAAAGTCAAAAAGGAAGCGTTCAAGTGCTATCAACTCAGATACAGCTGATGTTGAAAGTCCTAAAGTTACAGGAAACAGTGAAGTGCAGGGAGAACAGCATATTGTGAACAATAGTGTACCAAGTAACGATACTGTTGGCGTCTTTGAAAGTCTGCAACAAGACAGCTATGAAAACACAGAAGTAGACGTTTTACCCCTCCAAAAAGCTGACGTTTTACCACCAGGGTCATCACAGCAGAGAGTTAATACAAGAGGGAGGGGCAGGCAAAGAGGAAGGGGAAGAGGCAGGGGTAGGGGTAGGGGTAGAGGAAGACCTCCCAAGAAAGCTAGTCTTTTGAAGAGTGAGTCTCAGTCAGAGGAAGCCAGCAGCACACAGGACAGTCAAAGAGGCCATTGTACTGTCTCTGAAAATGTGACTCAGTTACCACACGAAGGAGACAGCCCACGTCCAGAAAGTGGAATCTCCCTGGAAGAACACAGTGGATCACAGATTGGTAGTCCAAATTTATCCCAGAGTGTAGCAGATAAAAGCAACCGGAGAGTTGCAAGGACAAGAGGAAGACCACCAAGGACAAAGAAAGTGAATAAGATCGATGTGAAGACTAGTGTGCTGGAGAGTCAAAGAGATAGTGAATCCATGACACCGGATATCATCATGCCACTGGCCTATGGTAGCCCTAGGCTGGAACACTCTGACAGATCTGATACTGAGAAGGGATTAAATGGTGATATTGTGCAGCCTTCTATTACCAAAAAAGGGCAGAAGCAACGTGAAGACATAAAGAATGAGAGGAGAGAATCACACATTCAGGTTGTAGAAGAATCCATGAACAATTTCAAAGATCAAGATGTGAAATGTGAAGATGGATATCAGAAGATTGAGACCAAAAATGAAGACAAATTGATTGAAATGACCAGTTTCAAAAAAGTTGATGTGCCCAATAAGAAGGAAAAGGACATTGCCCAACATAGTCATGATGCTGACAATGATGGAGAAACTGCGGACCAGCAAACAGTGCCACATGCTACCCTTTCTCCAATCTCTAACCGTGATTCCGAGAATTGCAGTGTTGTCCGTCAAAACTCACCGTGTTTGGATGCAGCTACGGCGACACCGCCCATCATGGCATCACTGCCAGACAGACTATCTCAGTCACAGTGTGACAGTCAAGAAATCATGCAAGACATGGAGAGGAACTCTGGGTCCACTTTCAAAATCAATGCTGATAATTCCTTTCATTTTGCTGGATGTCTACACATGCAAGTAAGTTTCACTCCTCTCAAAGTGGAATGTGCCTAGGGGACAGATATTCAGACTCTCAAACTTTTATAATACCTCTTTGGCCTACCACTTGTGGGGGCTCATTTTGAAGCTCATGGAGTTTATGAAATTTTCACGGGCTTACTTATTTTTATGAAAACCAAACATTGAATTTTTCCCAATAGAGTTAACACAGAGATGGCAGCCATTTGAATTTCAAATATCGGTAACTATTGGGGAAACATAAAAGCTGAAGTTGTTCAATGTATGCCTACATACTAAACGAAACGCACTCTTTGCTCCTTCTGTCTTATGTAGAAATATTGTAGTTTAAAATCTTGTGCATTCCTTTTTAAATCTTTATGAAAAATTGACCAAAGTAAAAGTAACATACTGAAACTTCATATCTTTTCTATCAATACAGCATCAGTCAACACAGTCATCCACTGGGGATTCTGCGGTGCGGGCAATAGCTTGCGGGTCATTCACAGTAGCAATGAACTTGGTAGATGTGATTGCAGTGTGTCTACCACAGACTGTTGTGGTGTGGGTCCAAGACGGTGTTTCCAAGGAATGGAAAGTTCTTCAAAGGTTTCAAAGTAGAGAGGTAAAAACTCTGAGATTGTTGCACACAGACAAAATTATGCATATGGTTTATACAAAGTGGGAGCCAGGCAGAATGGTTTCTGTGACCTGTATCATTCACAGGGCATGTCAGATTCTTGCTAACTGCCTCTATGGATTTAAAGGTATACAGTCACCTGTAATCTGAATATGCCCATATATTGTCAAAGGGGCGTTCCTTGGTATTCAAATTCAATATGAGGGCGCTGTTTTTAAAAAGCGGCCACCCGCTTAAAATCTGTGATTGGTTAGATTTTCTCTTTCCATGGTAACGGTGGCAAAATTGGAACAGGTGACAGTATACCTTTAATCATTCATCATAACTTATACAGGTACCAGAATCATGAGTCACTGTCTACCCAGTTGGGGTTCTGGCCTACAAGCAGACAATTACATGTAGGGATGATACAATTACAATACAGAAGCAAAACATTTGTTCATCATAGTCATTTGTATATCAGCTCAAGTTTTAAGGGTTAGGGGTGGGCTACCCCTCTGTTTTGGAGCAGTCTATTCATATGTTAATAACTGAACAAAAGAAAACATTTTCCTAACAAAAAGAACATGCATATTATATATTGTTATGTAAATTGATCACACCTCTGTTTTTCCAAGCCGTTTAGAAGACTGACTTTTAACTGGAACAAATAGAGGAATGCAACCATCACTTCTTAGTGACTGTTAGCACTCTGTAATTTTTACTGTTGTGTTTTTTGTTTGTTTTAATCATTGAATCGCTAGCATTACTGTCAGTTGTAAAAACACACAATGTTGTCAGTATTCTGTGTAACCATGGAGGTGAATTGCCTCCATGGTGTAATATACCGGTGTGATATGAATATTATTTGTATGTTGCGATGGTTATACCCAGTGTGCCCTCGAAGTTAATGTGCCAGTGATGCCAGAAATTTCTGATGATAGAAAATTTCTATTTACATGTACTGGTATAGGACTGATGCAATGAAATGTCCAGAAATTCTTAAAATGATTCAAAGAGTCCATGAGATAGAGGGAACACTGACTATGCCTTTATGATGATAATCACCTGTGCATTCACATATTTACCTTCACATGTACTTTATATGTAACAGTGTTGACCCACTTTAAACATCTTTGAAATTGCTTGGATGAGCTTGGTTACGGTATGTTTTCAAGTGTGTGTTTGGAAACTAATGTGGACAATTTTTTTCCTTTCAGAGCGAGGAGTTTTGTCAACTTTGCATGGTGTCTCAGGAAACAGGCTGCTGGGTTGCCATGGCAGGAAGCTTGAAAAGCACATATGTTAGGTAAAAAATGAATTCACATCCGGTGCAGAAAATAAAAGAGGCACCTCCATCTAAAACCAGCCAATGCATCAAAATAGATTCCGTTATAAGTGCATTTGTGAAGGGCATTGAGAACTAGTACGTCACAATACGAGATAAGTGAGTTGTCAGATTTGAAGACGTCATTCCGTTCTTTTTGAAGTCTTTCATTGTCAATTTGACATATGTATCAGCGAGTATACCTATTGTGATGTTGAGTATGTGTACATAAAAAGCTCCCCGCTGTATGGTGTGTTTGCTGTGTCACAGTACCCTTCATTTATCAACGACCTTTTTGCCCTTCACACCATATGTTTTAAGCGGATGTTTACAAATAATGAAGTACATGCACATCGCTCACAAGATTTTCGACAAAAACTGAGAGATATATTGCACTATTGTCCTGGCAGTGTTTGACTGAAAGCCAACAGGATGAACGCTTTTAATGTGGACTAAATTTGATATACCAGCTTCCATTCTTACCCACCTGTTGGTCAGTGCAGGTCTAAGTTTGTTTTAGACGTTACCTATTCAGTGTTATCTCAATGCAACAATTTTTGTCAGGGACTATAGAACTCATTTTGTTTGGCCTAATCCCCCTCTTCCCCCACCCCCACCCCAACACCCACTTCCCTCTCAACTAAATGAAAGTTTGGAAATGTGAAAATACGATGACAAAATCATGATCTTAACTTCTCCCAGACAATATAAAAATTGCTGAACGATGTTGTATTAGGTTGTTTTACACCACTGACAGGTTTTTGGAAAACAGATGTTCGAAAACAAAAGTTCATTGAACAGTGTTAAAAAACACTTTCCATTTCAAAACCACCAGTGTGAGTTTGCTCCTAGTGATTGAAAGAGAGCTAAACCCTCTCCCAAAAAACACAATTTGTGTTTGTTACATGCATTTTAATTGTCCATGGCACTTATGAAGAGGCATTTTGGGCATACTCTGAAGGGCATTCCAAGTTTTGAGGGGGATGAGGTAATATACAGAATCAGTGCCTGTCTAGAGAATTATTTTTGAGCAAAAACCATATGATGATAACCTCTCGATGGGTGTGAATTGAACGTAGAGCCATAAACCTTCAAGAAAATGATTCCTCAAGGGTCTGTGCTACAGATTACAGGCTGAAACTAACTTTATACACAATCTGTCGTGCCATAAGCACATCCATGGAATCATTTAAATTACGTGCTTTTCTACACAAATAAAAACGCAGGGCATCTCCCAGCAGCAGTGCATGGCTGAAATTCTTAGTGCGTATCAAGCTCATCTATTTCATTGTTTGTTGTGTTTTTGACGTTTACTTCTTGTGCATTAAGTCAGAATGTTCATTTTAGGCACTGATTCATGCCCCTGCCATTTGTCTAGTGTAATATATCTTCTAGACGTCTGACTCAATAAAATGTGTGGCTGTCAGGAGAGTGAACTTGCTTTGCTAATTCGACATGTACCTGCACAAAGCAAAACAGAATTTCCGTGACAGTAATATATGATGGTAGCCCAGATGTTATGGCTGGGCCATATCCACCGTATGTACCGTGAGAATATGTGAATTCAACATCATACCTTTCTCAAAATGAACTCAGAAATTTTAACGAATTGAAACTGCCGCCTGCTGGTGTCATTGTTCAATAAACATGTACATTGAAGAAAAATAATGTAGCCTTTACTGTGCCGTGGTCTAATTTTCAATGAACTAAAATCTACACATATCTTACTCTTTCAGGATGTTCAAGGTTGACAGTGGTGGGTCTGATTCAGAGAGCCTGGACCTAGGCCAGTCAGTGGACTCTGAGTGCCTAGCACTGCTTTGTAGCGGACAGGCAAGCACCACTGTTTCTGTCAGGGACAAACAGAATGCTTGCCAAGTGATTAAGTTTGACATCCATCAAGACAGGTATGTGTAATCAAGGCTTTTCATTTTCTATTTTATCGGCAAATGTGTATTATACATTTGTGTCAACTATGTATGTATATAATATTGTGTGTATTTGTATGGGGTATGTACTGTAGATTATATATATATATATATATATATATATATATATATATATATATATATATATATATATTATATATATATATATATATATATATATATATATATATATATATATATATATGTTATATATACACACACACACACACATGAGTGATGAGTAATATTGACGTTAGACAGGTACCCTCATCAATGTTATTGTAGCTGATATATGTATGATGTGTTGATTGTTCACTTATCAAGCTTACTGCACTTGATAATTCAAAACTTTGATGATTACAATATTACATATTAGGTCTTACTTGTTTGGGAGCCATTTCCCTGCAAGACTTTGAAATAGCAGAAACGTGCGCATGACTGTACAGTCTGTGGTCTGGTTTTAGTATAGCGGACAACCTAGCGTGGCATCCTGAACTGATGTTTTCATTCATTGGGAGAACACTTGAAATGTATGGATCCAGAAAGGAGTTCAAGTTCTGGGTCATTTTTCCCTGTGTTCAGATCATTTAAAATTACAGAGACGCACTCACTGCTTTTTCATTTATACACAGCACTTACAACGGTAGTCAGCAATTTGTCGACCCACGGTCTGGACCGTGGCCGACCTTGTCGAATATAAGCTACTTTTCCAGTAAAAAATGAATATGCCTGAAATATTGATCATAAGATGGAAATGAAATGAATATACATTTTGAGGTTTATAAAGATAATGAGCCCCAAGCGCAGATAGAAACAGGAGAGAGAAAAAAATGCTCCCTAGCTTTGCTTTGCAAGACAAAATATATAACAAGTAACTTTTACAACTTTTTTCTGTGAACAAGTAAATTTTCCAGATGACATTGAATGATTGGAAACTGTCACAGCAAGTAGATAATTGTACTGCACAGCAGGACAGCAATATACACTGTGCCATGAAACAGCGATATCACTGACACTGATAAGAAAATCTGCAATGTGAAAAAGTCTGTATTTGGCAGAGTACACAGCATCATCCCCAAAATTCCCATGTTTGCATTTCCAGATCTGCTATTCTGATTAGTAATTTACTAATTTCCCTGGCTTTTGTGTACCATATTTGATCAGATGGAGTGGATTTTCATCAAAACATTGGCAGCACAATATGGGGAAATCAGCCCACACAGTGTGAGACAGTTGACCTGTGATGAGAGACGAATGATTTGAATGTACCTGCCCTCTGGCATATAACTACCATATTGAGCTGGAAATGCATGCTGTTTGTTCCTCATTGTATCTCATGAATTGAGTAGTTAGACATGTCCCTCTGAAAAATAGATTCATATTGCTCAATACTTGCTCTGAATAATGTTTTTAAAATTGTATTCGATGTATTATTTTTATAAAAATGAATTCTATATTTAGACAGAACCAGCACCTATATTTTTTTCAGCTATCTATATTTACAAGATAATGTACTTTTTAGGGTATTGTTTCTGTTTATCTGTTTCAAAATAATAGACTTTTGTTAGATTGATTGTAAAATAGAAAATTAAATGACTCTGAATATGAAGAAGAATAAAAACCCAAAATTGTTGTGAATTTTAATACTCTTGTGTGTTTATTTTATTATTGACAGTGACAGTGTCCAATCAAGGACTCTTCATTCATCAGACTGCCAGCCAGTCTTCTCATTGTCCCTGGTCAAAGATGGAGACAACTTGTTGCTTGGAACGACACAACGCACTGTCGTTATTTGGTAAGCTACTGTCAAGTAATTTCTACAACTGTTATGGGTCAAACGATGGAATTGCTGATGATGTATTACAGTGTTCCAGTTAAATATTTGGGAGTGCGTTCTCTCTGTAGTACACAGTCCCAGTGCACGGTCTTTGAACGGCGATACACCAAATGAAATATTTGTTAAAATCAAACCACAAATATAGAAACATCATTTTATGTTCCTTCATGTGAATCGATGTCTTCATCATATGTGCCTACTGAAGAAAAAAGGTGCTCTCATTGAGTACGTGTGTAATGTTAAGGTAGCGGTAAAGGCTATTTTTGCACCAATTCTTTTCTCAGAGTTAATGTCAAATTTCAAGTGTTAGAATCAAGATATTTAGTTCAAATTTTCAGGATAACTCCCTTAGTTAATACTTTCTCCAAAGGATATAAAAATTGTATATTTGCAGCCATGATTTTGAAATATGACACCAATCAATATTAAAATTTAATTTTTCATATTTTTTTTACATATTTGAATTTAATAATAATTGGATAGTATTAATACTACCAAATTAGTTATAAATATGTTGACACTATTAATTGTAAGATTTTTACGGCAGGATTTGTAAATAAAATTTGTTTTTATGATTTTACATGGGTTTACATATCAAAAAATTATTAAAAATTCTTTCAAATTTCAAAATGTGATTTTTCAAAAAGTACTTCAAATACACGAAAATTGTGCCGTACAAATCTTATCTGTAACCTTGTTAATAGGCTGTAAAAATTCCATGTCCATATCTCATTTCAAAAATTGGATTAAATTGGTATAAAATTATGTAGGAATACTGTTATTCTGTCTAAAATGTTGAAAACAAGCCATATTTGCACCCCTCTTTTGAAGTCACAGAGCAGTCTTTTTGGTTAATCTCACTTTTGACACCTCTTTGACACTCAAAGAATCTAAAAATGCATTTACAATAGCAGTCACGCATTCTGAATGCAAGCACTGCCTTGTCAAACTTTCCTGAAAAACAGTAAAAAATGACTTTCCCTTTTCAAACATTTTTTAAAAGCTAGGGGACCTCTACCATAGTTAATACACTAAGGACTCCCCAACTTCCTCTTATTTGGTCAGTTTTTCAGAAGTTTCAACGGGCTATAACTCTGCAATGCCTATGACCCCAAATGTCTAGTTTTTTTTATTCCACAGAGAATGTTGACTACTTTTATGTTTAATAGTTTTATTGAAGTTTATAACTGACGCTCTAGCCTTTACCGCCACCTTAAAAACATACGATAAATAAACAAACAAGCAATTACTCATGAGTAGATGAAGAAGTGAATTAAATCAGTATTTGTTTCTCATAGTATTCTAGATTATAGTTAAGATAATAGAGAAGCAGGGATGAGTACACACATTTTGTAAAATTTCACAAGCTTATGGTTGCATATTGGAAAAAACACTGGGGTATGGAAAGGAAGGCATATTATGGAATAAGTTAAGTCACCTGAAACATAGTTGTTTTATGTAAATTCGTCGCTGTTTACCTTTTTGAGATGTAATTTTTACCCTATAACACATATTATAGAGATAGTAACACACATTATCAAAACTCTCTTGACTGGTTCATCAATTGCTCTCAACTCGTGTGTCCATTTCAGAGCTGATAGATGCAAATTGTCAGTTTGCCATTTCATAGTTATGAAACTGCTACCTGACCAGGTAATAGTTCAAACAATTGTTTCCTTGATACATGTAAGTTTGATATGAAGTATGCATTCTTGAAAATGTAAACTGAGAAGGTAACATTGCATGTGACAGAGACCATAGGAGAAATTTTCTATTTTCATCAAAAATGAAGACGAAGTGTTTGACAAAGCATATAGGATGGCCATATTTTGATAAGGGCATATTTATTTCCCCCAGGCTGTTAGTCGCCAAAACCAGTATGTTACCATTTGCCTACAGGCCTGTGAAACAGATTGTCTTTGGAATGGCTCTCAGCTAGGCCTTAGGGAAGCAAACGTATACTTCTGCCCTTATGGCCGACCTGTTTACTTAAGGTGATGAAATCTTATATGAGACACTGTGGTTGTCATTGTGCCAGCAGAAAGTCAGTTACTTTACAATGGCCATGGTGTCTGTTTGTACCTTTAAACACACAAATAAATTTTCACTCTAACTAACATACAGTACCAAAAGCGGAGTCATGAACAATGATACCAGTTAAATGGCTGGTACCTGTAACTTCTGAATGATTTTGTCTCTGTTTTCCAATGCCAACTACACTTTCTTGTTCTACTCCCAAAGCATGTTGAGATACATGGTATTCAGCTTGTCAACACAACCTGTACATGTATGAACTACATTGTTGTTGTTGTTGACAAATGAATTCCAGTCCAGATTGGAATTCAAATGTAAATGATAACTTTAATTATGGAAAGGAATAACTGTGAGGCCTGATCGACCGGACACATTTCCTTCTCACGCTACATAAGTTTAATTATTATTCACCTGTGTCTGTAACCTATGGAGTTTTGTCATACAGTCAATTTCAGTATCAGAAGATGCGGAGTCCAATAACTCTGACGCAGAGTACATAACTTTAGGTGTTATTGGACGCTATTTGACCTTTGACCTCAAAACACCTTTACGTCAACACGGAGAAAAAGAAGAGAAAAATTCATACTTTTACAAAAATGTATACTTCTTAGCATTTAGTACTTCCCAAATCAAATCGTGGTCAGTCCTAAACCTGTGAATTCAAGTGAAATTATGCTGCTGACGTACAATTTCTACCACGTGCACTGTGCAGTGTGGGTTGAAATTTTGTTCTGCGCGCTTAGCGGATGCACTATATGCGTTCCCAGTCTGCTCACAATCACTCAGTACAGTGCCCGATGAGCATCCAAATTTCGACTTTTTTCTTGTAAAGTTGGACTAAAAAGGTGTATAATAATAAGGTTATTCCCAAAATACCAGGATTTATGTACTCGTACATCGTATGCTTTGCTATTGTCCTTGACGCTACGCATCTTGGACAATACCTCTGCTGCACGATGTACTCGGACATAAAACCCTGGTATTTTGGGATCGATTCCTCTACCTTTAAACCCTCAACATTCATTTTCAAGAAAAGGAGATGAAAATGAAAGGTGTAGATTACTACTGAACCTTTGGTTTCACCCCCACCCCACTTTATTAATTTACATCAACCAATTAATTTACATCAACCTATGTACCAGGTACTTGTAGCGCAGCAATGCTGTTTATCTACTCGATTGAGGAATGTTTTACATCTTTGTTGCTGATTAGACTACTGATCGGATGTTTTTTGAAACACAATTTAATCAAGTCTCATTCAGTCTTGCAAGGGGTGTTTAATATGGAAACATCCATTTTCAAGAAAAGGAGATGAAAATGAAAGGTGTAGATTACTACTGAACCTTTGGTTTCACCCCCACCCCACTTTAATATACCTTGTTCAATTCAATACTCCTTGTTTATTACTTAATAGTATGTCACAGAACATTCAAACCTAAAAAAATTGAGGGTTTAAAGGTAGAGGAATCGATCCCAGGGATCAAGTTTGTTCTAGTCTGGAAGAGGATTATGAAGGTTTCATAGCCTTTTGTTTTCCATTGAAATTGTAATCTATTTAGTACCGGTATATTTCCTGGCAAGACAATCTGACGCCTGAACCATGCCTTTAACAGGATGAAAGAAACAAAATCAGCTTCAAATTGAATTAATAGTTCATAGCCAGCAATAATTGCCACTCCATTGTGTATTCAGGAAGTAATGTACGCTGTATTTTGTTGACATTTATTACCGTAGTATCAAGTATATATACGTGTCTGCAGACTGACATACATTTAATGTTTTTTCTGTTTTGTTTTTTTACTTTAAGCAGCCCCGTAAAACAGTATGAAATTAGCAGGACAGCGCCACAGGGAAAATATGAAAGCAATCCATTAAACTTAATGATATTTAAAAATGGCAGGTTTAGTGACATGGAAGTAATTCTGTTTCTGTATAATTTATTGGATTGCGAAATGACTGCAGTTATCATAACATTATTGCTGTATTGTAAATTTATTTTTAGATGCATTTGTCATTAATGTTTAGCCTTTTTATCAGTCTGCCATGAGTTATCTCAGTAAGGTCTTGGAAGTCACGTGTGAAATTATCACCTCTGTCCATCATATTGATAATTTCTTCATTTTTTGTGAGAAAAAAAATGAATTAACCCAAGTACGATCCCCCCATTGTGAGTAAACAGGTCCACAATCACTGTTGACAGCAATAGCATTGGGCCAAACTATGGTGGTGAAAGGGTTAATTTTCCCCTGAGAGTACCAAGGAATAGAAAATTTGCAGTAACTCTTCACACATTGTGAGGGGGGGGGGGGGGGGGTTTGATTTCACCTGACTTTAAAAAGTGATTGTCACATGTACAATGAATTGTGTGTTATCATTCACTGTAGTCATAGTTCACCCTTGACCTCTCTCCCAGGTGCATGGAAGAGTGTCTCAAGCTGATTGACGTGGATATAGCAGACGCAGGATTCACAACACCATTGTGTTTGTATTCAGCCGTTGAATCAGTAAGTATGTGACAACACAGTGACCCTGATGGAAATTTTCACCAAAAAAAATCTATCTGAGCATTTTAACCCTTTGAGCGCTGCAATTTTTCCCACCAAAATTCTTGTGTGCAAAATTTTCCAATGTTGTGAATTTTTCTGTAATTTTTTTGACAATTTTGGATCAAGTAAACATCACATGTTATTGGCTTCAGATTTTTATCAAAATTCAAGCAAAATTTAGAAAAAAGTTGACTGGTGTCAGTGTATTTTGATATAGGCCACAAAAATTGACTTTGGTGCTCAAAGGGTTAATATTTTCTTTGATGATTGTTTATCACAGGATTATATAGCAATTCATTAAATGATTTAATTTATTCTTGTGCTATTCCAAGTATCTATGCCAGGGTGACCATGGATTGGATTCTTTGTGTCTGCCTGCAGTGTTTCAGCAATTCTTCCCAGCCATTGATCATTCCCATGGGCACTGTAGAAATTGAATTTCCATTTATTTATCAACATAACAGAAGTGAGATTCTCATGCTTCTTCTTTGAACTTCATCTGGGTGACAATCACAACAGGGCTGTTCAAAAACTCCTGCCCGGAAATGCGTTAGAAAAGAAATAATTGACATGTTAATCATACTGTGAAAAGTTCGGGAACCCTCTTTCTTTTGAACAGCATCACTAACAACAGATGGTTACTTTGTTTAAAAAATGCTATCAATCCAGCAAATGATATTTCTTTGAGCGTTTTAACTCCCTCAAAGCATATGATTGCAATATTGCTTTCAGGATGCCAGTCCTTTTAAATGGAAATCTATCTGAAACTGCTTTTGTGTTGAGTAAAGGAAAAACATATGTTTCTGGAGTGCTGAAATGCTTGATCCTTATTGGCCCAGCACAGTCACATGATGTACTTCCATTTTGCTCATTTGCATAACTGTCTGTGTGTTATTGACAAGCAGTAATTACAAATTATCAGAAATGTTTTCTGTGAATGGAGTTAATCCCTGAAAAAGGAAAAAATGTTCTTTTTCATTGTGTTTTTAGTTTTAGGTGATGTTTAACAGATGTTTATTTATATTTATTCATTTAAAAAAAAAGGGACTTTTGTTCGTGGTGTTGGGAGAAAAGCCAAAACATGACATCTCTGACAGTTCAAGTCCAGGGGCAGCTAGTACCCTGAGTAGATGCAAAATGTTAGCGGTAAATCCAGCAACTCAAAAAGTGTCCACAGTCTTGCAGTATCATGGACTCCAGTCAACCAGTAGGAGGTAGGCTCTATGCTCAAAAAATGACCGTAGCTGTAAATTTTGATAATATTTTCTTTTTATCACCTGTTCTTAAAAACCAAATACACTCATGAGAAATCAGTCTTCAACAGTACCATTGGACATCATACAGATATGGTTCATTGGCAAGTTGAAGACTGGGAAATTTGGCACAATTTTTAGGAAAGGAACAAGAAGCTAAAAAAAGACACAAGATTATTGGAAAATCTATCAAACGTTACAGCTAATAGAGTGGTAATATTAAACTGAACTGACCTTTTCACTGGCGTCATAAATTTGATAATTCATAAATTGCTAATACATCGTAAGCCTCATTCATGGTTGAGTGCACTAAATTTGATCACTGGATGCCGCAAAATGTCAGTCTTTTTATGGCATTTTGAAAAACCCCCTCAGTTGGATAGAGCCCTCTGGATGATTGCTTACAATTGAAAACTGCCACATCTGCATGTCATCCAACCGTTTAACATTCAGAATATTTTACAATCTATTGAGAAGAGCCACCTGTGTCTCAGTCCAAAATAATTTGGTGCATTTATCAATGAATGGAAAAAGTGAAAGCATCGAAGTTATTGTTTTCAAATGTTCAATGCCGAAACATCAATGCCAAAAACATCTGTCATTAGAGCAATTACTGCTCAGCTGAGGTGCAATTACGAGCTCTCATAATTTAGCAATTGGAAGTAGGACAAATTAAGAATAATTGTACTATCTTCATAAAATGATTGTATCTGGAAGTGAATTAATTTGATCAGTATACTGCTTGGTTTGGATTCCCACTGCCCTTGATATTTACAGCTTAACTTTAAAAGTAATTACAGAAGAAATAGTTGACCTTATTCATACTGCTTAGTTTAAAAAGAAGCAACGATAATAATTAATTTATATACGAGAAGAAATATTTGTCCAATTTTTTTTTACAAAGAGTTCAGGACATGTGCACAAGAATGTTGAAAATGGTACTTTGTGGGTAGTAGTATTCTGACATGAATCTTGAAAGTCACTTGGCTATCGAACTAACTACCAGCTGCAGAAGTAAACACAGGAGTAGAAACCATCAAAATTGAGACACATTGGTTGGCAGCAGCCAGAGTTGGCTGTATATTATTACCTTACCTGCAATCACTATCAGGACTTTGTCTTAACCCTTTGAGCACTATAATTTTCTCCTGTCAAAATTTTACCAATTTTTATGAATTTTTCTGTAATTTTTTGATAACTTTGGACCAAATGGACATCAAATTTCATTGCCTACAGTTTGATATCAAAATTTAGACAAAAATCTGAAAAAAATTGACTGGAGTATATTTTCTAAAGGTGACAAAAATTGACTTTGGTGCTCAAAGGGTTAAGGTAATACACACCTTGAAAATGAAAGCCCTAAACTTTGGCCAAAACTTTCATCAATGAAAGTTTCAACCATTCTCTTACCAAATCAACAATAGAAATCAGGGGTCACCGTGCAAAGTTTGGTACTAGAAAAACAAATTAGCTGACTTTTACTGATATTTGAAATTCAAAATGGCCACCATCCCTGTTTTAACTCTATGGGGAAAAATATAATTTTCAATTTTAGCAAAACTAAGACTGTGAAAATTTTCTTACTCAAGGAGCTTTAACATGAGGTCCAACACTGGTGGTAGATCAAAATAATTTTTTTAAAATTTTTTAGTGTTAATGTCTGTCCCTGAAGTGTATTCTACCTTAAATGATATATTTCTGTAGAGAGTAAATAACTGTGTAAAGTAACATCTTTGAATATGAAATGAAATTCAGCTTTCTGTATCTTTTTCTTTTTTTTAAGCGGTGTTCTTTCATGTTGTGTAAGAGAACCTTACATCGTCTGTGTTCTTGAAGATGGTACTGTTAACTCATGGAACATGTTCTCCGGACAGTTGGTGGCAGATTTGCCCAACCAGTCAGCCAGTAGCGTACATCTACCCAGTGATGGGTCTAGAATTCTTGTTGGACTGAAGCATACCCCATGTGTTCATATGTATGATCATTTGCATCAGGTCTGACTGGATAATCCGTCTTACCCATTCTTTTTCAAGTGATACAAATATGACGCAGTGTGGTAAACAGTAAGGTAATATGTGTTATCATTTATGGCATTCGGAATATTTCTTACATTATTCAAAAGTCAGAAGCAGTTTGAAACATTAAATTGTTATTTTATTATCACTTGAATAATAAATGAAATTTGCTTATTAGAGTAATCCTTGTTAGTGTCATTTGTTATCATGTGATACAGAGTTATGAAGCCAAAGTTTACAGTGTCTAATGTGATGATCCCAAATTGCCACTCTTTCGAATTAATTTTCTTAGTGCTATGAAGAGATGTGTTACGTTGTTGATATAAAGCCAAAGTTTATTGTGTGTTAATGAAATAATTCCAGACTGCCACTCTTTCGAATTAATTTCATAGCGTTATGATGATACATGTAACGATATTGATACAAAGCCATAGGTCACAGAGTCTAATATACTGCCCCGTGATTGCCACTCTGTCAAATCAATTTCCATAGCCTTTATGATGCGATATGTTGTTTTGTTTTCCAATCACGGTGCACCATCGGTGAAAAATCACCGCTTAAAAGCAAGTGAGTGTATTCGATATGTCAATACAATAGCAAGATTCAATATGATGACCTAATAAGACATTCCAATGCTTCTGGTAAAAGGGTTTGCATAGACACTATAAAACTGAATAAGACTGACTCTCGGGGTATGCCTGTTCATAAACCAAACAACTGCATCATTTGATATTTTCTCAAAAAATCTTGTCCAATCTGTCTCCTGCTTGAGTAACTTCGATTAAAACAGCATATATGTATACTTCTCCAGTTTACCAGAACAGCAAATATCTGCTCGACTTCAAACTTTTGTCTGCCATTTTTAAAAGGTCTTGTCCAAATCTTGAATTGTCTGTTTTTGTATAGAATATTTTCACATCAATGTTTATCACTTGATACATGTTGGCCCCATTCACCTTTCTCTGGTGTTGTTTTTAGGTCAGCCTTGGATTTAAGATTCATAGATTGAGTAAATCTGTATAAAAATTGAAAGCAGTCTTTTTTTTTTTGAGTGTACATCCAGATATTGGTACTGTCAAATATGCCGATGCAAATGTTTGTGTGAAGTTGTAAAGAGGAACAGATAAACGTCACAGTAGCATGAAAAAGCCTCTTGCTTGCATGACAGTGAAATTATGAAAATAATGAAAATTAAATTATTGTTTAAAAGTAAATGCTGTAAATTATTGTTTAAAAGAAAACTTCAATCTGTTATTTCATCGTAAAAATTTTAGCAAGAATCTGAATCTTGCTGCATATTCACACTTTTTCACGCAATCATACTCTTTCTGTTTGGAGATGTCCTCAAATCGCAATGTGGTCAGTTGACCCCGGTTTCTCTCACCAGTCATGAGTGGAAACAGGCTGTCTGAGAATAACGTCAACAAAAAATGTACAACTGTGTTGCATCAACAGTTGTATGCTTATACAGGTGATGATAGTAATGCATGAAATGTCAATAATACATGACTCACCAAAGAACATAGTTTTGTCAGAAATTATATTGCTCATTACTTCTGCTTTTCAAAGTAGGTCACTTCCTATTTATTTTGTGATATTTGAAAGTGGTTCATTTTTTCCAGTAAAATACATTCATCCCAGTATAAGCCCTTTTTTCCTTTCGTTGTATACTATAGGCCGGAAAATACCATTTTCAGAACATTTTAGATTTAGACCAAATTTTGATATCAGATGTGGGATCACTCATATCTGAGCATACTTCATTTGCATGTATAATTAGTGTATCTTTCCTGATAGAGTGCATTCAAGGTGATGTAAATGAAGATTTCATGCTGATACTAGCATGTGATTATATGGAGTTTCTCAAATCTCACTGTTGATCAAGAAAGGGGCATGGTGTGACAATCAATTCCCCTTTCTTGCCCTTTTTACACAGTTTATGTGCCTTTGTTCTGTGCCAACTCCATAAGGCCATTTAAAGAAAATTCTTTGTTTGCCGTCGTTAGAATTTTGAAAAACCTATCAGCCAGCCAGGGAAAATAAAACAAACACCGACAAAAAACACAAGTGGATTACTATAAGCTCAATTTTATTTGGTTTCTTTTCAGAAAATAATAATTTTTTTTGTAATAGTGTTAACATTGTGTTTGTTTTCTTAATTTTCTCTGAAAACCTACCGGCACAAGGACGGCAAACATAGCATTTTATTTAAAGCACCTAATTTTGTTTTACACGTCCACCACATAAGCTATCTGGTTGCCAGAAGGGCACCTTTGCTAATTGATTAATTCTGAACGCCATCAGTGTAATATGTGCACAATCTACAAGGTCACAATGGGTGGAAGGACAGTGATGAAATGTTTAAGTGATATGAAAAACAGTCACGTCACAAAGATTTTGATCAAAACGAAAAAGTATCAAAGTTCATACTTCAGTAACGAATGTGTCTCAAAGTTGATACAGTTCCGTTTTCAGCACAATCTATTTTTTACAAGTACGCTGGAGATCTCTATATTTAAATTTTCAAAATCAGCTGAGATACCATGTGCATGCTTTCTACTGATTAGAGACATTATTCAGTTATCAATATTTAAAGAAAAACAGGATCAGAACAGTAATTGCCATTTATTACTCATGAATGCTAATTGTGAGGTGGTTGGGGTTGTTTGTTTTTTTCTAGGCATTTTCTCAAATTACACAGCAACAATATTAAAGGTCATTTTGTTAAAACTGCAGCAATTTGCAAAAACACCCAATTGTAGTTAGAATCGGAAGTGCTTGTTGTTGGTGTCCGTGGGGACTTATAGGTTTGGTCATGTCCGTGCATCTGTCCATCCGTCCGTGCATGCATCCGCCTGTTCACACAGATATCTCAGAGATGCCTGGAGCGATTTCATTCAAACTTGGTACAAGGATTACTTCATATGTCATACCGGTACATATGCACACCGATTTGTTTTGTGATACAATCAGATGTGGCCGCCTGGCGGCCATTTTATTATGATTTTTTCATGTACAAAGCCATAACTCAGACATGTTTCAAACGATTTTATTCAAAGTAGGTACAAGGACATTGACCAGTGTCATAGATATGCATGTCAATTTGTATTGTGATACGATCCAATATGGCTGCCGTGCGGCCATTTTGTTAGGATTTTTTCATGTACAGAGCCATAACTCGGGCATATGTCAACCGATTTTATTCAAAGTTGGTACAAGGTCATTGACCAATGTCATAGATATGCATGTCAATTTGGTTTGTGATACGATCCAATATGGCTGCCGTGCGGCCAATTTGTTTCGAATTTTTAATGTACAGAGCCATAACTCAGTCATATCTCAACCAATTTTATTCAAAGTTGGTACAAGGACATTGACCAATGTCATAGATATGCACGTCAATTTATTTTGTGATACTATCCAATATGGCTGCCATGCGGCCATTTTGTTAGGATATTTTCATGTACAGAGCCATAACTCAGGCATATGTCAACTGATTTTATTTAAAGTTGGTACAACGACATTGACCTATGTCATTCATATGTACATCAATTTGTTTCATGATATGATCCAATATGGCTGCATGGCATCCATTTTGTTACAACTTTTTTGTGTCCTTAGCCAAAACTCGGGCACGTCTCAACCGATTTTATTCACCGATTTTATTCAAACTTAGTACAAGGACATTGACCTATGTCATACATATGTACATTGATATCTTTTGTGATATGATCCAATATGGCCGCTGTGTGGCCATTTTTTTACGATTTTTTCATGTCCGGAACCATAACTCAGACATGTATCAAGCGAATTTATTCAAAGTTGGTACAAGGACATTTACTTATGTTATACATATGTACGTCGATTTGTTTGACGATATGGTCCAATATGGCCACATGGTGGCAATTTTGTTATGGTTTTTTTCATGTCGAGAGCCATAACTCTGGCAAGTCTCAACTGATTTTATTCAAAGTTGGTACATTGACGCTGACTTATGTCATACATAGGAGTTGATTTTTTAAAAAGTAAGATCAAATATTGCTGCGTGGCAGCGATTTTGTAATGATTTTGTCATGTACAGAGCCATAACTCAGACATAATTCCACCAGTATCATTCAAAGTTGGTACAAGGACATTGACCTATCTCATACATATGTATGTCAATTTGTTTCACGTCATATAGCAGTATCATGTCAATTATTGAAGTTTCGTAATTAGGCTGATATGTCAAGAAATTAATTTGTAATTGCAGATGTAATGAACTTTCCTAATTAGAGTGATATATCCACAAATACAGCGTCAAATTTGATGAAACTTCATACAGATGTTGATCTCATAAAGTTGTAAATACTGCATCAAACTTTATGAAATATGGTACCAGTGATAATCTGTTAGTGTAAGGATAGTATGCAAAAATGTTTTGCAACATCCTGTCCATTAATTCCTAGTTGACTCATTTAATGACCTTTAGGATGGTAGCCTACATTGGTTTTATGTTTTCATCACCATGGAACTCATTCTTGGCCATTGAGCCCCATCTGTATGAAAGTATTTTTATCACAGACCTAATTAATGAAGAGGACTCTATCCTCTCTGAGGACTTGTAATCAAAATACCCATTAACAAGTGGGGACTGTGTCATCCACGATGACTTGTTGATTCAAGAAATGAAATGATATTCTAATAAAATCTGGATGAGTATGTTTGCATCTAATTTGCATATTGAGCAAGACCTTAAATATTCATAAACAAAGGGAACCAGTCTTAGCTGCCATACTTGTTTGCTTTGACAATACATGAATTGTGTGCAAGATGTGAATGTCACTCTCAGTGCCCTGTGTTCCCACTCCATACATGCCAGTTTTCCAAGGAAACCTGTAGATATATGGAATACCATGAATAAAAACCAGTCTTTATTTTACTATCGGTATTATGTACAGCATAGTGTGTTTGATCAAGGTACTTGCATTGGTGTGTCTATGAATGGGTGACTGTTACCTAACTAATTTCTGCCAGTCAAAGAAAACTTAATAAACACTACAGCAGAGAGAATGGTCGGCCAATCAAAAGTATTGTATAAGGTGCCAGCTAGCATACATCATACCGATTATAAGCAGTGTGCGTATGGCTAGCCAGAGTATTGAAAGAACCCCCAGGGCTTCCTAACGTTTTATTATAAGATCAGCAATACTGTAATGTTATTGAAAGCTGACAGCAGCTACCTACATTCCAGCATAAAACATACAAGGTTACACATAGTCTCTGCATGCACCGTTTTTGTTCTGTGAGTCCTGATTTTAGATTACAGTGCATGAAAGTTGTATCCTTTTGTATATTGATTCTGTCACGTGATTAAAACTACTTTATTTTAAAACTACATATTCCTGATGAAATTTAAAAAGGAATATCGTTTGAACCGATAAAAAATTCATCGGAAACAAAAAGTTAGCAGGTTTTGGATTAGATAGGTACAGAAATAGAACACAGTGGGTGTACCACGTCAAAAAATATGCCCATTTAACCAGTGTTGTTAATGGTATTAAAATTTGGGAAAGCTTGCAAACTTTGCTGGTATGTCTAGTCCTGTTCAATTAGTTTTTTTTAAATTTTAGATTGGAAAGGTATATGGTAGAGGGAATTAAGGTGCTATTGGAACCCTTGCGTATTTTGGTCGAAGTAACTTTTTTTAGAAAGATTCATTGAATTTTCATGAAACCAAAGATTAAATATTGGTTGGGTTCACATTTTGGCATAACAAGCAGTCGTAAGTTGAGTGAGAAAGAAGTGTAAATTTATGCAAATTACCCGATATCGTGGCTTCTTGTTTTGCCAGTTCACAACATTTAAAAAAATTTAACTCCACTGTGGCTGGGTCAAATTTTTAGAAATTTTCATATTCTTATAATAGTATATTACAAACGACAATTTTGTTTAGCAGTAAAGTTCTTTCAACCTGTGCAATTTAAGAATAAGAATAGATAGTGCAAAACAAAATCTGATTTTTTCTGTGCATACTCTACTTCAAATGAGATATTAAAATTCATCAAGTAGTATCATATTTTTGACTTAACCCTTTGAGTGCTGTAATTTTTCCCACAAAAATTTTAGTGCAACATTTAACAAATTTTTATGAAATTTTTCTGTAGTTTGTTTGGTAATTTGAACCAAATGGACACCATATTTCATTGGCTACAATGTTTTATCAAAATTCCAGCAAAAAATCTGAAAAAAAAAAATTGACAGGGGTATATTTTGTGAAGGTGGCAAAAAGTGACTTTGGCGCTCAAAGTATTTATATTAATCATTGATACCACGATTGAGGTTTTCTACTCCACATATCCCTTCCTCTTTCAAGTAAAATTTTGATTCTCTGCTTTTTGAAAATATACAGGATAAGGGGGTTTATGTCATCCTCCATAAGAATATGACATTAAACTGGTCCAATAAATCATTTCCATTCAAGGTAATACATTACCAGGTCCATGGGACAATTGTGATTTACAAATTTAAGTAGGACCATCCTGAACCACTGATAGTTAGTGGTGGTACCAGGTGTCAGGATTGGTCCCAAAATTGTCTAAATATTGTATGAAAAGATACAGGATATGAATCACTGTAATAGGTCAAAGCCGGGAATGCTGTCGTTAATCATTTGAGTGACCGAGGTGTCATATTTGGCCACAATGTCGTCATATCGACCGTAGAACTTTTTGAAAGTCCTAACGAGTCTTTTTGTTGTGTATCCTAGCTCAGTAATTTTGATGCCAATGAGTACGTGTCTCATTTGAAAATCAGCATAGGAATCACAAGCCCTACAATACCTGAGAAGTTGAGACATATACACACCATAAGCAGGTGCAGATGGAATATTACTTGACAAGTGGGGATAATTTATGATTTCAAAATCGAAATCATCCCTTTTGTCATACAGCTTAGTGGCTAGCCCATTAGTACCCACTTGCAGGAACAGATCAAGATATGAAGCAGAGTTCCTACCCTCTGTTGTTTCTTTGATTTCCAACTCATCAGGGTAAATATGATGTAAGTAATTTGATATGTCTGGATTGTCTAGACTAATCAGATCATCAATATATCTGTGCCACGCCTTGCAAGTTTTTTAGACCCTGCTTTGTAGAGAGATTGTAGGAACTCTGCTTCATATGAAATGAATACAGAAATAAGTCTGCAAGAAGGGGTGCACAATTTGTACCCATTGGTATGCCGATAGATAAGAAATGTTGCTTTAAAAAAAGTGTGTTGGTTAAAGGTATAATGTCACCTGTTACCATGGAAAGAAGAAAATCTTACCAATCACAGATTTTAAGCGGGTGGCAGCTTTTTAAAAACAGCGCCCTCACATGGACATTTTGAATACCAAGGAACGCCCCTTTGACGATACATGGGTAAATTTAGATTACAGGTGAATGTTGAAGTGCAACACCATTTAAAGTGTTTTAGAATACAGTCTGTATTTTACTGTCAAGTAACTTAAAAACTTTGACGTCTGAATTGGTGGCTAAATTTGAGGCTAATCTTCCCCTGCATATCAAGCCATTATTGAGAGTAATTGGGGATAGATCAAATTCTGGGGAATATTACATTGCATCAGAAGTACAGAGTTATCTTGAGTTGAAACAAGTTTTGACTGATGTCAGTAATTGCCTTTGTAGTAACACAAGCCAGCGCACCTTGCAGTTCCTCTACCCATACGGGATATACATGTTAATTGATTAGAACAATTTTCCATTAGACATTCATAAACTTTTTAGCATATAAAGTCTGCTCAGCAACTTTCAATCATTCAACGTCAGGGTATTTTTGTTTTTTAATAATACTATAAAAATACCAGCACCAAACCAGATGAAACTGATGGTATTGGCACAGCACAGCAATTAATTGAGTCTATTTTTTGTTTCAACTTGGCAAATACGTGTACCATCATACCTATGTAAATTTGCATGATTGGATAGAGAACGTTAAATTTGAAATAGTTGTCGGTTTTCAAGTAATGTGGTAACTGAGTATCAATTACATTAATCTCCTGTAATTTTACTTTAGTTTTTACATTTTTTAGTGATCAGTATTTCTCGGTAAATGCCGGAGCAGCAGACTACGCCACTCCTGGACAAAGTATAGAAATAATAGATCAGGTTTAATAGCTGCCAGTGTTCGATCAGTATAGTGTTGGGAATTTAGGATTTTCACAGTCAGCTCATATTCAGTTTGTTTGTTTGTTTTTTCTAGCAGGCTGTCCTATGAAGACACAGGAAATCAATTTTGACATGAGTGGGTGCAGTTTGGAGGTAGCATTAAACATTTTGCACTTTGTTTGGACTGTGGTATGCCAGTTGCCTGTATCATGTGGTGACCAGAGCATGAAATTTATCCTTTATTTTGTGTGTCTGGGCAACTTTCTTAAATAATCTAAGACATTTAAATCCTACATAGTACACCAGGAGTTGTCTATATATATATATATATATATATATATATATATATATATATATATATATATATATATATATATATATATATATATATATATATATATATATATATATATATATATATATAATCTGATACAAGGAAGGTATTAAAAAATATTCCTTTCCCCAGTTTTTGATCCAAAACCTGATTGTGTGATGTGATGTAATAATGTCACACTCATACTCCATTCTAGACCTATGTATGCCACAACAGATAGCTCATGACACTGAATTGGTGAAAATCATTTCAAGAAAGCATCTCAAACTTCTTGAGCTGCCATCTATGGGACCATCACTTGGAACACTGCAGAGCCATGCAGACGTTGTGACCAAAGGAGTGTAGTGATGATCGAAGGCATGTACCTGCAGTGGCAAAATTTTTATGGCTGGAGCAAGCCAGCAAATTCTTCTTGTGCCTGTGTCAAATCCTTCCACCAGAAAACCAATCTGATATGACATATCCCTGTAGCCAGAGTAAATTTTGATGATTTTGTCAATATTATGTTATTTTTGCTGTGTGGCAATTTTGACTATGATATCCTGCAGCTGCTGTTCACTAAAGGAAATAAGCAAATGCAATTTCTGAGGCTATTTTTTGTCATTTTCATATTCAAAAAAGTTAGACACAGCTGGTTTAGTATTGGTCTGAAATTGTTTATTTCTGGTTGGCAGGGATTCACATTTCTCAAATGTTGCCAATATGAGCATTTTTTTTATTTTTAGGCTTATTTTTCATTTGCAGAAACAGTTATACTTGAGGTGGAATCAATATTGTCACTTTCGCTGATGTTAACCCAAAGATACGATATTGCTCAAGTTATTGTGTCATTTGCTGAATTTACATTCTGGAGTTTTCTTTTGTTTATATTTTGACAGACGTTTTCATCCTTGTGCACATGACATACATATGAAAACATGCTTATGGCACACTTGTGTGGTTTGTACGATATTTTCATATACCTCAGCCATTTCCAAAATGTCCTGTCGTTAGTTAAACTTTCCCCTCAAACCGATATAACACTTCCCATAACCATAAAATGGAAGCTTAAACTCGCTTATCTGGAATCAGTTTTCACAAGGCAGGCATGCTATCACATGAAACCACACAAGATGAAATATATTTGCTGATATCATATATGATTTTTAGGTGCTTTTTCTGCAGAGCCAATATCAAGTATTGCATACGACTATAAAAACAGAAAAAATAACTCATATGAGACGGTGTTTTTGACAGGTTTATTATATACCTAATATTTATGGATATTTGGCTTAACAGCAACTTTCTGCAGGTATAATGTGCACCATTTTTTCAGAAAAGATTTACACAGCCAGCACATGCCGTTTTCAGTACTGTGGGATTTTTTTAACATTTTTGCATTAATATGTTGGCAGCTTCACATATAAAAAACTGAACTACTTCAATTTAGTTCTGATTTTGGATCCATTGACCTATCAGTCTTTGCATTTATCAGCTTTTCAATTTCCTAAAAGGGTTCAGTATATAAGCTTTAATTTTTGATGATTTTTTTCCTTTTTTTTGGTTTTTAATGTCAGCTCCAGTTTCCTGTTGTACTCCTGCAGCGTGTTGATCGAGATACACAGTACAAAGCTTGTCAAGTGTGCCTGTACATGTGTAAACTGCATTGCATTGTTGGCCAAGTGAATTCAAAGTAGAATTCAACTGTAATCAATAGTGTCTTTCACATATTGTGCTATGTTGCCAAGTTAAATAATGGGTATATATTTTTACATGCTTTAGGGAGTATAGAACAAGAACTTGCAGTTGACTCACTTGCACAACAAAAAAGTGACCAAAATGTCAAAAGTTAAACAGCTACGGGCCATTTTTAATATCACATTTGATAGAGTGTAACAAAGATAATGATCAGCATGCACAGTTGACATTTAACTGGTCATTTGAACAGTTCAATCCATAAAACTAATGAATCCTGTTATCCTTGTCCGATACCATGACAATTCCTGCAGCTCTCTCTACAGCTGCATGACCAAAACGATCATTTTAATTTTATTCTCATTGGGGAACACTTTTTATTCGTAACCCTGAAAAGATGAATACTGTCTCATGCTGGCTATACCCTTATCCACTTGACATTGGGAGAGAAAATGCTGGGAGGAAGCAGTGAGTGCTGTAGTTTGGGATCAGGCAGGCTTTATGTAGTAAATTCATTCTATGGTTTAAATTACACAGGGTCTGCTGCCAGCAGCTGACATATTGGGATATATTGTATAGGCGTTTTAAAATTTCCATGGAAATATGATACAATTCGGATATAATTTTAGAATTAAAATTTGAAGCGGAAAGTGAAGGCCGTTCACAACATGCCCTTTATATTCCCCGCCCACCATCTTGCCTCGATCTTTCAAGATGCGCACAGATCAAAATCAAAAATATTGTCCACCTAACTATTCCCCATCCCTGGTTATTGAAATGACATTTACCAACTGCCCACCAAGAATTTTCTTCAGGCCACCTAGGTGTTTCTAGCTGTGTATGCTGTAAAGTGTCACAGATTTTGTGTCTTTTTTGCTCAATTACAGCGACAGAAGCACGAGGAATTTGAAATGAAAATATTGTCAAACTGCTTCGTTTGACAACTCTGCTAGTTAAACATAGTGATGTGAATTCCCCTGCATTACAATTGACCAACATGAACCTGAAAACACAAATTGGACCTTGAGTGGTCAAAGTTAGGGCATTTGAGTTTTGCAAAAGAAATTTTCCAAGGGACATGACCAGGTCTAGAATTTTATCCATTAAAGCGCTCTCTCTCTCTCTCTCTCTCTCTCTCTCTCTCACACACACACTCTGCAACAAACTTCAGTTGACATTTCAGAAAGATACAATCTTGTTCATTTTATCGGAGCCTGAAATTTAATTTGTTTCTAAATGTTCCACTTCTCTCGGCTTAGTGCGTAAAGTAGAGTGCTGCAACTGTTGCATGTAAAGTGTGTTATTTTGGTAACCGAGTTGACATCTGTGTGAGAGCCAAAACCTGTCACCAGTCATATAAACATAATCAATCTATGTCAGAGCAAATTTTGAAGGTCACAGAAATGGCTGCTCCCTGACAGCATCATGCAAAATCTCTCCCGTCATCCCCTTACTCATAGCAAACGAGCGACGAGTGAAAATGCGGATGTCAGCATTGACAGATAGAGTACGATCCATTCTTGCTAGCAATTTTACTGCCTTCGATTCAACATTGTGCGCATGCTAACATCAATGCTTTCATCTTGACATCACAATGAATGTTGCTCATAACTTATTTTCCATCTCTTTTAATAACATCTTTATGGAGTGCTATAAAATAATGCAGTCTGGGTGAATTAAAATTCTATGGTTAAAAGTCGCGCAAGCCTTCAAAATTACGTGAGTTGAAAATTTTACATAGATTAACTTCTGTCCTCATCAAGAGAGCCTGGAATATATCACTGGCAAGTTAGCTCAACTTGTCCGCAGTTCATGAAAGAGACAGAGGAGACACTACCTACAACGCCAAAAGTTGAAAATTTCAACCGATTCCAAATATATGGACTGTTCTTGGTGAGGCAACGTTGTCCATTTTAGCACGATGTGCACCTTTAAATTTTCGAACCATTCTTTGAAAATCAAGAAAAAATTCTGGGTTCACCCAGGATATTTAAGTATTCTTGATATTCACAAAACATAACGGTGAAAATGTATTCCACAGGCTGCAAGATGTGTTCACAAAAGCAGCAAGCAATAAAGCGTGAAAATTTCAGTCTGATTATCATCCCCAAAGGTTAATTCTTTCTTAAAGTCTCTTTCGTTTGAACACAATTGTTTAACATGATACTTTAATAGTATGCCATCTTCTAGCTCTATACTACTCAATTCACTTGACAACTCGAGTGACTGTAGTCAACATCCATATTGTAGGTTATCAACAATATATTATGCAAAATTCAGAGCAAATGAATATTCCACATTGATAATGAATCATTAGCATAAAATTTCAATACCAAAACAATTCTCATTAATATAATTTGCATAAATTAATACTAATCTACCCCGGTATCTTGCACTAATGGCAACACAACCAAGCCTGTGAATAATTGCGGTGGACAAAGGGTCTATATTTTGCAAGGAATATTTTCCTTCACTTTTCCAAAATGGAGACGCCCTCAAATTTCCTAGATTCTTGTCTTTATTGGAGATTGTCTGAGATCAACAAGGCTCAAAAGAGCTAGATGAGAGGAATACCAGTAATGCAGATGTTTACCAGCCCTACCGAATTTTTAGAATTCTACAAGGTAAAACATGAATTTGGTTGTCAATGTAAAGGTCTTAAACCGAAACCAAAGGAACATTTTGATGTGTAACACATACAATTGCTTCTACAATAGGGGCAACAGTACAACTTGAAGCATTGAAGAATGCATAAACAAATACAAATATGCAAATTTCACTATGATTTGAACAAACCTACGTAAGGTTACTCCCAGGAATGTACATGTTGAACTTCAAAGTAATCAGACCAGCAGTTTCAGACAAGAAGCCAAATGTGGACAAACGGACTGACGACAGACAATCAGCCTATCTGATATGCTCCACGTTGCTGACAGCAGAGCTAAAAAAGTCACGACGAAGGATTGCATTTCTAAAGATTTATTAAAAAACAGTAGTACAATGAACAAATGGAGGAAAAACATCTACAGCATCACAGAGAGACAAATTACAGGAAACACGCTATCTCTTGTCCCCCTGCTACACTGCTATTCTTCGAACGGCAGAGAAAATGTATCGAGATTAACCATAGAAATATACATTTGGACCTTGATAGGGTGGTTAAGGAAGGGAACAGTATACAAAAGCAATGCAGAAAATAGAATTACGCACACTCATGTTGATGGTCAATGCATATTACTTGTATTTCAGTACAGACTAAACTAACACGGATGATTCTGGATAACTATTCATTTTCCTCAATCTGGCATAGACCTCATAGTGAGGGTAGGGATGGGAAACTGGTGGTTTAGTCCGTAGATTCATCGTGGGTTCTTTTGTGCATTCAGTGACAAGGTCATGTATTGCAGTCAATGAGCACTGATAATACAACTGATCAATTTGCAACTGACAGTGAGCAATTGGTAGGACACCTTGTGACTGTCTAAGGTAGGTCATGTCAGTGTTTGGACCAATGATCTGTGCATTGTACAGGCAACTTCCACAAAGAATGCACCAACAGGCAATCAATAAACCGGCTAGAAAGAAGATCAAAATAAATCTCTTTGATATTTTTTTCTGGTAATTGTGATACTGTTTATCTTTTGGTCTGTGATCTTGCTGGTACATTACTCACAGCTATATTGACCCCCTCCTCATCCAGTGTTATTCTGATACGCATGGTTATTCTGATACGCATGGCTACAGTTTATGATACTTCCCTGCCTAAGTATTTTATTTTGTGCTCTCTTTTTTGGGTAAAGTTGGCTTGGGTGATGGATTGTAAAATGAAATCACCACCAACAGCCTTCATTAAGGGGAGATGCTTGAACTAACAACATACATCTTCTAGAATTTGCTACGGGTGAAAGAACTTGCGCTTTGAAAATGTCCATTTGAATACTTTTAACACTGTCTTATCTGACCAGGCATTATTTTGTCAACAGCAGCTAAATATATTCTTTTCTTACAGAAAAAGAAAATTCATCAATCTTATAATTATATGAACTTCACAGAAGTTGGTTTGTACTCAATGTGAAAAACTTGTCCTGGTTACATACTACGTCTCTTTAATGTGGGATGGGACACATGCAAACATTAAAGGTAAATTCACAAAAAAGAGCATAATTATTTATTTTTAATATGAAAAATCAACTATATGATGTAGTTAATTTACATGCACGATGTACTTAGGAGTTTTGGCTTGTTGTACTGTACATAACATCTGAAATACACTGTGAAGAGAAAATGCATGCAAAGTGATAGACAAGAGTTCAGTCTACCGTGCACTTTGACGGATGAAAAACCTAAAAAACAGCTAAAGAATTTTCTTCTTCTACATGTGGTCCTGTGAAAACTTACTGAAGCAGGGTGCCGCAGTGAGGTACATCATAATGCTGGCATCAGTAATTTAGGTGGTACAGGAGGCAAGTGAAAATAGGATCACGGAAAACAGGATAGAGAGAAGCATGATGTGCATGCCAGATTAAAATCTTGCTCTTTGAACTTCACATGGTGCAATTGTGTTTTCAACAGATCAATAAAATTTGGTAGACACCCTTCTTCTTAAGGTAGTATGTGCCTCGAATGAGAGAGACATGTTTGCTCAAACTTTCCTCGATAAATCTTTCAACCATTCTCTTACCAAACTAGGAATAAAGAGGGGTCACTGTGCAAAGTTAGGTGGTACAGAAACAAATTACTTAACATTTACTGATTTTTTATAAACTAAAATTCAAAATGGCCATCATCCCATGTTAAAGTTTCCATTTTTGAAAAACTGTGACAGTGAAAACCGTTCTTACTCCAAGAGCTGTAAAATAAGCCCCAACAGAGTAGATTAGAAAAGAAATGTAAAAATTTGATAGCGAATGTCTGTTCCCAAGGCGCATTTAACCTTAATGACGTTTGACCAAAAACCTCATGAGTACTTTACTACTGCTTAAAGTCTGTTTTGCAAAAATTCAGAAGAAAATACAACTCAAATGGCAGCTCAACCACCTGAGCTAAAATTAACCATGCAAAGTCTGAGTTACAATATTTCATCATTTGTCAGCAAGCACGTTTATCACTATCCTATCTGCATCATTTTATCACAACTAGAAATAAAACTTCAAAAGCAAATTTGTAAGAATTGGTCAGCTTAAAATTTCCGCTAATCTCTGGATGAATCAGAATCAAGGTCATCACCACCGTTTTCTTGGCGTGATCTTTTCGGAGACCTATCATGGTGTCTATCTTTTGAAGAGTCCCTGTTTGCATGTCTGTCTCTAGAACTTGACCTGCCCGACCGTGATCTTTCCCTGGAGCGCGACCTCTCCCGTGACCTTGACCGGTCTTTGGAGCTTCGGTATCGCTCACTAGACTTGGACCGTTCCTTGTTACGAGATCTGTATCTGTCATCAGATGGAGACCTTTCCTTGGATTTTGATACATGTTTCCTCTCGCGAGATCTTGACCGATCTCTTGACCTGGACCTACGAGACCTCTCTCGTGACCTTGACCTTGACCTGCGACGTCTTCTCTCTTGATCCCTGCTTCTTTCCCTGGACCTACGACGTTCCCTGGAACGAGACCTCCTACGTCTTTCCCGAGATCTTGACCTACACAGGCATATATAAAAGCACATAAATTGGTTAACAATTTTAACAGTGAGGAATTTCACCTGTACACACACACACACTACTTTCTCGCTTCTATTTACAATGGGGTTTCATCTCTGAAACACGATTCAAAGTTAACATTTCAGAGTAATTTTGTCGTCTATCACAAACCGTTTATGACAAAACCATAGTTCCTGCTTTGGCTAGTGGAATTTCATTACCCATAACAGTGCCTGTAAACCTTGCTGAAAATCAAGTCACCAAAGCCTCTGATCACTTCATGGATTACACATACTTAAAATACCTGTCACTAAGAAAAAGCATCAACCATGTCAGCACAGGAGTTTGATTGCAAGAAATGCTTACCTTCGTCTCCTGTCTTTTCTCCTATCAGGAGACCTGGATCGGGATCTCTTTCGCCTTTCCCTTGACTTGGATCTGGATCTGTGAAGTCATGAAATGGTTTACAAGTGCATTAGCAATACCACCCTGAATGCAGGACACTAACACAATCGTCATTTAGATCTCTCCAGTCCAAGCATGAATGTATGATCATTATGCTTCAAGTCTCACATTGTATTTGACCAAGAGAAAGATTGTGGCAAAAAATTTATCAATGTCTGAAAATCTTGATTTTTCTTCTCAGAAAAATTGGTAAGCTTTTCTTACACTGTGAATAAATTCATTGTTTTTGTTAAGGCCAGTACCCCAGTAAATGTTACTGGGGTTCCCCAGGCATTTTACTGGGGTTCTCGTTGGTATATCAACGTAATCAGATTTAGGGATAGCAGAAATGTTTCTGGGGTTCCCAAAATATTTACCAATGTTCCCAAACCTTAGCAAAAACACTGACATTGCTCACACAAATAGCACATTTAATTTACATGGCTTTTTACTTACCTTCTTGATCTACTGCTCTGGTACCTATCTTCATATGCCTTTCTCCTCTTTTCACGGTCTCTTTCTCTCTCTAGTTCACGTTCTTCTCTTCGTTTTGCTCTCTCCGCTTCTCTTGCCTCTCGCTTATCAGCCACCAGTTTCTGTTCCAGCACGAAGTCATCACAAACAGTTAAATAGGAGTCAAATGATGGCATGGGCACAAAGCCATGCATTTGTATATAGTTGCTACATTACTACAGTGCAGTACAACTTTTCCACATACCTCAACTCTAAATCTATCCTGTGTTTTCTTGAAATTCCCTTGTCCCTGAACTAGGTATATGAAATTAGGGAAATTTTCCGGAATCAAAGAAAACACTCTTGCATCAATGCAACATCAAATTAGTTTCGCTGGCACACCTAACATTGATGTTGCTGACTATGTATTTACATAGCACTGCATATTCATTTTTATGACCATCCAGCATACAATGTCTAGTTATTACAACCCTCCATGGCAATGAAAGTTCTCAGAATATTTCTAATACAATCTTGAACACTTTGTATGCCTGTATTTGACCTATCCATTGTGAATAGTGAGGTAGCATGACATGCTGTGGGTTGCAGAAATGCTCCGACATAGCCGTTATTTAGAATTTCTTCCTGCTAATTATAGTGACATAGACAGCAAAATAAAACATACACTTCAGCCATTATGGCCTAGGCCTAATGAGCTGCCCCTGATTGTTTTTTTTCACCTCAAAATATCTACTTATCTAAGCAGTTATTAATTTGATTATTAAAATTCCATGAGGTTGCCTTTAGCTGTATTGTGACAATATTCATTTGCGACAGAGCAGGCAAGAAATGAAAGTTTTCAGTTCATTTTCAATTTCCTATTTTCTTTTTGTATGTTGAATAATCCATGCTTGAAAATAACTTCACATAAACAATACAACAAGTTGTAGCCCTTGGGCCTCTAGTAACAGCACAAGCTTGCCCTTTTCAATCCCTTGAGATACATAGTATGTGCAGAGACCACTAACCTTCAAATCTTTCAGTTTATCCCTGATAGTGATGAAACCCAAGTGTAATTTCCCTCCAAAGTGATCAGCCAGACGTCTATCGTTGTCATGCAGTCCAAGGTAGGCAGAGCAGACGTCGCACACTCGCAGCTTCTGCTGTTGGAAGCTTGAAGCAGGCATGGAATTCCTGTAATCCTCCTATGTAGAAAAAGTTGAAGGATAAACATTTATTGTTGGATTTTGAAGAATTCATCAAGGGTGAAAACGGACACTTCAAAACTCTACCAAAGTGGGAATGTTTTTCTGATGGTCTTTTTATTTTATTGCAAATGAAATTAAATTGCAGAAACAGCTAATCAGCGAGTTGGCAGAATGTACAGATGGCAATGAATAAATTTTAAGGGTCAATGATAATACCAGTGTTCTCCCCAGAAATTTCTGAAACAGGATCGGCTAATTTGCATAACAATAACTATGTAAATTTTATGTTAATTATGCAATACAAAAGTCACTCCATAGCATCAGACAAAATCCCACAATAAAAGGATAAAGTAAGATCTTTCATGCACTTTAAGCATTTCATATATTACATCCATATTTTCATTCAAAGTCTTCCAGTTCTTTCTAGATTAACATTCAAAATCAGACGTTTTATGTGATCCTCTGTTACTACCGGTACATGTTTGTCTCTAGCCAGATTGCTAAAAACCATTGACGTCTTTTTTAAACGTCCATGGCAAAACGGTTACACGGACAAGTTCATACGGGACTGAATATTGCACTTACAATTCAGAGTCAGTGGAGCATGCCATATGCCTGCAGAGAAATATGTTGACTTTAAAACTCAATTCATAATAAAGAGAAGCCCGAAAATATTGATACCAGGTATTTTCCAGAACAAGATTTGAAATTGCATCGACTTCTACTTCGACAAACGTACGAAACTTTGACAACTGCGCGGCGTCGGCCGCGGCCATGCATCGTGTGGAGTACTCTTGAACACACGCGACCTTTGAACCTATACTGTATACCCTAACCGTACGTACATAGCTGCTGTATTCAGATGATCACACGAATGATTATTTTAGCTTATGTAGTTCCTTTTTATTTCATTTCATGGTGCCTTGAATATTGTAAAACGGGTCATGGGTTCTGAAACTGGATCAAGTGCAACTGTTTCATAAAGTCAATCGAACAAATCCATGCAAGTTTACGAATGCGTGACACGAGGTGACACACATGGCTTCAACGTCATGACGTACTGCTACACAGATCTTGAAATGGCTAACTCGGGGACACGATCTGAACACGCGGCAGTACCATACATTTTTGCATCTGATTTTTGTCTCAATCAATCCAGGGTTCTGCCCACGCCGGACGGCGCTGGACGGGCCCGTCCGGCACTCAGAATTTCCGACCAGCATTGACAAGTGACCGACCGGCACTTGCAGTTCAATGCTTTGAACAATCAACATGAATGTCTATGAGTGACACTTTTGAGGTCAAGCAGTTCATAAAATTGCATGAAGAGTTGATGAAAACAATGGTACTATAGAATGCCTTTCAATAAAAAGCTATTTAAACAATACCACTGGTTGATTACCGTACGCTGATTTTGCATATGAAAAGCTGTTCAGCTGTTGAACGTACGTTCACAAGATCATCGCCCTAATGAACTAGACACGGTTTTCCTGTCACACAGTATCTCTGTACGATCGGAAGAAGGAGAAAAACTGAAGTTTTTTTGCTTTGTATCAAGGTTTATAACACCACAAAAATGAAGTACGGAAGCGAAAATGAGCACAAAAAACAGGACTTCTAACTAAAACGTACTCTTCAATGTTCAGTTCAAACTCAATGAGTGGCATTGTGGAAAAACTGCATGCAATGAAAGTCACGAGCAAGTTTGGTGTCAACGAATCCAGTCTTTGAATTATCAATGAACACTCACTTATTTTTCAGGTCAATAAGCCAAAAGTTACTTGTCCGTGGCAACAAGCCTCTCTGTTTGTGAATTTTCCTATTCTACAATGACTATCAAGAAGCAATTGAAGTGAATTTGACATCGAGAAATTCCACTTTCAAAACTATGGCCGGTTAGCCAACCCCTAAGTTCTTGGTTTAAACTCTAGAGAGTCTGCGCATGAGCAGGAACAAGACCACCTAGGTCATTTGAAAAAACACTGGAAGCTGGTACAATGCAATGGTAATCCAAACTTCATAGTGGTGAGGGATGATATAAGCACAGGAAAATGATGACAAAAAAGTGGTACATTATTTTTCAGAAGCTTCAAAAGATTCCTTTACAACTACTAAAGATTGTTTTCTTTCTGTTTTGTTCAGTTAAACTGAAAAAATACTTTGAAGGTACAGTGGAATTGGCTACTATTTGGATATCAAGCCCTAAGAATGTAAAAATACAAGCATATAAATGTTACAGTTTTTCATGAATATTAATGCTCATGAATATTAATGAGCCGTCCAGCACTCTTGGAACTCTGGGCAGAACCCTGCAATCGTACGATTTCAGCCACTTCTGATCGAAATCGCTTTTCCTGACCTTCAGATTCTTACCAGTGCGAGACATTGGTGGCAACGGCAGTTCAACCAGTTGCCTATAGTATATCGATGCATTGACCATCGAACTACCTCCATGCTTTGACTGCAAAGATTCAACACCGAGCCTTTCGTTGAGTATACGCCATGTCCGTTGTATAAAATGGCCGTTATCTGTACGATCGTCAGCGTAACACATTTCATGCTTTTTGAATTTAAGTTTCATCTGTCTTAGCCGATGTTCATTTGCAATACGGCCGGCCTATTTATTCTCCTCACAGACAAGCGGACAAGCGCGACTTTGGGTGCTTTGCACCCGATAACCCTGCCTCAGCGCCTCATTGTGTGTAAAATACCTAAAGCATCGACATGAAAGGAGAACAGTCTAACCATTTCACACATTTTGGCGATGGAATAAACCTTTTAATCATCTGGCACGTCATGTTATCGCCACATTAGAACCGTTTCACACTTGATACGCTCACTGAAATAAAAGTGACAAAATCGCCGCCGAGAAACAATAGGTCTTCAGCCACATTTAAAGAGAATCAGCGGACATGAAACAGGGTCGGCATGAAAAATAAAGGATCGGGCGAAAAAATAAAGGATCGGGCAAAAAAAATAAAGGATCGGGGCCGATCCTGTTAAACGGCCTGGGAAGAACACTGAATACAACACCACATATCAATGCTTGCAAAAGGAAATCCTTTTGTTTTGCTATATAATCCAATAAGGTAGCCAGAGTGGATATATTTTGAAGTAAACACCTGTACATAAAAGATAAACTACTACACATGAAAAACAGCTAACCTCAGCTTCAAGTTTCTTTTTGCGTGTATCTTCAACTTCCTGCAACATCTTCATAGACTCTTCCACATTTCCTTCAGCACCAAGTTCCTCAGCTTTGGCAACCTTCTTTCCTATATCTTCAGCTAGTATCTGAACAGCTTGGGCCTACAAATCAAAAAGTTGAATTAGATACCTGATGACTCAACTCATATGCTACCATGACACTCCTGATTATCACTGCAAATGACTAAATTTTGAGGAAAGGTATTCAAGAAATGAAAGTTTAATGAAACGTGACACATGATGGTTCCTACACATTATCACACACTGGTATGACAATGGTATCTCAAACACTGATATTTGAGATGCAAATCTTTGGAAAAAACTATGAGCTTTGATCATGATTATGCTTATGCCTTGAGACTGTGGAGTTCCGATGATGAACTGACTTGAAATTTCCACTGATCTACACACCTTTGCTTCAGCTTCTGCACTCAGTTCTTCTTGGGTTTCCGCTAGTCTCTTCTTAGCTAATTCTGTCCTCCTGTCACAATCTGCAATGAAGGTACTCAGGTGTTCCATGGCCTGAAAGACAAGTTTTGAAAGAGAGAACACAATTTTAGACCAGAGGAAGTCTTGTTCTAAAATTTGGGGGTGAAAAACACTTACTGAAGAAGTTGTTTATGTAAGAAATAACATGTACATAACAGCTAATGCATTATAATCCAATTTGCCTTCTATAATGTGATATGCTTTTGACGCATTAGCTCAACCATGGAAGAATATTTTTTGTTACCGGTACGCTTATTGGAATAGTGCTTCCACACGCAGATTTCAGCTTCTTTCCAATCTGATTACCACACTTTCCGAAGAACTGTTTTAGTGGGAATACTCATAGAAAATAATTCTCTTATAAGAAATCAACAAATATTCTGTATATTTGTTTCGTAGAGTGATTTATAAACATTAATGTTCCAAAAACAAAGCTGCGCATGAAACTTCAAAGAATTCTATTGAGAAGTAGAGGATTTATTATGGCATATTACTTACATCAATGTCATAACCATAGTCTCTGTCCCTTGATGCTTTCTCATAGTCAGCCCTCAAAGCCAAGTCATGCACTTTTGGGCAATCTCCCAGATCCATACGCTGAAGAAATGATGGTAGCAGGTGCAGAGGAAATTCCGTTAGTTTACAAACGTGCATGAAACTGAAACGTTATAAAACTTCACTTTGCTCAAAACCATGTAAAATTTGGGATCGAAGCCAATTAATGTATCTGATATGAAAAACCAGTTTGGATAAGTACCGACTTTTCCATTCCTTTACCTCTGTCTCAGAATACATTTTATGTCACTCTTGCTGGAGGAACTTCTTGTGAGAAAACATATCAGTTGTAACTATAATGCAGAAAATATCTACCTGTTTTATGTACAAGTATTAAAGCCAAAGGTAATCCAAAGGGACACGTTTTTACATCTACACTTGCGCTTTATGGTAAACATTCAGGTACAAGTAATCATGTTTTTTCTATTAGGAAAGGGACCCATGCAACGGGCCAACATAAAAGAAGTTGCTAGATTTGGAATCAGCACTTCGATTGACTTTGTTGGCAACTTACTCACCACCCAGGATGGTCCAACTGGCAAATATCTGCAGTCATTCTGTCAAGCTTTTACAAATATCTTTTCCTATGATCTTTTCAGTCCATCTTCTAATGGGTCACAAGTGAAATCCTTAAGTTTATTTTTTGTTGAAAATACCTTTTGTCTACTGCACTGTTTTAAGATTACTTCAGTATAGGTTTCCTAATTATATTTTCAAATATTTCTTGGCAAGTCTATGTGACATTGTCTAAATGACTTAACATGATTAACTATGAATAAATAAAATTATACCCTACTTGTGAATGAAGTCAAATGAAAAGGTACTTTAGTTTTGAAATTATGCAAGAATTCTAGTCTTGATTTCGGTGCAATGAATTTTGAGGGGTACATGATTGAATTCATGAAAATCTGATTTTCCCTTCCATGATAAAGTAAAGCAACTAAATTTAGTACATTTTCTTTACTTTTAAAAGGTTTCATGCTGGCAACACCAGTGAGGTTCTGAAGTGAAAATTTGCTCATCAAATGTTGAAAAGTTTCTTTGACAAATACAATGACGTGGCATCATGCACGAAACACATCTAGTTACAAATTTGCGGACCTGCAGGGCAGACAACAAAACTGGGTTGGGTGCCCCTCTGGTACCCCCTTGTCGCTAGCATGCTAAGCAGAAACACTTAGCAGACACAGAACTACAGTAGATCTATACTTACCGTGCTTGCCAGGATGTCATGAGGGCAGCAATTGAGGAGGAACGACTTGCATACTTTTGGATCAGAGAACTTTACATTCAGTTTGCTTTCGCCTAGAAAAACAAAAAGCATTGGCACTAATCAGTGGGTGCAGTAGTGTGGCTTCAGGCTCTGTCAAGAACATTGGTTTCACAAAGCTTGAAGAAAGTCAAAGATGACCTGACAGCTAACTGGGTCTGCTAAGATTGAAATTCAAACAAAACTACAGCAGTCAAAATATTTCGTACTGTACTCAATTCTTCAGAACAGGCAGAGTCCTGCAACACTTAACCACTAATTTCAGATATTTTCTGTCAAATAACGTGTAGCTTTATTTCCTAAAATGGTACAAGTTCAGGAAGATTTTTTTTTTCAATCAGGAAAAAATGTTACAGATGCTATATTATATATACACACTGCGAACCACAGCAGCAGCACAGACAGGCTTCTTGTTTTATCTAGAGGCAGTGAGTGGAGAGCTGGTCTGTGTGATATCCACCTAAAATAAAGCCAATCATGTTAGGAAAAAAACAATCAGCAAGAGGCACACATCAACACACAATGGGTGATTCCAATCTCAGGAGTTGACTTCCATCACATCGCATCTGGTATTTGAAATGTTCATTTTTATTTTTTTTTTTCAAATTTTGTTCAAACTTTATGATTTTTTAAAATTTGAAAATGATACCCAATCACCATGTTTTCTTTTTCTTTTTTATGAGTAAGCCAAACTTTATACAAATTACCATACTATCAAACTCACCCGAATTTCCCAATTGTCAAGTAAAGAAATATATCTGGTGTTTTTTTAAATTTATTTTTTTAAACATAAGTCCCACACCAAGTAACCAGAGAATTGGATTTTCTGTCCATTGAGGACAGCAAAATTCATGTGAAATGAAGATAGCACATTGATTACATCACTGGAAAACATCAATGATCTAAAAATGTTACTGAAAAAGACAATGTATAACTCACGGCTGCTGCTTTGGACAAGGTTTCATAGCGTACACTGTACATGTTTGCCACTGGCTGAAGTACCTTGCAAGTTATAGAACCCTTTAGTATAGAAGTGGGCCAAATAGGTTTTTGTCAATAACTGATAAAGCTTGAGAGATCGTCACACAACATTCAGTAACACTCACTCATACCCTGACATCTACATCAGAATGCACATTCCTTAAAAAAATCCCCAAACTTGGAGAAAATTTCTTTCTTTGGTGATTTCACAAAACTCAAAACAGGTTTTAAATTTAGAAATTTCGACAATGTTTCCATCCATATCGCTTTTCTATTTGGAAGGTTTTGCCAGAAGTCATAACAAAATCGTAGGTTATTGCCCATGAAACTACAGGATGAGAAACATATACATGTATACACGTTATATTTAGAGTTTTGTTTTCAAAGATTATCATCATAACAAGCCGATGAAATGTACTTCGAAAGAATATCTGTAATGGTTTCAGTCAGTCAACAAAAACAGATTGAAATGTTTCAAAAGATTCGACCCAGATAGAAACTAAAATGTTAAAGATTCCCGATAAATAAATACAAAATGTTGCAAAATTGAAGAAGTTGGGTCATATTTTTTGTTTTCCTCAGGTTGAAGACCCTAATCAACATCATAACCTTCCCAACTTCCATATGTCCACAAGCCATATACGGTACCTAGGAATAATCTATTATTTGTATCATACATGTACACAGCATTCCACTATTTCACTGGTGCAGTGGCACCCCACACCCAAAATGAACCTGACTTGATATAACAATGGAACACACAAGTAATAAATCTGGAAATTCTATACTATAGTACCAGTAGCAGTACCGGTACAAAGATCAGTACTATACTGTTTCAAGTTTCTTTTCAGTCACAAATTCCCCAGGCTATGTATAGTAAATTAGTATGCAGTGTACTGAACCACCATCTTACCCCACCCCTTTTGTATCTATCAACCACCATGGCTTGCAACAAAATGGTCAGAGCGAAACTGCTGGATAGTGTGCCGCGACACAGTCATCTCTGCGAACGTTACATGGCTTAAAAATACATATTTGTCGTCAACACGCGTGACCAGTGCGTCATTTGGGAGATATGCGAGGCACAATCATTGACAATGGCGCCACCCTAACAAACGTCGATTTCAAATGTACATGGCACGAAAATGGTACAAATTCATTCAAATTTTCGGCATTGGAATTCGACATAAATATAATATCGAATTGTGGAGAAATTTCAACCTTCATCCACCCTCCTCTCAGGCTGTCGATTACCTCTAACACAAAGACGGACATGATTCTTTTACGTCGCCAGCCATGGCATGGACAACTGGCTGCGTGCAGACATTTTGAGAAAAAGGGTCAAACTGCGAACATCACATACATACAGTGAAGAAATCAAAAATATATCGCCCAAACGCCTAATATTCTACTCACCATCTCTCATAGTGCCCATAAGTTCGTCGAGCATAGCTCGCATTTGAGCCTGGGCCGACATGTTCCCGACTTTTTCTGTCTCAAATTGCTTTTATGGCTTGAGACGACGTCGTGTTTTCGATGCCAAAATGGCGACCGCAGCTAAAAGACAATCCCATGAGGTAATGGTACAAAGCATGCTGGGAACTTCCGGACAAGGAATGAGGTAGAGACGCATAGAAAAGTTGTTATCCGTGGAACTCGAACAGGTGGTATGGTGTAAGATGTAGCCCTAAATAAAAGAGTGTGTTTAAGCAAATATGAAAGCGTGGGTTTTATTATCACCGTTGTTATATAAAAAGGTAGTAGTCTTATATTTTAATCAGAGTAAACTACTTTTTATCAACTAGACAAAGTGGAGATATCGGAGTTTGATTCCAGCAGGAAGCTTCAACGTTCTCGCTGCTTCGGTTACTTTCGTCAGAACTTTAATTAAAAACAGCAAATGAATGGCCATCTATGAACAATAATAATTTCTCAATTTTCTAATAAATATGAGAGGTTGACAGTTATTAAAACTGTCCCACATTTAACTCCACCTGCAACATTGATGACCGCTGCAGCGGGGAGGAACTTTGTGTCGTTTGGGGCCGACAAGAAAGACACAGTTACCATGGCAGCGACATATACCATGTACTAGTGTCTAACTCTTATCTTAGACGGGCAATTGCTGTAAGGTTTGGTGATAGTTTCGTCATTTTGTTCTGTATAAAAGCACATACATTTTCTCATACTCCTCTCATTAAAGCAAGCCTATGTTGCATACATAAAGCATAACAAACATAGTTTAACATAATTATTGTTCACAATATAGTGATAATGTTATGAAATGGATGCTAGTCCAGACTAGAACTCACTTGTAAACAATTAACCCTTTGAGCGCTAAATGTCTATTTTTGTCCCCTGTATAAAATGAACTCCAGTCAATTTTTCTCAGATTTTTGCGAAAATTTTGAGGAAAAACTGTAGCAAATGAAATGTGATGTCCATTTGGTTCCAAAATTATAAAACAATAACAGAAAAATTCATAAAAATTGGTAAAATTTTGTGCTAAAATTTTGGCGGGAGAAAATTACAACGCTAAAAGGGTTAAAGTCAATATCATGTATCAAGAATCTTTTAAGAGTTGACATATAACTTGGCTCTTCGACGTCATTTTGGGAGTATAACAAGACAATCTATTGAACCAAAATTACAACAAGACAATCTATTGAACCGACAGAACTCTAGAAGACTGGAATTACAGTTATTGAAGCTTTAAATTAAAACCGTCGGAATCTCCACAAAGGCTTACGATATCAACAAATAGGTCATATATGATAAGGGCGTGAAAGAAATCAATCTTCATTATTTGCTCACTGAACACACGCTAGTACATCGTGTAGTAGAAACTGTACCGTGGTAGACCAAGGACCACAGGTAGAAAACCATTAATGGAAAAACCTAACAACATCAAAAAGCAAATAATTGTTAGACCACATACAGGCGTAGATCTACATCACAACGGCTACCATGGTATGCTTGGGAAAATTAATAAGGTTGCTATAGGCCTAGAGCAAGTTTGATAACAAGCGACAGACTACACGGATTGTTATTTTTTATTTGCTTTACATTGTTTATTTAGTGTCGCGGATTGACTGTTTAACAAAATATATCTATGGTTCTCACACGTGAATAATACAGTTAAATTCACTGTTTACCGCCTTCCTTATCTGACAGGTGACAGTTTTACCTCGATCGAACCTCATTCAATCGTGCAAGGTGTACTTTTTCCCCTCAGCCATCCCACCATTCAAACGATTGTCTTCTGAGAAAACACCCAGACTATATAGCTAGAGAATACAGCAAATCTTGAAAACCGAGTTTGCTCTTTTAAATACCTACCAGGGCAAAAATAACGCGAACGACATCATTCATTTCGTCTGGTCGCCACATTTAGGTTTACTGTAAGTAGGTCAGAAAGTATAAATGCATGGTTTTCCCATCAAACATTGAAATAATTTCATAACCCGGTTACTGTTAAAACGTAGGCTGGCACTTCAAAGATTCTACGCCACAGAACAGCTAAATGGTTACTCGCCCCAGAAGACCTGTATTCGACCTCGCCATTAGACGGGAAAGACGAGCATGTTTTTAATACGTGCTTTATTCTGTAGAAAATGTCTAGGGAACTAGCGGCTGCGCGTAATCAAACAAAATGTAGTGGCCATCATAGCGACCGTCGAAAAGGGGGAAGAGCACAAAGCTCCGTTACATAATGGATAGATAAATTCCTTCGTGCATCACATCACTTTTTACAGTTTGCTTATATCATATCTGAAGCTGGCGGCACAATCAGTGTGGTGAAACTGGTATGATATGTGATGGTCAGTAAAGACCAGTCAACGTCCTTCCCAGCCATCCGCTACATTAGATCTCGATAATTAGTGGTTGGCTGTGACATGCGCGGCTTTACCAAATTTCAACCACAAATTAAATCCCTGTGTGCTTCTGCAGATTGCCACAGGGGAAATATGAGCAATACCCAAGGAAGATTACTGCAGTGATATCAAATGCCTTCTCAGCGAATGTGTTGCTGACTAGCGCCCTCATTGTTGCACACTTAACAGCCAATTATGAACAAGGATAGATAAAACCGATTTTTTTTGTGCCATTCTTGTAGTTTCATCCCAAAACATGACAACACAATATTTCAAACTGCAGTAGTGTTTCCAGCTCGAAAAATATTGTCACTGATTATGCAGCGTGATCAAGGTATCAAAAGAAGACCATATGTCCCTGGCCAGCTCTATTGTAGGACTGTCTGTGCAATTAAGCCTGCATGGCTCATGTCGATATGTGTATTCACAACCAGATAAGTAAAACTGCACGGAACATGTATGATCTTGATTTTTCGCAGTTTTTGAAATCTATAGAATATTCAACCGAGTTCAGTTATCCGAAAATAGATCCTAGAATAAAAATAACAGAGACAAAATATACCATTTTCCCCAGAAGGGATCATTCGGCTAGATATAGGAGGCTTATGTCGTGAAACAAAGCAATTAACACACCCTTGATGGCAGAATAACCTTGGATTAATATGGAAAATTGGCCATTATTGTGTGTACAAATTGGTCTGAATGAAACAAGCTGGCATATCAAATTCTCCATCGATTACTAGTTCGATTCCTTAGAGATCTGGTCACCGTTTAATTTCCGGCATATTTAGTAATTATGATGTTTGGGAATGTGAGAGCCTCGCGCAGCTATAGGGTCGGGAGCCTTCGTTGCAAACACCACTCGCTAATATCGTACTGAGATCAGTTGGTTTTGTCCATTGAAAACAGAGTTGGATAAAACAAACCTTCATCGGAATTTATAATTCGTTTTGTCTGACAGAATACCATTCATTTCCATAAGTGGCATTGCTTGTACTCCACACGACTAATATTTTTAAGTGTCAGTCGTTCTTTTTCCCATGCGTTCGATCAGTTGCTTTAGCACTTCTCGTCTGTCGTCGGGGATCAATCGAGCTTCCATAGAGCTGTCTGGGCCCTAACCCAAGTGGGCGCGCTTGAGGATTTAGAGCACCGCGTTCAATCCGCAGCTCACGAGCCTTTCATTCATAAAAGTAACACGCCTAGGTCCTCCCGAGAGACGTATCATACACACGCGGCCACACGCATATACGTACACATGATTAATCGATTAATCTTTACAAAACATCTCCCGATATTCTCCAAGCTGAAAGCCCAATAATTCACCGCAAACAGTGAGATAGCATCGCAAACCTAACCCGGCGCACTCCTTTTACGTGAGAACTCCCACACGTGCCATCGTCAGGTAGATTGAGACCAAGAGATACGCAAGGGGGTTTGTATTATATTTTTCGTGCTGAACAAACATAATGGACATAGCTTGTCACTCCAAAGCCTGTTCTGTTAATAGGCAATAAAACAAAGGCAATTACCGTTTCTATGAAAATTCGGTCAAGTCTTAATCAGAATAAATCAATAAGTATACGACATTAGGTGTACTTCAGTGAACGATTCCCTAATGATAGAAGCCATTGAAGATCAGCACAGAGTTCAAAAAGCTTCGTTGGCATGACAACAGACGAGTGAATGATTTGAAATCGTCATCCTCGTGACGTATATCTCTAGGCGGCACTGAAAGAGGTAGAGCACATAAAAAGATAAACAAATTGGAGATTGCGTGCATTCAAATTCACGGCGGTGGAGCCCATGACGTCACAGATGACGTCACGGGGTTTGAAACCGGCGAGTCTATGTTGCCTTAAATTACAAACATTGGTTGCGAGTCACGGCATTGTGGGCGGCTCGCCTTTATTATGAGCGGCACAAACGTGTAGCTGTGGGTTTACAAGAAAATTAACACCTTAGGAATCCCCAGCAATGTCGTCGAAACGAAGCTAATCAACTGTCATTTTCGTCCACCGCAACTGTTTAATGAAACCTACGTTTCAGAGCACGTCAGAGAAATATCAATAACTCCCTTCGTTTGAGTTTTCGACTTGTCGCTATTAAAATGCCGATGGAAGAAATCAGCAGGGTTTGGCGAAGATTCCATCCCGAGGCTTTCTCCATACAGAATTATCCCAACAAGATCCATAAAGATATCAAGGAGGCGGACAAGAAATCTGCGAAAAAAACAAAAAAACATTTAAAGTCCATTGGATGTGTCTTTCTGCAGTTTATTAGCTAAAAAATACCATCAAATCTTCTGAGAGATGTCTTTGATTCACGTTAAGCCACATTGTCTTTGAAAATGTCACTATTTGAATCCCTGGTGATGGATTTGGTCGAATTCAGGCGCATGCAATTGCACGTCTATTTGCTGTTGCCGTATTTGGATTGCAACTCGAAAATTATTTGGTTGTTAAAATCTAAGATGTTCGTCACGAATGTTTGAAATAAAGTTCCATGCAAAAAGATGAGGTTCCAATATCCGTCTTTGTACCTTGACAATTTTATGTTTGTCTCAAACTGTACAACGCAGACGATCTACGATTTCACACTGTCTGAATCAGCTTCTGAAATTTTTGTCTCCTATTAAAATAAAATCTTTCGTTTCTCTCACTCCCCTTTCGGTACACTTACGTCGTTCTCGGGCCGTTCACTGCAGGCTACCTAAGTGATGTATACCAAGCTAATACGGTGATGTTTGCGCCGTAAAGTGGAACCTGTGACATCAAATATTAGAAGAAAATATACGATAGAACCCCTGCCTGGCAGGTCTTTAATTTTTCCTGGTTGCACCAATACTTTCACGGTTCAACTAGTTGAGTTACTATGATTTCATAGGAATTATCAGCGCTGGATGGTTACTGTTCTTGGTTCCCCAACTGCCTCAAACACTAGTCACTAAGGGGTTCCGGTAAATTATTAAAATGGGTCGTCCGGGAATACCAAGTGAGTCTCGTTTGTCGCGTCGGTATTGTACGGTCGCTTCGTTGAAATAAACGAAATAAATAGCACAGCAAAAGGACGCCTTTTCCGAAACAAGAACATCAACAGGTTGACAGGACGAAATCTACCCAAAAAAATCACCGCCAATATATATATATATATATATATTATATATATATATATATATATATATATATATATATATATATATATACAGAATATATATCACACAAATTACTTCAAGTACAAAATAATTATATCTGTATAACTGTATAACAGATATAATCACTTCAGTCTGTACTTGAAGTAATTTGTGTTATTATTTATAATGCTCTGCTTTTAGAATCGAGCGCTGCAATTTCCCACAAGGACATCTGTAATATATATATATATATATATATATATATATATATATATATATATATATATATATATATTATATATATATATATATATATATATATATATGCTATCTTCGGACACGTCTCATTCATAATATGATACGATATGTTACTGCATCGAACATTGCACTCCCCAGAGAGGATACAGGTTTCTGTATGTCTGTATGTCTGTTTGTCTTCCTGTCTGTCTTTTTGTCTGTCTGTCTGTCTGCCTGTCTATCTGTCTGTCTGTCTGTCTGTCTGTCTGTCTGTCTGTCGATGTATGTATGTATGTATGTATGTATGTATGTATGTATGTATGTATGTATGTATGTATGTATGTATGTATGTATGTTTGTAGTATGTATGTATGCACGCATGCACGGGGACAGAGAAAGACAGACGGAGACAGACAGAGAGGATTCTGCTATTAAAAACGCATCAACAGTCGTAGCAGTTACCTGTGATCTCGAAATAACAGAATGTGGAAACGCACTACTGCACACGCATGAGTGATAAGCCCATTAAGTTTGTTAATAGACGCGGCGATGTGTGGAGTTATGTTTCATCCCTCACGCACTTAACCAAAGCACCACGATTGAACTGTTTTTCTGATGGACTGATGAACGCTTTACTCTTTCTGGTGTCTCTCGTCATGATATCATCTCTGGTATTTAAAAAGGCCGAGGAACTGAGGTTGCACAAGGCCCTGCGAACCGTTCAAATGAAAGAGTTACATTGGAAATCTGTTTTTGTTTCGGGTTACAATAATGCTAATGAAAATGTATGAGCATTTGTATGAGTTCATGAGTGATCAGCCCTGTTACTGGAGACATGGATGTTATAATTTAAACCGTGAGGGTTCAGGAGTGGGGCATGGGCTGCAGAAAGTATAAAGTATTTGAGGAGCTTCCAAAATTGAACACGGAAATAAGCCTGATATTCTATCGTTTTCAACATCAACATTTATAAATTTCTTATAATTTATGTAGGCAAGCCATGCATTATGAAGAAAGCGCAAATGCCAGTGTACTTATACAGGCACATGAATCTTGCTGTCGTTCAAAGTTGTTTGAGAAGACGACGCAACTGACGATACTTAGTGTGCCGTCTTCATTTCCGACAGTTTTTAAACTGTTTATCGCACACCCATCCGAGTCGAAAAGGTGAGGTGTCCTCACCGGACAAAGATGCATCTCGCCACACACGACATGCCTGTCACATAATGACGAGCGATTCCGGTCAACATGTTATCGGGTGATTGGTTCTGAATAAAGGGCCGTATTCCCTGATTCAATATCCGGTGATGAAATATGAATAACCGAGTTTCACTTTTAAAAACTCGTACAACTGGTCTGGTTGCTCGAATAAGTTGTCATTAAAATCTCACAAAAGGATATCGCATGTAAAAAGGATTTTCCATCGTCCATACTGTGTTCTTTGCCGCCCGTGCTTGCACGCCCTTGTCCATTGTGCTTTTAGAGCGCACTATTACCCTACTTTTACAATATGAACACTTATGTTTTATCCTTCCACATTCAGCGGTCGATTTAATAGCTCCGTTTTATCCCTTCTGGATCACTACTCGTCATCAGGTTTGCTTTACCTATTCAATTTCAATGTTTTTTTCAGGGCGAAACATATTATTCACGTGTTGCTGGTTATTAGTTTTTAAAATCTGAAATCATTTCTTGTACTTGGCCTTCATCGCCCTTCTATCCCGTCTTCAAGCTACCAGTTCAGCCATTTCCATGCCCGTTCCAAGTTTCACATTTAATGGGACAATTTTTTTATTCAGCTTTATCTCTAGACAAATTGATTAACTGTGCACAACTTTCGAAGAAACTCAGATGTAGCGACATCACGTAAATAGTCCATGCCAACAAGCTATGATACCAACACAAGGGTTCGAGGACAATCGCTCTAAATACTGCGGTACATCTGATCATAACCAGAGAATTCGAAGTCAGTGGGACAGATAATCCACGACACAGTCATAAAATTCACTAATTGACGGATAAATTTGACAGTATATCAATATTACACGTAATTAGGGAAGAGGTTTTCCGCCTTTGAAACGCCGGGTAATTTAGCCTGAGGGTAACAAACTGCATTGTGGCGTGGACATATTCGTACTCGAAGGTGTTGGATACTAAGAAAATGGTCTGTGTTATTTTGCCCCTTTGTATTGCAAATTGCATTTTATTGTAGCTAACCCCACGATATTGATATAGTAGATGAAAGGGCTTTGACTCTCGAGGCAGGTTCGTGGAAGAACGATTTCACTAGTGGCCTGACCTTCCCGTGTCACCATGCGGGTTTAGGTCACGGACAGAGAAATAAAGAAAGAGGAACTCGCCGAGTGCAGCTGATTTTAATGACTGCTCAGAGTGTCTCGGCAGATCAATTCGGTTGTCCTGGGTGTGCTTGTTAACACCGAACAGCCGTCGGAAATAACGATTTGATGTATTGCAGCTCCAGATCTGTCGTTCCAAAGCAATAAATCTACCCGGCCTGGCAATTATGTACCGTACTCAGTACACGCCAGGTGGGCAAAACTCCGACACGTTGCTTTAAAACAGTAAATTACATTTCCCTGGCTATTAAGCTTATAAGCAGGACTTTGTTGTGCCCCCTCCTCCTCCCCCGAAAATATTGTGGAAAGTAATGTTGCGGACTGTCTGCTGGAATTTCCGCAGGCTCTCTGTTAAGAAGCTAGAAACTACATTAGATGTACTTGATGGCGTGACCGACGATATATTAATTTTTTGCAGTCTCTGTTTGTAAAACAAAGTTTATCGTACAACTAACAAAATCACATCGAAATACGCAGTACCCAGCTTCCAAACACAGACCTATAAATGTACGTGTTTACTGTACATGTACAGTGTTATCGTCAACAATTAACGTAGAGTTCTGTCCGCACTAAAGAATTACTTTGCCAAGAATAACGCATGCGTTGTCCACAACGAGTGGAGCGCTTCGTAGACTTCGACATATATACTATGGGGAGAAGAAAAGAATGTGAGCTAGTTTTCTTGATGAAAATTTTATCAAAACGTTGGCGGCGGAGCTCCACTGACTGTGATCAAAAGTTACAGCAATTGTCTCTTCAAATTTTATAGAGCTTCAAAACAAGACAGTGTGATTGAGATTGGGAGGAAATACACCCACGAGGTGTGTTTATGTGATTTAAAGCCTTATTCGATGAGTGCAACATGGCCGCCGCGCGGCCCCTCTACCCAAGGGGGCCGTGATTGCAAAAAAAAAAAAAAAAAAAAAAAATACACCTACTTTAGGACAGAAGAACGAAAACTGACACTGCATTTCCAGCCTTCGTATTCGACGTAAATGCCGGGAGCAATCATTGCGCAAATCCTTCGGAGTGCTGAAGTATATTTTGCCAGCATTTTGCGAGATCATTTCACCCAGCATGCCTAGCAGCCAGTTTTGCTATAGGCCCTACACAGTGCATGTCAAATTCCTCATCACTGCAGAATTGACTTATACAGTGAATCTGAAAATAACATACTTAAAAAACAAACAAACAAACAAAACATCAGCCAGTATACGGTAATATTGCAAGAGAAAAGTAAGTCAGTAATTTAGATGATGACACAATCTCGTACGTTACAGTCGATCGTCTCCGATTGCTCTCAAGAAAAGTTAACTGTTTGATAGAAGTCAGGAGGCGGTAGAAACGAGCGAGAGACTTGAAGTTTGCCTACATGATTTACGCTTCTGAGACAAAAATGCGACAACTAAATACGATGAACAAGCTGCCGTCGCAATCTTGGCGTGACATTTTACGGAGTCAAAGTTTCCGTCGGCGCATAACCGAGTCTCATTTCCGTTCGTGTCGGAGCAACACACTGTTAATAATCAGCATTCCATTACGCCGCGTTACCCCGACCCCCATAAATACTCATGAACAAACATTTTAATTCCCCTAGCTGGCCAGCGCCTCTCACTACCCGCCGTGCCGTTTCTATATTTTACGCAAAATACCAGAAAAACTCCGCAAATAACATAAAAAATAAATTCTCAGACCTCCGCATTTATAATATGCTGATGCATGTAAGATGGTACAATCTAACACAATGAAACCACCTGTCTTAAGAATCAAACCTATGTCAAAACAGGTTAATTTTCTGGCAATCGGAACAAGGAACACGAGGGCCGGGCTTAAACTCTGTCATCATGCAGACAGCCATAGACATTATAGCGATAGACAGTAGGGGAGAAGAGATAAACAATTAATAGGGGGAGTGGGAAATTATTTCCTCCATGTATTGTAAAATAGAGGAGAACAGCGCAAGGATACCGAGTATTCAGCTGAGAAACTTTACTTGAGGCCGTGGATCCTTTTCAAACAATTTCCCTACTAAAGTGACTGGCTGGCGGACTGTTTGGCGAGTGCTAATATGGAGCCAAACAAATATATTATAAAAGTCCGACAATATGTCTACCCGCGACGTAAATCAATTCCTATATACTTTTTGCTCTTTGCTCCGAGTGCAACAAGTAATCAATAAATGACTTGAGATAGCGTATCGGTCCTAATAATCTTTGACTCATCTCTCGTTGAGCTTCAAAATCTGCAAGAGCTGGAGGTGGTGTTGGTGTGTTGATGACGGCGAAGACGACGACAACGACGATGATGATGATGATGGTGGTGGGGGTGGTGGTGTTGGTGGTGATGATGATGAAGATGATAATGATGATGATTATGATTATGATGATGATCATGGTGGTGGTGGTGGTGGTGGTGGTGGCGATGATGATGATGATGATGATGATGATGGTGGTGGTGGTGGTGGTGGCGATGATGATGATTATGATGATGATGATGGTGATGATGATAACGACTACGACGAAGACGTAGACCATGACGATGATGATGATGACAATGTATCCATTGTTGTTGTTGTTGTTGTTGTTGTTGTTATAGATGTTGTTTGGCAGTACCGGTTTATGCATCAGGGATTATACAACCAGAGATACAATGACAGTGAATGTAACAATTGAATGAAGATGACGAAGACAAAAGACGGGGACAATAACAAAGGCAATATTCCTGATAACACACGACGATGAGGTTGACAACGACGACGACTGTGATGACAAATAACCATGGCAACGATAGAGTTCATGGTCATTCATGATTGCTACAGCGATAATATCGAGCACGATGTGTGCATTATCATGAGGTTTTTTTTTCTGAAATCGAGGACAACCGGAAAGACGGATGAAGCTTCGGAAACACATTTAATTTAAAAGTTTTGATAAATTTATTCTGTGCCAGCCGATCGTAATGGCCGTATCTTGTCCGCTCTGCGACGATTACCATGGCAACTACGAAGTCATCTCCAATGGAGCAATGCGGGCTTGACTGTTCAGCGTTCGATGAAAATTTTCGATGGGAGTGTACACTCTTTCCTTTAATTACACAGCATCACTGCGTGCCGTGTGCTGTTGTCGGGACAACCGACGCTCTGAAAGTCTCCTCATCCGAGGTTCAGCCATCCACATGTATATTCCGTGACGTTAACTATACGTCGGTAGGAGCTAGGTGAAGCCACACACGTACGACGGAAATGGAAAACGTCACAATCGCCTTCCTTCGATTATAAAACTGTGGGGCTTATTCACGTGTGAATACCTTGTTGTGCGCCGTGTATTCTATAGCGTAAATTGTAAACGGTTATGGCGAACGCACACGCCGGATTCGAGTACCACTTACGCATAAAGGCTGGAGCGGTGCCACACCGATACTGCGTATAATGGGTTTATTCCCTAACAAGATCCTCAAAACCGACAAAATCAGTTGGACGTGAATAGCAGACATGGTGCCGGTAAATTCTTCAAAATTAATGATTGAAACGAAATCATGTGGAACGTGAGCACAGACTTATTTTGACGGAGATAAGCTTACATTTGGGTATATGGATCGAGGCAAAGCTGAGAGAGAGAGAGAGAGAGAGAGAGAGAGAGAGAGAGAGAGAGAGAGAGAGAGAGAGAGAGAGAGAGTTTCCGTCAATAAATTAAAAATATAATATGAGTCGGCAAATATTTCTCGAAGCGATATAAAAACTAATTCCCGGTGGTATTCGATCACGCATACGCTGTGAAGCTTGGGAATGAAGTACGCGCTGTCTCTGAACGCCGTACTCGAAAGTTCAATTCACAGGGCACCGTGTCCTCTCTCCCCGTGCACTCACTCAGAGAGAAAGTCAGGAAAACACAGTGGTCTAAATATACAGTAACACCAACTTGAACATCAAGACAAATATCAGACATCACCAGCTTCATAATTTGGAGGTTGGATGGCACGGGGAGGACTGCGCATGTGCGATGAGGGATTTCAGGCGATATGGTGAATATATAGGGCAAAAAGCCAGCTCACGATAAAAGAATAACGATGTCATTAAATCCCTCGGTAAACCTCGCAAGCTCAAAAAATCGTCACGGATCAGACAGCAGTGGGCGTATCGTTCTGAATCTCCCATACCAGCAACTTTGACAAAGCGCATCTACATGATAACCAGACTTTACAAATAGCAAATGAACATCACATGGAAAAGCCAAGTTCAAGAAAAAATTGAAATTTTATTGAGCTCATCAAAAGATTTATAATATTCTGTTGCTCCTGCAGTGCTAGATATGAAATCGAAAGCAAAGTGCCGTAGCGCCCTCTAAAGATACTTGAAAGTGTCTGAGTGTGAAGTGACAGAGGAAGTAAGCCTTTGAAGAGCATTATATTCATAATTACATTTTAAACATATGAACAAACACATATTTCCTTAAACACTTAGGCTAGACTATAATTTGTACAACAATATCGAGCTAAAGGCATTTAACATCGGAATAATGTAAAGTGTAAGGCTATTAAATGTTATATATACAAAAAGAAAATCAGAAAATTATCTCGTCGCATGTCCGTACACGCAGCCCATTACTATAGTATGCGAGAGAGCGATCGCAGAATATTTATCTTTTATGGGGAATTAATAATGCGCCCAGCATGTCTCAAATATACAGTCAACTACGCATGAGCGAAGAAACAAGCTAAAGATTATTTGAAAAAATAGCTTACGTACATATGGCATTGTCGGCAGGAATAAAGAATATCACATTCGACCGAGATAAATTTGACATACCAGTCGAGAATTAGAAAATTTTAGCCAGTAAAAGAAAGATAGAGAATTTTGACAAAAGTAAATTAGGAGCGGTAATGGGCAACGCTTCTGGACACTGTCGTATTACACAAAATTGTGGCTCGCCGTGTGAATAATGACGTTCTGTTCCTGCCAAAATAGACTTCTGTACAATCTGTTTATCAATTTCTAACTTTGCTGATGATAACTGAAAAGAATTGGAGCTGATTTTAACCAAAATAAAAAAAGACTCCGCTTGAATTATTCAAAACGCCAAATGCAAGAACCGTTTGATTGTGATACGAATTACACAAATGAACATCAAAACCGCGGCACCGGCACGTCCCTAGTCCAATTGAAAACACTGTCTGAAGATGATTGGCACACATGTGAACAAGGTCTAGTGCCGGTTAATTACACGCTATTGTTAATTACATACATTCATTTCCGCTGAAAGTGTGTCAATTTCTATTCATAGTCCTCTGTAATGGAACTATTCTCGAAATCAACACGTGACGTTTTTTATCGTGATATATTTCAATATATATATTATATATACACACCTACTATCTCTCTCTCACACACATACTTTACAAATTTTCTCTCTCTGAATTTTTAACGTTAAAATTTTCTAAATCTATAGGAGGAAAATACCGTAAATATACCACGACATTATTCACCAAACCATAAGGACACAATACCCAAAAGATCCCCTATATGTAATTTACAATCACCATGGTTACTTTCATTGACCAAAAATTAGATTCACAAAACAGTAAATTGAACTTTGAAAAAAAAGGAAGTCGCATCTGTCTCCGACGACCACATAACGCCTAGACGTGAGAAATATATAATATTTGCAGTAACGGTGTCGATATGGATTGTATATTTATTTTGGCTTCTTTATATTTTATATACAAAATACCTTTCTTAAAAATTTGGAAGGCAATTTCTTTTTTAATTTGACGGTGGAAGACATCAGCTAAATTTTGGGTATTGTACAAAATTGGAAATGCTCATTGCTTAAGAAGGCACTTTTTTTCTTTGAACCTTGGCTCTGTATGGTGATAACATAAAAACTGGAAGGCACGTCGGCTGGCATTTTAGGTTATCAATATGTTCATCTATTCACAGTAATAGGAAATCCGGAGTGTCTCCCTGTCTTTGGCTCTTTGGATGATAAAATTACAAGCAGTATTTGCCCATTTTGGCGTTCACGTGAACTCATTTCAGTGACGGTACTGGAATTGTGGAGAGTTCGACCCCTATTTAGTCTAAACTTATTTTTTTATAAATATCTGTACGTATCTTCTTTAAAATTGATCTCGCTGTTCGTCGCAAGACCATAAGTTCATGATAAGATACGCCCGTACATAGTTTTGCTGCCTAACCCTATGGAGAACGGTGGCTTTTTACTCTTAGTCGAGTCCTTGTTGTCTGAACGGTCACGCTCGATCTTGATACGCGATGATATAAAGACTGACTTATTCCTGAAGGGTCAAATGGAAGACACGCGATCATGTATTCAAACAGGTAGCCCTGACATTTTGGTGAAATTAAAAACAAACAAACAAACAAAAACGTAAGACTGTACGCCGATATTTCAGACTCCAACGAAAAAGGAGTAAACAAAGTGCCCGGGATGCACTTGATATGACGACTTTGGGAAAAATTATGCTTTCAATGTAATTTTTGCCCCCCCTCCATTCTATGGCATTTAGAAGATTGATGATGAAAAGAAAACGACCTTGACAATGGCAACTAAAAGTGACGGTCCATCTGCACTGCGCGTAAATCCGTAGAAGATCTACCTATCTAATTGTTACGTACAAATATTCCGTACCTACGATGCACTTGACTAGGTTATATTATGTCTTGCCACGGAAGACAGCTATTGACGTAACAGGTCATTCAAACCCCAAGGGGGAAACTTTCGGGGCGCGGAGAATTCACTGACCTGAATGGGGAAAAATTGCATTATGGAAGCGAGACTCTAGCATTATATTTAGTAAGCTTAGCATACATGCGGGTTTCGCATGGCAAGTGAAAAACAGGGGGTTTCTGTAATGTAATATTAATAACATCTTTTTCCTGCTGTTGCATATACCTGCAACAAATGCGGTTGTTTCATTGATGGGGATAGGAAATAGTTGTTTTTTTGTCAGCGTGCCTAAATAGGGCACTATCCTGTGCAGTTGGACCGAAAACTACCTGTAGAGATGAACCTGAAAAATTTAAGTTAAATTACATATCTTGGAAGCCAAGAAATTCGACTGTTTGAAACAGGCGATGGGTGTGGGTGTAATTGATGAACCTGTCAAAATTGTACATTTCGATGGTCACGTGACTACGTCGGGGTTTCTCAGCGCGAGTCTATCTTCAGGGATCTAATTGGGCAGGTGTGGTTTCTATGGGAACCATTGTTTCCTCTTGAGTGCTCCGATAAGTGTTCCTATTCATATACTTTGAAAGCCGAGTTGCCGATGAGCTATCGCAGAACGCTATCATCTCAGCTGAACAGCTGACTGTCCAGTCCGTTTTTCACAGTGCTGATTATAATGTACATAGTTCCTGTTTTTTTTTACTTTGCTTCAGGCGATATGTTGATTTCACAGGACTTTATTGTCTTGGCACTGCGAAATCACAAAGTCACATTCACTGTAGTGTTTCGATATGTCTTTCAAGGTGTGAATTCGTCGGCACCTTGCGCGCATTGTCATCTGCTTCCGCTTCTTGCCATGCCATGCGGGGCATGTCGTTGAGTACACTCTCCACAATACTGTTGTTGTTATCGGCGCCGTCGGGCGAGCAGGGGATTCCAAAGTGCCCCTTCAGTTTTTCCAACTCGGATTTCATGTCCGTGATGACATCGGTCAGGGCCGTGATGTAGTTCTTCGCTAGTGTCAGTGTTTCAATTTTGGATAATTTCCTTTCGCACTTCACGTGAGGAATCACATTCCGTAGACTCTGGAACGCGTCATTCAGCGAGTGCATCCGCATCCTTTCTCGCTCGTTACTCTCAAGCCGCCTCAGGTTTCTCTCCCGCGCGTTGACAGGGCGGCGTCTTCTCGTGTGCTTTCTCGTCGACCTGGCGCTCTTCGTGTCTTGTATATCGCCGCTGACCGACTCCGAGCTGGCCGTCGAGCTAGCTCGGTCCACGGAACTGTCAAAAGCGGCGTCTTCGGTAGAGTTTGATCGTTGTATCTGCTGCCGGCGCGAGGTGCGACGCCGCTTGGCCGGCATCTCGTCTTCCATGAGCGCTTCCCAGACATCGTTGTCGGCGACGTCGTAAAGGCTTTCCTCTAAATTATGATCCATCATGTCGGCCTTGGATTTCATAGCGCTAACCATTTCAAAGTGACCTGTGTCGAAAGTGCAAAAGGTATCCCCGTGTCAGAGTGTAACACAGAAGTAGATGAACAAAATTTACCTTGAAATTCTCGACAAAACAATTCGCTTCTTTCTGAGTTGCTTAAATAACGATCTGTTCGGGTAGTTATGTCTTCTGTGCCAAGTAATGGTGTGATGGAATACAACTTTTCGGCAGCAATAATTCTAAGTGTCAATCGTACCAAAACGAGTTTATAAATAGGCGCAAAAGGCGTTGTTGTATACTGAGGCAGTTTTACGCTGTCATAAGGAAAGCTGGACTGCTTGAGGATATTCTAATATCATCCAATGGAAAGAAAATAAAAAACCCGAATGACGCAATATCGGGCCTTCCGTGACGTCGGTTTGCGGTGTTTTAGAAATTCATGGCTTTTCCGCTTCGTAAAACGGCCTCTCCAGCTCTTGCAAATCGCAGTAAGACGCGTTTCCTACAGAACTGTGAGACTAGCAGAAGAGCGTTTTTTTCGAAAGTGTGCCTGGCTAGGGCAACCTACCTTTTTTTAGCGATGTTAGTATCTTTTGTCCACGGCGGCGGAGCTCAGTTTGTGTCGTCCGACGCAGTCAGGGCGAAGCAGACAGGGCAGTGTTCGCAACGCTGAAAGAACAGGGGAATTCTAGGCGGAATGGGAAAAGAGCACTAAATGAGACGAAAATGCCATGTGTAGGTGGGGTAGGCGTGTGTCGTCTACGTAAGCCAGCGGCCTGATGGACGTAAATAAACCACTCTACCGATCGAACGGAAAAATATTCATATCCCATTGATATCTATTAATTCCACCAATCCCATTGACGGAGCGTAGTCACGTGACATACGTTAATACAGTGTGTGGTCTTCTCTTTGGATAACCAAAACGAGGCAATTTTAATAATATTGGCATCTAATTACCCAGTCTGCCTAGTCTCTAACTGATCACCCTTTTTTTGTTCAAAATATTCATAAAATGATAAACCATGGTCGATGTCGGGTTTATGAATAAAGAGGAAATGGGGCACAGGTGGCAGAGATGCAAACTGCTGTTTTTTAAATATATTTTTTTAAATCCTCTCTCTAATTTGATTCACGTTGATCTAAAAATACTCTAGTGGTTTTAATCGAAGCGTTCGTTTGTATTCATCGTGGATGGACATGCTAACTGGGTCCATACTCCATGATGACGTCAAACACTACGTTTTTTTGTTAAGAAGGCGCTTTTGATTGACTTTGAATGATCGTGAATTAGCGAACCAGACTTTTCACACCAAACTTAGTGGAATTCACAGTCTCCGAGTAATAGAATCAACCGGGGTGAACTAGCCGTAGGTGAGTTAAGTTGCTTAAACATTCAAATATTTCAATCTTGAAAATATTTTATAATGTGTCCTATTAAAGCGGTATATATACTAAGTTAATGGGGCAAAATTTGAGACATTCTTGAAATTCTGGCAGAAAAGCAGAGATTTTTATGAATGTTCTTTTTTTATGACTGACCACTAATACCGGCTGAGGGAAACATTTCTCTAATTGATGCACTGTCAAAGATTTTGACCGGAATCGCCGAGGATGTGAAAGGAAAGTGTGTGTTGTAGAACCGTGAACTACGCGAGGATAGGTGACAGAGGCCATACAATCATTCATCTTGCGTGAGCAGGGATCATGTTAAATTACAAAAAGCTGGAGCTTCATTTTAAATTACATAATATACACAGCACTGCACCACACGCTATCTTTCTAATTGCTCGCTTAATTTTTTTTTAGTAAAAGGCATGCAGTGAAGAGTGTTCTCATGATTCAAAACCGATGCTTTAATGTTCTTCATTCGACCATGTCCAGTTTGACAGCCTTGACATAAAAATCAGTCACGAGCTGAGGCTTGACCGCGGAATTCCGCTTTCGGTTGTAAACACATTTCATTCACTTTAAAGGGAAACTCCCCCTTCTCAAACTCGACTGCGGGTCTCAGCGAGAGCGAATTAACGTGGGAAAAGAAGGTCACGTGACGAAGTTGCCGGTAATTTAGACGCAGAACGTCGCGGGTACCCACAAATGTGTTGTTCCGTTTCTATTTTGGAGGGGAAAAAACACAAAAGTAGAACGAATAGTAGTTTTATCACAGAGCTGAATTGTGCAAAAAGGAAATATACCTGAATGTGAGCGATGTAGGCAAATAAAGGACACAAAAAGGCTGAGGCGCGAAATAACACATGATCCGACGTCCCTAAACATGTTTTAACACAACGTAATGTGCTAGTTAATGCACTTAAAAGCGCCTGTATTTATCACGAAATTATTTGAGCATTTTCCTGTAATAAAGCAAATACGCACGCTTTGTCACACTTATGCGTTAATGCATTTTTATATTATTCGTGCCATTTTATTCCCCGCTTACTCAAAACCGGGGGCTCTTTATTTCGGCCCTGCCCCCCCCCCCCCCCGCTCTCTCTCGTCAAGCGGTCTGTACACGCATGCCATAATATGGTCAACTAGGCCCGCCAATCATTAAATAGCCCAATTGGTCTCAAAGGGCCAAATGACACAGATAGTTATTACTTCAGACAATTTCAGAACAAACAGATTACATTAAGAGTAGTATGATAATTTCTGTTCGATCCGTGTGAAAAGACATGCAATTTTAATTGCATTTTTGATGATTCAATTTTTCTACGGTGCAATTGTCTTTGATAATTTCGTCGTCACTTGGGGCATAATTTGTTATTCATTGTGGAAAGGGATCAAATGGGACATGCCTTCACAAAATTGACGTTTTATCCCGCTTTGTTAGCATAATCTGACAATAAGTTATTGTAATACGCTATGCATGAACATGGGGGGGGGGGTGAGACAATGATCGCACGGGTCCTGTAAGCGTGTGTGCGTGGCAGGTAACTCATCCACCAGTAAACTCACATTGGACGCGTGTTAAACCAATGATTTGCATACCTCGGTTGTAATTTTAACCGGCCTGCTAGAAGCGAGTACCTGGTCAAATTATAATCCGCCCGGTTGGAGCAGAAAATAGCGTAAGCGGCATGGGAATCGATTGAGTGGCGGGGCGGATGTATCATTTTCAAGCAGCTTGACAGCGAATGTCGGATTGACGCGGAAATGGGTTTTTTGTTCGATCAGGGGACTCCAAGATGAGCTTCATCAGAAATGCCACGCTAACACATATGTTCTGTGGCTGTTAAAAAAGGGGAGACTACAGTCTATGCAAAAGGCACATATGCTTCCCCGCATTAATATTCCATTGTTTGGACGTTAAGGGGAGTTGTAGCATCTGTCCCCCGTCGGAATTGATGAAGCTTGACCCGCCCGGTGACCCCTGTAGATCTCAATATCGGAATCACCTATGCACACAGCCTGAAAGGCTATCTCGTGAGAACTGCGCACCTGAGGCGCCCGGCAGTCAGAAGGAGGCTGGGTCAGTCGCTCGCCGCCATCGAAGAAGCTAAAAATAAGATAAATTTACAAGATAGTCGTTTCCGTTTTTGGATAGGGGTGGTCGATTTAGAACACCCGGCGTTACTGAGCGCAAAAGGACACCATTCACCTGGATCAAATAAGAAATAAATACAGTTGATAATAATAGTAAACATTTTACATGATTTTATATAACACACACTCGTCAAATACACTCATACATACCTTGACATATATCTGATACGATCAATTATTTAGCTCATTTAAGTACGTGTGGGAAAAATATCACTGGGCGCACTTGTAGAGCGAGATTAAACGAATAAGGCATTCAGTGAATGACATTGGCAAATATTCTCAGGGGTAATTCCATCCGCAGACAAAAGTACATTATCTGTGGTTCATCGTCGGGGAATGGCTTTACGGGTATCTGAGGTATATGTAAATTATAACCTGCTTAGCTTGGGAGTAAATTCGTAAGTATAGACTGGGGCCCATTCTCAGACTGAGCAATCGTGCTCGAAAGGATTGTTGGGTTTTGAAGGCGTTTGAGAAAAAAAAATCAAACTGGTGCTAACCCGAGAAATAAGGCTTTGGAGCTAGTCAAAGTTTAGAGACCTCTAACAGGTTTTTGCCTTGACACTTGTGGCTAATTTACGATTACCAATTGTGTTTAATCCATTGAACGGGTGTCAACAGGTGTTTTTTTACGCAGCATGGCTACCACGCGTTCTCGGGTCAAATGTCGCTGTAAAATAACCATACAAGCTGCTGACATATTCGACCTATCAGCAGCTAGCATTGCGAGAGGTGTTAAAACAGCAGCCGCGAAACGCAGGTTGCTTTTAGTGTCCTTTTTATAATCACCCGTCTTTGTATGCCTGATATTGTCCGTTCTGCTTGTTGATATCAACAGGTGGCTTGTATCTATCGTAAGCTATAATTGAAGAAGATTAAATGTACAGCATAAGTTTCATCGTTATCTGTTGTATGTGTTTGGTTTTTTTTGGCTGAGACTATCGCCATGTCATATGACTATAATCTGATAGATTGGCGTGAATGTATATCTTGGGCAGCGGACAAGATATTCAACCTGGTGTAGCGCGCGAGTCGAGTCTGGCCGTTATTTTTAGCACGGGTAGCATGGATTCAGACACATGACCACCGCGCATTGTCACGTGCAACGCGTGTGAGTTTTCTCTTCGCATGGTTGCCGTTGTCATGAGACTTTGAGAAAAAAAAAGACACGTGACTATTTTAAAATTCGACTTTTACTTTTACACAGGTAGCAATGTGTGGGATAGAATTTGCTGTACACACATTTACCACGACGAAAAGTCGGAGAGCCTGAATGAACTCGTCGGTCTGGATGATGATGCAGATGACCTCTGCGGCTCTGACCCCTGGCCCGACGACCCCTTTAACTGTCAAATCGATGGTATAAATCGTGAGAATCCGTCTGCGAGACCTCCTACTTACTCGAGTTCGAGCGAACTTGTTCATTTTCGGACTCATGTATGGACGATACAGACTTGCGTATCGCTTTCGAAGTTCGCTTTCTCTTTATGTTTACAAGCCCAGATATTTTTTATGCCACATACTACGTTTTGTCGTTCTGTGTGTGGGACCTATAGCAAGACCAACGCCGGTTCTTCTACCATCATGTAAAAAAGGCGCCATGCGGACTTTCGTTCTTATATGTGGCCCGTGGTTGTATTTTGCCGCCAGTCAGAACAACGTCTCAATTGCCGTTTTTGTTGTAATACGTTTCGTTCACATAAACGTTCAGAATTATTGGGGCGCTTTTACTCTACACACTGCCGGTATATCTTATTTTAAAGTTATTTTTATTTTCTATTTTTCTATATCCTTCTCCCAAATGAATTATTGCCGATGCAATTTAAGGTTATTTTTACCAGCCGTATTTCCTTTGTGTGTTTCTCTAGGATAAATAGTCATTCTGTTTTACCTAGTATCGTCTCATGGGGTCAGACGATGAATTAGTCTGATAAAAAAACCTCCCAGTTAAAAATCCCTTTGTGACTTTATACTGCGTTTTAACAGAATAATTTTTCGTCGAATCGGATGTTGTTCGTTTGTCCATGAAAAAATTCGCTTATGATGTGCTGTTGAATACGTAATTAAACAAAAATGAGCCCCCCCCCCTCTATTGTGCATTTTGTGTCGATAGGCTGTCGCCCTGTCGAAACACATACTCAATAACCTTTGTTTTCATATTCAAAGCTGGCGGTCGACAATGAAATAACAACCGACGCTGTTGAACCATAGACAGTAGAGAAAAAAACTGTTCATTGTTGAACCTGCTCTTGGACTCGCCACGGTGTATATCTTGAATGCGTGCCGTACCTGTCATAAATGTGTTTAAGAACGCTTTAACGGGACTCATTCTATTGCTGTATTTCATTCCTCGTCGAGTTCAAAGTTTCATTGAACTGTAGCCGGCAGCAAAAGTGCAAGGCGATTCAGAATTAACAGAATTTCGCATCATTTTCACACTGCTACTATGAAAGTCCCCATTTATTCGTTTTTACTCACCTGCGTGGATCATGTTTTCTTCGCGTGTTCAGGGGTAATATACCCTTTTTACGTGTCATGCTGCGTGGAAACAATGTACAATGGTTGGGCAAAAATATAAGGTCACAAACATCGGATGTTTACAAAGGTCTTCATTGCGTGTACAGACATGTAAAGATACGACAGTTTTGCTGATATCACAAAAATAGTATGCGCCGGTTGTCGTTACACACGACGCTCGCTGACTGATCTTAATGGATAAGATTACGCCATTTTGGACGACACCATAACGATTTTAGCGTTAAGTTTGACCACTTGTTTATTTTTTGCAGGCAGCCATCCGACTGATTTATCAATTTAGAACGCACTGAACCATCGGCCGAAAGAACACCATTAGTACGACCCAGCAGCTAGTAAATAAATAAAGCATATAAAAACGCTATAATTTGATGTCATTCACAATCAGAAATTAAACGATGACACGCAATCCAAGTATTCACGTCACAGTGTTCCAGCTCCGAGTTCTACGATGTCAGTAGAGCCCAGTTGAAACTCCCTATTTTGCATGCGTCGGTCACCTCAATATCATAAATAATCGACATCAAATGAACTTAATCTAAATTGGACCACAAGACAAGCTGACGCACCCCTAAATTTTGAAGTGTTTGTTTGTTCTTATTGTTCTTTGTGAAAATGGCCGCCCAAGCACGCCATCACTGTTGTGGGGACAAACAACGATGTTTGTCAAGGTAACCTGTATGTATGTATGTATGTATGTATGTATGTATGTATGTATGTATGTATGTATGTATGTATGTATGTATGTATGTATGTATGTATGTCTGTCTGTCTGTCTGTCTGTCTGTCTGTCTGTCTGTCTGTCTGTATGTATGTATGTATATATATGTATGTATGTATATGTGTGTGTGTGTGTGTGGTGTGTGTGTGTGTGTGTGTGTTGTGTGTGTGATTTCGATGGCAATGATTATGTAGACCATAGCTCGCCTAGTCTAGTGACCCCATTAAGGTAAATAACGAGGTACGAGCGCTAACAAAATCTATTCAATGGATATATATATATATAATATATATATATATATTATATATATATATATATATATATATATATATATTATATATATATATATATATATTTGGCCGCAAAATGTGACGGATTCTGCTAGGACAGCATTTTACATCGAATTTTACTGCTTTTGTTTCAAAGTTACATTTTCGAAACAAAAATGCTATTTGTCAAGTAATTTTGGCTCCAGAGGACACCAACTAGATCAGAGACTAGGAGTAGGGCCATACGTATAGGTGCGAGGTAAAATCATTTATTAATACATGCATCGAAGCAACGTCCCCACTCAAGCAGCGGATAATCTTCCTTGCGCTCTGAGGAACGAAGGCTCTTTTCGTGTAAGGTTATTACGATGTCGTCAAACTCGATGTCTCTAGAGTCATCATGAGAAAACAAAGGATAATCACGGCTGATAAAAGAAAAAAACGACAACAACAACAACAACAATAACGACAATAGTAATCATCATTGTCATCATCATCACGATCATCATCATCATCATCATCATCATCATCATCATCATCATCATCATCATGTAAACAGGTCTCACTCGAGTGACTAGACAACGTTTCCACAGAAGTCAATGCCATGTGCGACATTTCAATGTACACCATCCAAGGGAAGAACTGTTTATGATACAATATGATATTACATAGTCATCACTGAAAAGCTATTCCCTACGTCAAAACCCTCCCCATTTCGATGGCATGGCGGAGAGAGGCGACACTTTGCTTGTTTATACCCCATATGATGTCAACAGGTGTTGCGAGCGACATGACTCTCACAGCGTATCTGTCCGTCAATAACGAACGCACCGGCAAGGTATCTTCTATTATACCTTGCAGGTATGTTCGTTGTCGACTTTGCCGGAGTTAATCCGGCGATAATCTGGTGACAGCGTCCACAGATTAGTAATTTACCCTTGCTTGCTTTGGCGCAAACGCATCAGATAATAGACGCAACACAGTGACAAAACTTGCCATAAGATTGTGAAAGTACAAATACGTGACACAGCGAAGAAGAAAAAGAAATTGTTACAAAACCAGTGCTAACGTAAGACCAAGAAACCAAAGGTTGGCAGTATTCTTTATTGACAAAACATATCATAGTCAAATGTATTAAAATAAAATAAACCATAGCAAGGAAAACCCTGTGCTGAGACCATCACTTTCGCGATGGTTTCATGTATCGTGTGTAAAACCGGGGTCGAATATATGCATGGTCACCAATTGATCCAGTATAGTCCAACATGTCAAACAATATACGTAGTATCTCGTATCAAACAAAATCCATGAAAAATGGCCGACTTTGTCCCTTTAACGTGGGCATTGACGTGAATGTTATGTTTTGAGTTCGGAACCAATGTTTAATTGATTATTTTAATTTTTCTGGCATAAAGCCCGTTTCTACTGTCCATCACTCTGTAATACTCTAACCACAATAACAGCACATCGACAGGTTCATGTGTTTGTTTGTTTGTCGTTATTAAGTAAATTGGCAATGTTTCTCATAAAATACTAGTTGTAAGTCGACTATAAGTTACAGTAATAACATCTGCAATTCTTGAAAATTTGTGTTGGAAATTAATTTACTATGTACTCATGCGTTGTTCACACGATGACCTTTGACCGATGGACCCACGCTGCGCATGTTGCCCTTTTCATGACTGAAATATTAGAGAAACGTTTCCCATTTCCCTTTGAGGTTGTTACGATATTTCCTCCATCATATATCTGTCTGTCTATCTGTCTCCCTCTTGATTTCACATTTTAAAAAACTGTTTGGTTATATTTTACCAGGCAATCATTATCATTTCCGTGCCTGCTCGCTCATGTTATTTACATTTGATACCATTATCATGAATACACGGTACAATATTGTTTGGAAAACATTTAGCGTAATGTCGAAAAAAGTGAAAAAAATCACAGTGTAGGCAGGCATGATTTTTACACAAATTATGGAAGCGTCAACATCATTGCAGACATGTTTACCTAGCTTGTCGAGTCACGTTAAAATTTGAACAGGATAAAGTGACCTTCTATGGCACTGTTTTTACAGATTTACAGATAGCATGGTTCACCAACGTGCTGAAACGTTTGAATTTGTTTTACTGCAGCTAAATATGGCTAAACACAGAGATCGATCAATTGTCCAATTTCCACCTGTCTCTCAGTGCGATGTCAGTGACCTCTGTTACTTCTGTTTTCTTCCTGGTCATCAGCGCGGCGGACTGATCGACGTCGCAAAGTAAAGGCCGCATGCCAATGGCAGTTCTCCTCAGAAAACCCGACATACGGATCTATTCATGTGAGCTTACGGCGTTCAGTTGGAGCATATTAAGTGATGATTGATTTCCGGTCGTACACCGAGCCCAGTGATGTCGATATTATGCGGCATTTCCCGCCAACTGATGTGAAATTGATGAATTTTAAGCGACACGGAAATGTCGGTTCTTCTATCGTCTGCATTTTCCCGCCAAAATTTCGACACTGCTGCTTCTTCACGTTCTATCACGCTTGCATATGACAACAGTTGAAGAAAAGTGCACAAAATAGTAATTTCGATTTTATAAAGCTGTAAAATTCTTAAAGAGAATCCTACAAGTGGAAAATCGGTTATTGTGGATTTGTATGTTTTAGTATGAAAAGTGTCTTGTATTAATGTTAGATAGGAAAGAGAGTGATTTATGCAAATGTTAATTCACGAGATAGAATTATTGACGCCCAGTCTGAATTCCCATTTCACTACTTTTCTTGTCTTTTCTCGGTTGGAAGTTGTTTTACACAGAAAACGTTACGACCACTACGTCTGTCTACGGGCAAAGCGATATGCTCGTTTTGAATAAACATCAATTTAAACTGAAGTTAGTATCTATGTTATTTACTTCTAGGTGTCAGAGAACAACTCGATTACTTGAATTTATGCATTTTGTACGACAGAGAATGTAAATCTTTATGGACGTGCCATAAAATATTAAAGTACTATCTCCATATAAATGAATCGGAGTAAGCAAACCGATCCCAGTGTATTCTTCAGATTTCAATTACCTTGGCCCCTTGAAACAAGTGTTATGCCTGCTCGTCATTGTTCGTTGGATATTCAAACTATAAATCTGCCAGTCATTAAATACCTATTTATAGAAATCGAAGACAAGAAAAATACCTGTCTGTTATGATTTAATGGGCAATTCTTATGGCAAAAAAAAATTCGGTAGTCGAGCTGTCTTTTAATGATTCAAAAACCTAGAATGCGGTATGACATTTTATAATGCTTTCAGAATTTTAACGGATTTTATTGACCACATGTTGGCCACCCGGTCCGCTGAAATAAATAATGTCGGACCGTCTTTTTACATGACAACTTAAAACATGTCTGCTTTCGTTTCCTCTCGGTAAAACCTGCTTCAATTAGGGTTAATTGGTTTTCCGTTTGGATGTTTGTTCGCCATTCCACAACCCGGCGACAGCATTGTCGGAACATTAAACGGTAGACACGTAAGGGGTCACAGTGTCCTCTCAAAAGAACCAGCATTTCGTTTTGTCGTCTCAGTGACCATACGCAACCAAAATTACTTCATATTCAGTTTTCACAGCGCGTGACGCACACAGTTTTATGCTTTTGAGTAATATATAGACACAGTCTGCGTAATGCTGCTGTCGATGAATCTATTGTATAGCCCAGTTTAAAACCCCTTCTCGACAAGCAGCAAAACATATTTCCCTTTGTTCAGTTTTCTTTCACGTGTTTTAATTTTAGAATTCCTACCGGTTGAAGTACTGCCGCAATATGCGCATGTGTGTTTTGTTGATTGTTTGTGTCCTCTCTCTCTCTCTCTCTCACGATGTTCCAGATAGGTCGTGAGCAAGCTTGCAAGTGAATGAGATTCTCGCGAGACGCCGCACGCACGCCATTCGGCCATTTCTCAATCGTGTTGTAATCGGAAGCCCGCCTTTAAAACTCGACCATAATATTACAGTTGTATGGTAATGCAAATAAAGACGCCATAATTGGGGGGAAAACTCGGCATACTTTTGTTCTACTGTGGGAATTCTGTAGATAAATAAGAATAATAGAGGTGTAAAATAGACATGAAAAAATAGGGGTAACACAAAGTGTGTACCTTAGACTTTTACATAATTGAGAAATGCTGCGCTCGGTAAATAGCGAAGAAGAAGAAAAACTCTGTCTCTCTCTGACTGTCGGGGTTTTAGGCGCGCTTTTTTCTTTCACCGGGAGGTTACGAAGATAAGGACGACACAGCATAAATGCGATTGGCAAACCGCGACACAGTGGAAACCATTAGTTTTGAGGAAATGAATATTATTCTCGCTTTTCGACCTTTGATAAAATGATAACCATTTGCACAATTTATCATTATACATTTTAAGTTGACCGCACAGAAAGCAGGCATGTGTGTGTGGACAGCTCGAAAGTTAATGAGCACCCCGGGCATTCGTAGCGGTAATGGGTTGCGAATTTGATCGTGTGTCAAACTGCCAGGGGGGTACAGCCCATTTGTCAACTTCAAATACACTTTCTTGTACTCTGCCAGTGATTCTTTCAACGCTTTATTGACGAAGCTCATCACGTGACAAATGAAGGCACCCTCACACACGTACAGACTAGACTTACTTAATAATATGATCGTTACATTCAGCACCAAACACTGAAAATTTCAACCCTCTAATTGATCCGGTCGTCTGAAAAAACAAACAAAGACAAAAACAAAACAAAAACACTAACAAAAACTTGTATTGTCTCCATCTCCCCGTAATCAAAATTATATCCATTTCCCTAGAAACAGTTGACGCGAATTTGCCATTGTCCTAATGGATCATTATTGAGTGCACCTATGCTGTGGAAAGAGAAACGTGGGCGAGCTCCTTGAAAAAAAAGGAGGTCAATTATACCGTAACGGGTGACGTCCACAAAACTTTTGAAATATGAAATGAAAGCAAGAGGATTAAACCTTTTGGTCTCTCATGGAAACTACAGATCACAAAGGAGAAGCGTTTGACGACAAACATGATCTTTGAACTCGGTTATCCGACAGAAGACACTTCCGCTGGATTTCAGTTGACGAACGCCGGTGATTCCCCCCCCTCCCCCTTTCCGGAGGTTCTTGTCATTGCACGAACACGACCTGGAGAAAACGTTCGCCGTGACCGGTTTGCCCCACGACTGGTTCCTTTCGGGCAGACAGTTCTACAGCGTCTGTATTTGTGGGCTCTCCTAGACGTCCCACAATAACTGTGCCTGTTCCCTAATGGACATTTGATGAATTTCGCGCGCCATGTCAGACTGGCAGACGACCAGATTTCATCGGAAGAAAAAGCAGAATCAATCAGCTCCGCCATAGCCGTCATTTCTTTGTGTCGACGGGATAGCGGATACTAAATCATTTTTTTCAGAGCAGCGGGAGTTACGCCGACGTAATTTAATCACCTGCCATTCATCCCCTCTGTATGAAATATGGTTCGAATTTTAAAAGGCAATTATCGCGATTACTGGCCGTGGAACCCGTCATTGCATTTACCGCACTCGAAAACCAACACTGTGCTAATTTTCATCCTAAAAAAAACGTGTTTTCCTAGTCAATCTCTGGAAGCGATCACTTTTTTTCGGGTAATCACACGGCATATACTAAACGCTAATTGTATTCACGGTTCCACGTCTTACGTCACGGATTGCTATATCTCCTAATGATCACTCTTCCATGCCGTGTCAATTTCACGGAGTTTCCCGGAAACAACAAGTGCTTTTCCAAAGTGGTCAATTTTCTGTATTATCATCTGTTTTACAGATTATTTCATTTCCTCCGCACAATAGAAATAGGATCATTAAATCGGCACTATTCAGACTTCATCTCTCGTGGGGCCAAATTAGGATTATATATATAGCACTTTTTGTCATGGTCAGGGTCCGAGACAAAGGGGATTTTGTTTCTTTGTATGATATTTTCTTTCTTCGTCTCCATGCTGAAATACAAATGATATGGCCCAGTGTGTACGATATGCATTCTCATTGTTGGCAAATGACTTGGATTTTGGCCTAGAATTCAGTTGTCAACGATAACGGTGAACACTACACACGCAGGTTGTGATGACAGGTTAAAGCATGGGTATTTCGTCACGATTTTGTTGGTAGTGTCGCAGAACAAGAGACTGTATTTTACAAACTTTAACTAGGGTAATTGAAAAACAACAACAACAGCCAGGAGTTAGAGCTAGTTGCATTTTGCATATACAATTATGTAATTTTGTAAGAGCATCACATTTTTAATCCTAAAACTTGCCAAATAAACCTCTGTAATGATTCCTTAATCAAGTGTGGGAATTAAGTTTAAATTAAACTCGAGGTTAGCAAATCGACAGACACGATAGCTCGACAAAATAATAATTGCAAATTATGAAAGAACTAGACACAGATCATCTACAGACCGAGTACTCGGACCATGGGCTCCGTCATAGGTACGTCAACTTAATTAACAGAAAATACAGCTGAGCTGGGTCGATTTTTCCGTTGTCGAATAAGGAACGAACCATAGGTCTCTGCTCAACCCTGAGCATTGACCTATTGTCCATCCCTTAGTCGACAAATTTACTCCCACGTTGCGTTCCCGCTCTGAAACATTATTTCATCGACTTATTGTCACCGCCTTTAACCTTTTCAAAAAAACAGGAAACATAATTTATAAATTATCAACATAACCATCAGGTTAGATAGATACTGCACACACACAGTGGTTCGGTGGTTATTTTTATACAGATATCGATACGCAAGATATCTTTGCATGACTGGAATCACAAATTTTCGTCATCACTCGACAGTTTTTTCGTCTCGGCTATGTCCAGCGCGCAAAATCTTATAGTCTCTGTAAGCGCAACATGAAAGTTAAGCTGCTGGATTTCAACTTGGGAGGTTGGTACGGGTTCGAGGTCAGATGACCGCAGTATGCAGGTGCTAGAGCCAGATCCACAATAGCCTAGTTTTGCCAAAATAAATAAATAAATAAAGTGTTTATATTTTGATACGGCAAATGATACTGAGATAGTGAATTACGCACATTCGGTGCTCTGATACACTGTATGACACGAAAAGCCGGTCATTGTTTCGGTGTGCTCAAACACGAAGTGAAAACCCATCGCCAATAGAGGGTGACGAGACCACACGGCTGTTGCATGGGCGCCTCGGAGCTCGTGGGTCGTTGTAAGGCACATCGATGATGTAGGCGTATCGATTCAAGGTTTCAATCACTACCTCGATCGAAATATAACTGATTGTTCCTTGGCCAAAACAATGTAAAAAATGACATCTCTAGCCTGTCTGGGGGAAAGAAAAAAAACGAAAAAGCTGTATTCCCCTGGGTTGTTAAAAATACCAGACTGTAGGAGGAGATAAAATGCCCGTCTGTGTCGATTTCAGATTGTTAATCTCACGTCTTGACGGATACAATAAATTTTAAATCAGTCCGAGTCGGAGAGCATACGACTCAAGACAAAACAGCTAGATAGCTTGTCTCGACACTGTCTCTTTGATCTGTGTTACAACCGCAAGCACTTTATCTAGAAACATTCTTGGTGGAATAATTGAATCGAACTGCTAACTCGTCGGCGATATTCCTCTGCTGTCTCAATATGACTGAGTGACTACGATACACAGGTGGGGGATGGGGAGGGGGGCACTGACCAGGGTTGACAACTGCTTGTATCCCACACATGTGGTCTTTTCGTGCTGACTCTGTCACGTGATTTACAAGGAATTCATTTGACATTTGTCATCGTTGATTAACAGATACGAAGTTTGCCGCAAGATTTAAAATGAGCCGAAATATTAGTCGTAAAATAGTCATTAGAATGCTAATGATGAGATGATGATGATGATGATGATGATGATGATGATGATAATGATAAACGAGCAATCAAAATCTTGGAATTCTGCCACTGTTTTTTTCTGTGTTAACTTTACAGAATAATGTTCAATGTTATTTAATCAATAAGAATGTATAATGTTGGTTTTCTTTTCTACGCCTGTTAAGATCTAGAATCTCTTGCTAGTGTACGACGGATCTCAAACAATCTCACTTTGTTCTCATGCTACTCCCGTATCAGCATTGACCGCTTTGCAAGATTTCCATCTGCGTTGATTTTATTCGCCCAGGACAGTCTCTTTATTGGTTGAGGTAGAACGCGCCTAGGGGACAGATATTCAGACTCTCAAACTTTTGCAATACTTTTTCGGTCTACCACTTGTGGGGGTTCGTGCAATTGTTCTCAGAGTTAATACACTTTTCGTTCTAACGTTTGCTAAAGTCGAAAAATTAATTTAAACATTGGGTAATTAATTTCCCTAGTACGATATTTTGCAGGGCGACCCCCTGATTTTTATTCGCGATTTCGAAAGAGAATAGTTGAAAGTTTCCCTGTGGAAAGTTTGAGCAAAAGTTTAAGTCTTTGTATTTCTAGGCGCGTTCTACTTTAATTGAAATTCATTTATTAAAATGAAAGGGTGAAGTTGCCATGGCAAGGGTTACTTCAACGCTGTAGCCCAGCTGATGTGCGTTGTTTTATCGTTTTGCCATATATGGAAATGTAGAGTGATTACAAGTGTGTACCTTGATCACGTCAACAGCAACCAGAAGAGAAGGTCACACAAAAGAGAGCACTCCGACTGTCTGAGGCACAGTCGCCGGATATGGCCTCACTAAAAATAGAACTCGTCTGACGTCAAACTCCAATACCTGCGCAAAGCTCCTCAGGTAGTTCGTTGACGGAAACGCTTGAAATTGGTTCTCGGCAAAGGAATAATTGATGCAATCCATGCTTTCACATCATAACCCGATCCTCTTATATTCATGTGCTCAAAAAGGACGACAAATTGTGTAAAATTTAAACAAACTTAAATGTACCTCGTTCGTTGCCGACCACAAGTAGGCCTACAACCAACCACTTGAGTAGTATTTAGTGTGTATAATGCACGCGATAAACGTTTCCCTGACTTTTGTGTAATTATGACAGGTAAAGATATATATATATATATATATATATATATATATATATATATATATATATATATATATATATATATATATATATATATATATTGCTAGACGTGGAACTTGTCGTGATTACTCTATAGTCTGTTTCATGCACTTGGCAATCGTCAGGAGTTGCCAAGCGCATGAAACAGTCTGTAGAGTAATCACGACAAGTTCCACGTCTAGCAATACCTATGCCCTTCGAAACGCATCGAGCACTATACATTGCCTGAATTGACACCAAGCCACTGATCATATATATATATATATATATATATATATATATATATATATATATATATATATATATATATATATATATATATATATATATATATATATATATATATGCCACTGACATATATATATATAAATATATCTATATATCTATATCTAAGATAAAGATATATGTGTGTGTGTGTGTTTGTGTGTGCGTACATATATGTATATCTATCTATCTATCTATCTATCTACCTATCTATATTATGTATATGCTAACGTACACGTACATACACACGTGTTTTCATACATACCTGAATATGTATGTAGCATACATATTAATCTTTAATCGCATATGCAAAGGTAATGGAGTGTACAGATTGCAATAAAGTGGCACAAATGAGTCTAAAAGACGTTTGAAATTGACATTTAACATCAATATTCCACTGACAGTGGCACAAATTATGCAATCTCATTTAGTTTCAGTTTTCAAGTTCAGAACACCTATAAAGTCGTGGGACTTCACATTGAAACAGCTACTGTGATAGCTTGGATATTGACAGGAAAAAATTGCTGTCTCACCAGCTGAGTGTTACATGAGAGGTTGATCGTGTTTTTCAGCATCTTAACCATACTTGAAGAGTGGTTGACGAAACATTTATTCAGCCCCACTAATATACGGATGACTTAATGAGAGCAGTAAGGGACGGATCATTAGATCACGGGGGATGATCAAAGCTAGAAAAAAAGTGAAGCGAAAATTGCTTTTCAAGAGTTTTTGCAAACATGCTAATATTTGAAAAAAAGAGATTGGGCCTATTTAAAAGAGTGTCAATTTGGCAAAAGGTAGCACGCATACTACATAAAGCATGAATAAATATTATGTCAGTGTACTGACTACTCCCTTTAACAAAAGATCTGATCGTCCATACCTAAATTATTTTCTGGTATCTACCAAAAATACGCTGATGAGGCAATGGTTATCCTTGCAAACTTTAAAATGTTGCTTTCAGTGTAGCAGTGCTGTGTTTTATATGCGATATATCACATATGAACGTTATTCGAATTCATGGCTGAATTTGAAGTTTTCAGGTTTAGTACATCCTAACACGTTTGGGTCATCCTAGAAATGGAGGTTTGTGAAAATGTTTCAAGAACCAGAACAACAAAACGTCCCGTTCTCTGTGCACGACAAAGATAAAATGTTGTTATAGCCTGTGCTCTTGACTCTGACACACTAAACATTCAATCGCGAAATCTGTGTGTCGTCATAAGGGAAAAATAAATAAATTGTGGTTTTCAAAAATAGGGTAGGTAGGTCGACAGGAATTTTTTTTTCAATTTTTTTTATTTTTAAATATGCATTTTCAGGGTTTCAGGGTGAAACACTGGCCACAACATTTCCAGAAAAATGTATCTTACACATAAAGGAAAAAAACCCATAAAATACATCCTCGTTCAAGCAAATCAAGCAAAAATCAAAGCAAAAATCAAATGCCAAGTAACGAATAAGTGATTTTTCGGTTTTTTTTTCTTTCTTACATTTACTTCCATGTTTACGTAGCTCTAAAAGTTTAGCGTCGGCAGGTAAAAAATAGGGTAGGTCGGTTTATCGGAACAGCATATTTTTTTTGTTCGGCCTAATGTGCCGTGCTTTTCGTCGAGCTTAGTGAAGCATGTTTATCGCAATACATTTTTTGTTTTAAAAAAACTGCCTTTGTTATGACGTCAGAAAAAAGGCCACGTGTGTACGTTTGGCGTAGTGTCTACGTTTCATCGCCTTGTACGTTCAGATAAGTTATGTACTGGATATATAGACCACGTAGTATTTGATAAACGCGTCATGTTTTTTTAAGTTGTTAGTACCAAGTCGCTACATTATATCTGGGTTCGCTTCACCCTGCGATATATCATATTATATTACATATTCAATGTCATAAAACCTAATGCTGGCTAATTAAGTACCTGCTGTTGAATTGTCAACCTTCCCCGTCGTAAGTATCGAAATCCGCTGAACAATTTTCATATTACAAGAAAACAGATTTTCGTCAAGATAATGCTGCTGGTTTTTTTTTTATTTATTTATTTATTTATTTATTTATTTATTTATTTATTAGTTCAGCTATTGAAATACTGTTTTACTTGAAGTCATCGTAGTGAAGTGCATTTCAAAGAAGAAGAACACGAGGTATTATTTATTTATTTCATCATTGACATTGTTGTATATGTACTTCACTCTGTCTCCAAGGAGCCCTCGAGAAGGAACACGAATATGAAAGCCGACCTTTATTTTCCTTTTCATTACACTTCGACGCAGAAGTTTTATGACAAAGAGAGCCCATATACGGAGAGAGAGAGAGAGAGAGAGAGAGAGAGAGAGAGAGAGAGAGAGAGAGAGAGAGAGAGAGAGAGAGAGAGAGAGAGAGAGAGAGACTTACCAAGTGTATGCGTGGTGTTGCCATGGCAACAGAAAGCTCGGATGATACATACATACAAAAGCAAAGATTCAGCGATTGTGAAAATTTTCACTGTTCATCTTGTGCGTTTATTTTAAACCACTATACCACGCATTTTCAGTCAAAATTGTACAGGTACATAGCCCTCCCACACGTGTTTCTCTTGTTCACGAGTCAGGCAATTAAGCAACTTGCTTTTAATACCCACATGTACTTTAGACTACGCACAGTGGGTGAATGTGGCGAGGGCAGAGGGAATCCCACAAGTGTCACGCTTACAATGCCTCTCAGACGAACGGATATGAGTTTAACTATATGCTACAAAGGTCGTGACACGAATCGATTTATTTGAACGCCGACAGCCTGTAAAAAGACATTGTTTAATGTAACAAATCGACAAAGTAAGGATATTTACAATTGTTGATCCATGTTCGATTTTCTATTTGATGGTGTGTTCTTTGAAACCAAATTTATAATGCGACCAATAAATGTTTTCCTGTGGTATGTGGGCGACAATATACATTTAGTCATCCGTAGTTGAGATTGTCGGTGAAGAACAGGACTGGTGATTACATTCTTGAATTTCATAAGTGCAATGCAATCATCTGTTCCCCACAGCTTGACCTTCTAGATTCACAGTCACGTTCAAGGTGTCATATTGCCAAGCCCGCTCTAGTTTCCATGACGACCAATCCCCCCCCCCCCGAACGGTCTTCGCCGTACGAAATTGGTTTTGGGTTTCAGTTCGTAACCATGCGCTAACACCATTGGAAACAATTATTTAAACGCAGGTAACGAATATTCAAGTACTTAATTCTGGTTATACCATGCAGCTGTACAGTGACTATGGAATTGACTTCCAGATTTTTTAAATGTCAAAATCTGTCATAGTTTGGTAGAAACGTGACGTCGATGAAAACTCAAAATTCGCCAGGCCTGGTTTTGAGAAAATCGCTTTCAAAGACGTACAAATTTCAAACGGTCGCACCATGGTGAGAATGTGCACCGGCATAGCGTTTAAGAAATAACGACATCGTTACTGAAGCAAATCTCATAAATGTGTCTTATATGGAAAATCGTCGAGATTTAATGGGCACAAATATGCTACAAGAGTCTATCAATCAGACGAAATGTTATCCCGCTTACACCTAGAGTTACAGGTTGATTTTCAGTCTACGTGACTGAACGTTAGTCCGGGACTGGATTTACTTCTGTTCCTGTCACGTGATTTTTTGGACAAAATAAGATGGCGAATAATGCATTACATTCTACCGAAGGCAAACGGACTAAACAATCTCTGGTGCACGGTGTTGCATAAAGGAAAAGAAAGAATGTCTCCCTGAAAGAGATTCTCGGCGACTTCAATCCTCCGAAAGGTTTTTTTCATCTTCTCAACACTTTTCTGCGTCACCGTTGCTGACGGCTATCATTAGTTTAATCTCTCACATGGGTAAGGCGCGAACCGTTTTAACAACTGGAGTGATTTTGTCGGCGAACATTTCGATGGAAGTTCACCGAAAAGGGGCGGGCAGAGGAAAGAAAATGCATTTTATTCATAACCTGTGTAGCTGGAAAATGCGTCTGGACGCATTAAGACTATCAAGGAAGGGATTTGCGAGCTTCTGCAAGAGCCAACAACTCACGGATGCAAATTGTGTACAGATCGGTGTGTTACCTTATTCTTGATCGCGCAGTACACGATTTATCATCCTGACGGGTTTTTTCCCTAGCCGTGCTCGCCCCGCCTCCGCCAGGTGAGTCCGAGCTCGGAACAGCCAGTGTCAATTTACCCATTGCTTCCGGCGGAACACGAAAATTTGGTTGTAAAGTGTCTTGCGCGTATTAGATTTATCTCCGTAACGTTGATCAAGGCATTGCTTTTCGTCTTTGTATTGTATTGATCGATTTGAGGATAGTTGGATGACAAACAGTGTGAATTGTATTTCAATTGACTTGGTCGCCCATTGCCCCATCCCCTTCCATTTTTTTGTAACACTCACCAACTAACTAATCGAAAGGAATGTTGTGAGTGTGGGGAATGCTTTAGAATGATGCTTGTGTGCATGCGAGGAATATATGGTTTGTAAATGTCGTTGATACGCTGTATCTCCTAGAGGTTTGAAATGCATCTATTCAATCTGCGCATGATGAATGCTTTCCGTGAGCTGTGATCGTGATTTATTCCTAGGGGAAGCACCTTAGCTGATTCTTGGCATGAAGAATGTACAATGTAATCAAAAGAAATCACTGCAGCATGTCAACCATGGAGATATTTAGTACATAGTGTATGTATGTATGTATGTATGTATGTATGTATGTATGTATGTATGTATGTATGTATGTATGTATGTATGTATGTATGTATGTGCTGTACTTACGTACGTAGCACGCGCTCACGAGCGCGTACACACAATACATACATACATACATACATACATACATACATACATACATACATACATACATACAGACAGACATACATACATACATACATACATACATACATACATACATACATACATACATACATACATATATACATACAGACAGACAGACAGACAGACAGACAGACAGACTGACAGACATGGCAGACAGACAGACAGACTGACTTAGATTTATCTGAAAAATCAGAACCGTAAAGTAAGCTTTCTGAATTAATTTCTAAATGCAGACACGAGAACAAACTTTACCTATCGAGCTTCCGGCCCACCCGCTACAATTTATATTTTACCACCGGTAATCGATCATGATATCAGATTATTCGATTAAACTCCATCTGTATATCGGCAGTATTTGAACTTTGAAGAATGTACTTTATATGTCTATATATGTTGTATACGTTTATCAAGTGACGAAACGCACATAACTTAAACAAGGAGGTGTGTGTCTATGGCGCATCGTCGATATTGATTTTACTGGGCGTCTGCCACCAACAGTCTTCCATCACTAAAGTCGTTCGCGTATCATTTTGTCTTTGTCGAACTACTCCTTCGCATATCGGTTTTCAACGTCGAAGTTTGCCGGCGAAATTGTAATTACCTTGTCAAGACTTAACAAGCCAAGAGAAATACAGTAAACAAAGAAATCATAGGCAATTATTAAAACTGACAAATTGGATGATCGGTGGCGTCGAATCAGGTGAGACTGGGAATATAGTAAATGCGAGACTCAAAAATGTTTCATCAAATAGGTATCATACCATGCCTGGGAAATTGAGGAGAACGGTTGAACTCCCTTTTATCAACGACAAAAGTACACAATTGACATGGCCTCTTGATTAGCGACGAGCATAGAGATAGAATTGCAACCACAGCCAGACAATCACGTACTAAAAAACGCGAGATTAATATTTTTGAATAGGCTTTGGCAGTTTTTAGCTCAGAGCGTTCCTGCTAGCTGGTAATCGAGTGAGGCAGAAAAAACTAGGCTCGCCTGAAGCTCTCGTGTGCACGGTAATGTGGCGCCGTTTTCGGAGCGAGATAAACACAAGCCCAATAACGTCATTGACGCTTCCTGTGATCAAATTTACGTTTCCAAAGACGGACTCAATATAAAATTCGAACATCGGCGTAAAGAGATCTGCTATCTATTTGCTTATTTCAAACGCAGGAAACTAAAGGGCCCGGTTGTCACGTTCGTTTCCATGGTAACCGATAATTGTGTTCTCTTCCAACTGATAGTTCAGAATCTCCAGTCGCCGGTGTAGTGAGTGTTTGGATAAATCCATGATCTCAGAACCTTCAAATTTTAGATCATTTTGATAGAAAATTAGTGTGTACGGTGAGCTACAACACACAATCTCTCAAGGCAACGTAAGTTCAAATGTTTAAATATTTAAAACAATACGCTGCCTCCGATGTTAAGTCCATACTTAAGACTGGAGACGGAATCAGATTAAAGCGTCCAGAGGATGTGGGGATTGGCATCCAATATCAGTAAATTACCATCCGAAGTAATATAATCTCATTGAAATCTCAGTGAAAATTCCCAGTATGAGAACCTTTGAAATAAGTAAGTAAATAAGTAAGTAAGTAAGTAAGTAAGTAAGTAAGTAAGTAAGTAAGTAAGTAAGTAAGTAAGCAAGCAAGCAAGCAAGCAAGCAAGCAAGCAAGCAAGCAAGTAATTAGTAAGTAAGTAAGTAAGTAAGAAAGTAAGTAAAGCAAGCAAGCAAGCAAGCAAGCAAGCAAGCAAGTAAGTAAGTAAGTAAGTAAGTAAGCAAGCAAGCAGCAAGCAAGCAAGCAAGCAAGCAAGCAAGTAAGTAAGTAAGTAAGTAAGTAAGTAAGTAAGTAAGTAAGTAAGTAAGTAAGTGAGTGAGTAAGTAAGTAAGTAAGTAAGTAAGTAAGTAAGTAAGTAAGTGAGTGAGTGAGTGAGTGAGTGAGTAAGTCAATAATTAATCAATCGGGAAACTCGCCACAATGATCCATCGTCAGTTTTCAGTGTCTGTAATATCGCATAGCTTTCGTTTACTGAAGTGTCACTTCTTATGGATCAGACACAAAGCTTTGTTAACACCGATACCAGGGACTGCAGCGAGTTAAGATTTATTAATGCATGAAATATGAAGAATAACAAAATAATTCATGAACAAACTGCCGGTAGTTCAGCTACTGAAGGACTGCGCGTGTAAAATTTTAAGACCATCAACCGTATTTTAGAACATATGCGATATATGTAGCCGGATTATTCTCACCTCGTCTATACGCTATAGGCTGATCAGATATGACACTGTTGAGGCGTTCGGCATGATTATGGCAGCGGCGCTGTGTGTTCTCGTGCTCATAACTGATAGCACTGATTACAATTTATGATGAGCTGCATTGACAGGTCCAGGCGATCTTCTTTGTCTGTTCTCAGATACCATTATTTGTCAGAGCATCAATTTCTTCAGTCACAAACGTGTACATTTCACAGGACACATTCATCCACAGTGATAGGCAAATTGTGGAGGTAACGAAATGAATAACGGTCCCATGTTTCTCACTTGGAAATGTGTGTGTGAAAAAGAAGGACACCGGGAATCGGATTAGCCGAGCGTACCGAATGCTTGAAGAAGGATGAACAGCGTCTCGCAATCACATTTATTTTTGTGGTTGATGACGTCACACCAGTTGCTTTGCCAAATCTCACAATCCGATGTCTTTTGTTCATCATATAAAAGGAATAACCGCGTCTTGCATTTTGTTTTATCGAGTGACATGCATTAGTTTTTGTCATTGTTGTTTGTACTGAGGAAATGGCTGCATTAGAAAACAGCAACATATAACAGCAAAAGTGACTGAAGATAATTTTTCGGCATTCGACCCCGGGGAGTGCCCTTCATATTCTAGAGGCCGTGTTAGAATTTACACGCTACTGTATATTACACCGGTAATCGGGAAACGTTTGTCCATATCTGTTACTCTCCGCTGGGGATTCCGCCGGGAAATAGAAATGAGCTCTCTGCTTGTTGTCATGACGACCGAATTTGATTTATGGGGTCATTTTCTGATCGCCGATTCGCGGCATCGAAGCGCCATTTGATTTCCAGTACGGAACCGAAGTTCAAAATCAAATGATTGTTTCCCGCGACAACGGTACAATCGCAACATCAATTCAATAAATCGGCTGACATAATTAAACGTCGCGAGCATTTTTTGGTGCGCGTGACAGTTTTTGAGTTGTCCCTTTCATTTTTTTTCTTTTTTCCTATTTAAAATGCACTAAATGCCAGCTGATGAAACCACATTATCACTGAGGGCTTGCCACTTTGGCGAAACACATACGGCGTCGCTGCCAAAAGGCTTTAGCATTTCTAGACCATGGAATCCGATTCACGATTTGAACATTAAACGGCTAAGGGCCTGGGCAATTTTAATGCGCATTCATTATCTGTGATTTTCTCACTTGGGATAAATCGGAGGCTGGGGAGAATTTTGAGAGACTGTGTGTGCGTGGACTTTCGCACATAGCGCCTTTAGTTCCTTGAAGAAAAATATTACTGCAAGGTTGACGTCTGAGCTTCATACATACATATTCATACCTATACTCTGTGACGTCACTGAAGGCTGACGTCAGTTACACCAACAACACATCAGATCGTTGACCTCTTTCATGTATTTGATATGTGTGAAGGCGGGGGAGGGGGGAGAGGGGTTGAACAAAGCAGAACATCTCAAGCATAATCCCTGGAATCTCGCTCTTCCTCTCACTGAGCGACACGTGTTCCGTCATTTCGTCATATCAATTTCATCTCACACCTTGTTTATTTGACTGAACCGCCACCACGTGGGCTTTTCCGTTCATCTCATGAGACGTTCCAATGGGCGAAGCAATCGCGTTTCTGTGCCATCCTTTATGAGAAAGAAATCCTCTCAGAGCGAAACACAATTACTTTCATTGACGTCACAGAGTCAAGCAGGGAAAACCTCAGCCTACTCAAATCAAACCTACCTGCAGGCCGTCTTCTCTACCAGTTGCTTTATTGCCCCTCTCATATATATGTGTAGACACATATATGTACATATAATATACACATATAATACATTATGTATGTACATAATATACACAATTTATACATAATATATACATGTGTGTGTGTGTGTGAAGAGAGAAGAGAGAGAGAGAGAGAGAGAGAGAGAGAGAGAGAGAGAGAGAGAGAGAGAGAGATGGGGGATTTCGAAAAACTCAATGAGGCAGCCAAAGATGATGATAGCATGAAATTCGAATGGCACTTGGCAGACAAAGGTGCCTCGTCTGCGGGAGTACACTCGGTTGTTGTTTCGATTGAGTGGATTTTCCCGCCGGCAGCCTGGGCGACACCGTGATCTCTGCACGTAGAAATAATATAGGGGAAGATTCCTGAGCAGGCAATTTGAATGGAACCGGTTGACGGATGGAGAGGGCGCTTTGCCTTTGCTTTCGCAAACACACAATGATGCTTAGTGTACCTACGTGCTTAAACTTGAAGCTCACCAATACTCGGTATCTTTGCATAAATTTACCTTTTGCATGGTTTAGTTTCGAAGTAGCAGAAACGAACTTTTTCAGCTCTGTATGAAGGATAGCAACGTTAACTCTCTCTCTCTCTCTCTCTCTCTCTCTCTCTCTCTCTCTCTCTCTCTCTCTCTCTCTCTCAGTGCCCTTTAAGCTTTGAGCTCGCGCAAATTACATTCACTTCAGGCCCCAAGATGCAAGATGGGCCAGCCCCTCGTCTTATCTATTTCTTGTCATCGCAATAAATTTAGATCTGGTCGGATCATAAATTCTACCTAGATTGTTGTAAAGGAAATTGACTGGATCGCCTGAAATATACGATTTCGACGAACAACGACTGATAGCATCGCTTTTCAACTCCGTTTGTACTTGTTGAGTGTGGCACATGTGCCCATCTATTTGAGCAAAATTGCAAATTCTGCTCACATTACCTGATCGAAGTGACAATGTCTACATGTCAACAGATTCCTCTGACTCGTTATCGAAAACGTATACTTTGATGTGTTTTTTTCACATGCAAAATCGATACATCAAACAAGAGCTGAATTGTTGTCATCATATTTTCTCTCTCTGAAGACCAAGCTGTCTTGAAATGGGAAAAGTTTGTTTCATTCGTTTGTAGGTTTAAGCACCATCCATCACAGGCGCCAGCGCCGTCATATGGTGACTGAATGCCAGAACTTCCGATTTTCCCGCTGAAATCAATCGTCTGCCTGCTTGCAATGGCCTTTTATGTTCTGTTACTTTTTTAAACCCCAGAACCTGTTTAGGTGACAATCGTTTCTATCAGCTAAAATCGTGATTGAATCCAAGAAGGTGGCGACAGCTGAAAGGTGACGGGGTCGCTCCTTGCGAAGATCAACGGCAGAGAACGTAGAAGTGATCGCAGTAGGATTGCCAACTTATTAACGTCTATCGAGCACTTTGGTCATGGGAATGCGTTTTAATGTGGATTATATACGAGGCTTACAGCACATTGTCTTGGAGCGACGAACACTGAATGAATTCAAACTTATGCCCCAACGACATAACATTTATGATAAGGCGTCCCTGGTAACTTGACTTGATGAAGATCACTTGCCCTAACAATGTAACGCAGTAAAGGGCAGATACAAGATTCTTGTCAATCCCAGAATAACAAGCAAACAAACAAGCAAACAAACAAACAACGGACTGAATCATATCGGACCATACAAACACGAATTCGCTTTGGCCTGAAATGTTTGTCTGCATCTTTCTGCTTCTTTCTTCCTGTCTTCGTTTTGTCTCTCTCCCTATCCGTGTCCCATTCTTTCCACTGCTCTCAGTACAAATTAAATGCGTGTCTATCTACCTATCTCTCGTTTCTTTGTTTGTGTTTCTCTCTGTCTCTGTCTCTGTACCCCTACCTTTCCCTCTGTCTGTCTCTGTCTTTGTCTTTTTGTATAAATGGTGTCTGTGTGTCTGTCTATGTTTGTTTGTCTGTCTCACTGTCTGTCTGTCTGTCTGTACCTTTTCTTATGTCTGTGTCTCCTCATGTCTGTGGTTGGTCTCCCCCCTCTCTCTCTCTCTCTCTCTCTCTCTCTCTCTCTCTCTCTCTCTCTCTCTCTCTCTCTCTCTCGTTCGCGCGAGTATCACATTACGATCAACCAGCTCATTAGCACTCTTTTTGAACATACTGTTGAGCTTCTATTATCACATGACAGCGTTATCTGAGGCTGTCTTGTTCTAGGATTCTCATATCATCACTATGTCACAGGCAGTAATTTGAGGATTTTTCCTGAGGGTTGATCTCGTAAAGAGTACATCGTACGGTCTGCAAATGTAAATGTCTTCGAACATCACTGTGCCCTTTCATTTGAGAAGACCTGTGTGAAATTTCATGTGATTCGCATGATTTCATCTTACACTGTAAATTGGTCGCTTGCAGTGTTTTTTGTTCTGTACTGTGTGTCGTTATAATTTTAAACCCGCATTGTACATTTGCAGTCATCAAGTGTTTGCGTTAAAATCTAATGACATTTAACTACTCTTATCGAAAGACAGATTTGAATTCATATTCAGGCCATCTGTCATCTATGGTAGCAAAAAATTGATCCTTTGAGGATGTGTCACAGTGGCGTCTTTCCCATCGATGTCGGTATCATGGCATTTTGCAAGCTTTCATGGGTTTAAAAATTAATTTTCAAACAATTATATCAGTTTGCCATCGAGCTTGTGGTTGATGCCATGGTCACGTGAACAAGACACGTCAATTAATTAAGACTTATCCGGGCGGCAAACCGGCAGAGGCCCTCGCGGATAATTTTAGACGCTTATGACATGACTAAGTCGAGTGCACGGCGCAACCAACTCCGATCCAACGAATACCAACTTCGAAAAAGAAAAAAAATAGCTGAATTTTTCCAGCAAATATCGGGAGGTTCAGTATTGCTGCGTGACGAATGACGAATGACGCACGAAAATATTTTGATCTGCGCCTGCGAGACAAGTCACCAAGTTTTCATGGCAGCACACAGACAATTCCATAAGGTGTGATTCAGGATAGTTGTACGACTTGTTTGTTTACAAACAATGTATTTATGCACTATATCTAGATACATCAACATAGCTGCAACATTTGAATTTGACCATGTAAATTATGATGAACATGTTTTAACTTTCATCAATCGCCAACATACGTTGGATGAAGTGTTTACATTTGGTCGTATGGGTCCCATACGACCATTAGGCGCAGTCACGGTTCCGACGACACCCCTCCCTTTAAGTGCCATGCTGGGATTGTTTGTTCGTTTTTAAGCTAGTCGCTCCAAATTCCCTGTAAGCAGACCCACACTCACCATTTATAATCACGGGTTTCGGTGAATTTAAATCACTATGTTAGGGGATTAAGTCGAAAAGCTTAGCACGAACGAACGGGAGAGATTTTAGCCTATCAAATACGACTCTTTTCAGTTGTACGGCCCCAAAAAGGCATGAAATAAAGATTCTACTGAATAGCTTTGTCGCTACTGAACATTTCAAAGTCAAACTTTAAAGAGCTGCCTACTTTCGAAAAAGTAGAAAAAACAAACAAACAAACACGTTTACAAACAAAGATGGACCGTGCATACAATAACAACGACATCGTCCGGACACACTTCAATTGAGACTCAGTGTGGTCATAAATTGCGCAGCAGGCAAAGAGCTATTCCCATCACGCGCGACAGGTAAACAGCCGCCATTATGTACTGTGTTAGCCAGATCATGCGAGCGAAATTATATACGCCGGCTGCATTTTGCTGGGAAAATTAGATGGAATATCCCAAGAGAATAAACAAATGACCGAATGGTGAACACATTTTCTTCCCTTCCACCAGTATAGAAAATAAACTCGGTTGATTTTAATATGCAAATTATTACGCTCAATCTCAGATTGCTTGTAGTAGTGGACCACGCTGCCGAATTTGGTGTTTTTTTTACCCTTTAATCATTTTATGTTTTGAAGTGGCGCTATTTCTTCAAGAAGGGCGACACGGCATTGTCAGTTAGTCATGTGTGCAAAAGTCTGCAAGATGAGTCACTGGTTGACTGATGGTATATAGTTTAATGGGTAATCCAATATGGTCGCTGGAGGCAGGGTCTATGATTGAAAACTAGTCGCTGAAACCTCACCGAGACAATTTTCATGTAGAAAATCGTTAGCGACCAAAATAAACAATGAACTAAATGTAAATCTCATACCTGCCTTCGCCCAATATGCCTGATTTTCCAAAACGTGACGTCACGGATCATATGGTTTTCGGGAATATATGCTTCCACTATTAAACTGAACGGTAAATAAGCCACCGTATGACTCTGGACATATTGCTAGACATGACAGCAATCCTGGTATTGTTCATAAAAATTAAAAAAACCCCAAAATATGTATTCTCGATGACATCAAACAACTTAAAAGTATTGGCGATTAAACGCGCTGGCAGATACCATAGACCAGGTAGTGATATCTTTCATAACGTAACGCGTTGTGTATGTCATCTGTATACCTTCAAACCATCTCAGTGTTTTCAAACATCACAGCTTAGAGAAGAATTGGGGGAGGTGAACGGCACATACGTAAATTTACAAACAAATATTACTAAGGCTCTCATGGAAGCTAAGTCCGATATAGCGCCATACCTTAGCTTTTCAGCGTCGGAGACATACAGACGTACAGATAACCGTGCGTTGCTATGTCCCCAGTGCGCGTGATGCATGATTAAATGTCAACTTTTCATTTTAATGTGGGCATAAGAAAAATATTTATGTTAAGTGTCGAAATTTGGTTTCACATATATTGACTTCACACTAGAAACAGCTAACAAGTCACAGGATTGGTAGCCAACACACTAAACGAAAGCGTCTTGGAGAGAGAGAGAGAGAGAGAGAGAGAGAGAGAGAGAGAGAGGAGAGAGAGAGAGAGAGAGAGAGAGAGCGTAGGGATATTATTAGGAATAAAAAGACAGAGGCGGCTAGGTTGCCTGAAAACGTGTGATGTAGGTCGTTTCCTCATTACAACTATTACGTATAGCAATTCAAACCGTGACTTAACCCAAAAACACAATTGTTCTCCAACGTCAATACGTCACCGATGATTTAATCAGTTATTCATTAAAAATCCTCAGATGTCGTTTAACACGTAATATCAGATCAGTGGCAATTAGCATTGCGTCCATTTGCCCTTTTCGTCGTCCTTTGGATCGGTACTAGATAGTAAATCCCACCTCAACGAATATATCTTTCTCGAAGTAGGTAACTATGCATTAAAAGGATTAGCGTGAAAGGGCAACATTGCTATTCATAGCAGATAAAATTCATGGCAGGACCATTGGTTGTTCGACTGACTGCCAGAATGAGGACACAAGTAAATTTGAATGTTGTCGTCCAGTGCTTGGAGTATTTTTCAGGACAAGTAGAGCACAAATAAGTCCTCGTTTGTTAACAATTCTTTTACCTTCTGTGAATATTTTTTTTCATGAAATTAGGTCTGAAATTTTCGATACAAATTCACTCTGTACAATTTGCTGTACTATTATCCACTGAGTCCTCCCTTCTCTAACGTTAAAGAGTCTGTGAAGTATGAAGCAGGGTTCATCTCTACTCCATGACGGTGCCGCATATCTTAATAGTCAGGCAATGATCACGTGACAACATATGTAAAAAGGGGGCAAGTTGTGTCGATCACATGCTTTTTATATTACCCCGCTTTTTGCCATATGCGTCCCAACGTCTCGGAATAATTTGAGCTCGACAATGCAGGGATGGAGCATCAATCCCTGATGGAAACCTCGACGGTGGGAAAAAGCCATTGAAGTGATTGAGGTTCAGCGTATCCTGTTTGCCATTGTCCTCATTTGAACTCTTCACCTTTAAAAGGACTAAAGGTGAATAATTGACTTTAGAACGGAGAATTGAAATGCTGTAAAAGAAGGTTTCTCTGAAATGCACGATAGATATTCTGCCTCACCACGAAATGAATGGGGATTTTCGAATTAAAAAAACACATCAACGATTATTTATACTGTAATTACCAGGTGACGTCGTTCTGCGAGCTGCCATCATCAATCATTTGATGCATAAATGGAATACATAAACAACGACTAGAAGCACTATACATCACGCACGCACCTCTATAGCGAGTCGCCAAGTTATTAAAGTGTTCCAAGGGCGCCTCTGTTGGAACGAGAGTTGATGAATATGTGCTTGCCACATGTCATCTTCGGAAAGGTTTCCTTAAGTTCTGAAGATATATATATATGTATACATATGTGTGAAATTACAGTGCTCGATGCTAAAAGCAGAGCGTAATAAATATATATATATATATATATATATATATAATATATATATATATATATATATATATAATATATATATATATATATATTTATATATATATATCTTCACACTCACAAGTTTATATAAGACATACAGTGTGTATGTCGTTCTTGTCTGTCTGTCTGTCTGTCTGTCTGTCTGCCTGTCTGTCTGTCTGTGTCTGTCTGTCTGTCTGCCTCAATATGCACTTGAAATGTGCGTACTGAGTCAACGTACATATGAATGCATGTTTATACAGTACATATATATTCATCTGTCATTCACACCTTTCTTAGCATTTACTACACATGTAAGATCATCTGTAATAGATACGCAAAAGGCGCCTTGACAGAAGCCCTAAGGCGTCGTAACACTACCCTGGAAATATGCCTCAGAGATTCAAAATCAAAACCCTGGTAATTCAACAGCGCCCCCAAGGGAGTCGTTGTGTTACCTGCGAGCATTTTTACGTCTCTGACCCTTGAATCTTGTGACAAGTGGGATCCAACACCTGCCCACATTGGGGCTTACAATCTGAATACTTGGAATTTTGAGTACAATATAAATATAAAAAAACATGGACACTTTCATTGTATTTTCCAAGAGTGCCAACACTTTTCCTGTATCTAACATACACATCCAATATTAACCCTTTGAGCGCCAAAGTCAATTCTTGTCACCTTTATGGAATATAGCCTAGTCAATTTTTTCAGATTTTCACCGAAATTCTGATAAAAAACTATAGCCCATGAAATGTAATGTCCATTCGGTCCAAAATTATAAAAAAATAATTTGGAAAATTTACAAAAATGGTAAAATGTTGCACTAAAATTTGGGGGGAAAAATAACAGCACTCAAAGGGTGAAGGAATCCATCTATACAGTCTATATCCACTTGGATCAGCTGCTATCCTTTCAGCACGTTCATGTTGAGAAATACATGCACTACATTTCAGAAATCGTCATCGTGTTGACAGCCATACTTCAAGTTCGAGTATGGCTGCCCTGAGTAAGTCTTGCAAACATCAATGTGATGACAAGAGAGTTCGGTGCAAGTCGGTGACAGTAGCACTCACGAAATTACCGGACTACAATCAGGAGATGATGCAGATTCATCCCGTATTCCATTTCATTGTCTGACGTCGCCTTGAGACGTACTTAGAAGATGAAAGGAATGACCTGTATGATTCTTTGTGACGAGTTTAAATATGCAACAACCAGCAGAACCACATTGTTATCCACAATGCAGATATGGAGCAGGTACGAAATTTTAGATTTCGATCGGATTATATCATGTATGCTGCTGGGCGTCCAGTGCTCGGTAATTTTTTACCTGATAAAAATGCATTCAGAGTCCTGTCTATTTATCCTGATTACAAATGAAAATGTCAAAAATTTTAGTAAAACGTTGGCATTAAACATCCATATTTTTATTATCAATGCACGAATATCTTAGGGAGACTAGGGCTACCAATCTTATCTAGCTAGGGTCATGACCCAGATTTTAACTATCCACACTTGGTAGACACGAATCTTCCCGCCTTTTCTTCTCTGATTGCGCTGCGAATTGCTTTTGGGAAAGCAAATTTCAACAATGGCCAGACAAAGTTTCGCGGGAAATGAGTCAACATTTCCAGTTCATGCAAGCATATAATCATAGTTTGATATCGCAGAAGACATGACGCCTCGACTGTTGCACATTTACAGTATGGGTCTTCAGACGTAGTCGCGGGAAAATTGAATTTCCAAAATGAAAAACTCATTATATTAGTCAGTTCAGAGGAATATAACATAAGAATATGCATTAACGCTGTCGACTTGGCCCCGAACACTGGGAGAAAATAGAAATGGCGGCTGAATAATAATGGCCTTGTGGTGCAAGAACTTACGAAAAACCTAGCGCATATTAATTTCCAGTGATTACTTCAATGAATTGACTCAATGAATATACTTTATCAAGGATGGACCATCAGACCTGGGAGGGGTGTTGGCCAGGATGCAGACGTGCAACATTTCTGTTCTAAAATTTGTGAATCTATTTTTTTTTAGGATTTTGTACATGGAGTAAAGTTTTGAAAGTTTCCCTCAAATTTTAAACGGTCGGCCTACTTTCATAGTCTGCTTTCATGAGAATACGCGAATATGTGTTTTTTTATATCGATGAAGCTAAAATTCAGTGTTTGCTCCACTTATCATTTTCCCTCACTTTCGACCTATCCCTCCAAGATCTGAGTGAACATAATCATTCCACATCGGCATAAAAGTGAAAAAACAATTAAAAATGGAGACACTCAGTCCCATAAGGTTGATTTCTGTAATTTGCAATTTTCACTGATTTTTCCAAGGTCGTCAACGTGTTCTTGGCTTCGAAAAGTTGCGGAGTACACTTATACCCACACCATAAGTAGTTTTTGGTCTACAACTCTTGGGGGCTCATAATGAAACTTGCTGAGTATATAAAGTTTTGGCCTCATTAATGTTGTGGTGATAGAAAATTTGACTCCTCCAGGGATGGCCGCCATTTTAAATTTTCAGCGTCGGCAAAGAATGGGTAATTTGTTTGTGTAGCACCAAATTTTGCATTGGGACTCTTCATTTGTATTCTCGATTTCTGAAGAGAATGGTTTACAGTTTCCTTGCGGCAAGTTCGAGCAAGCGTTTAAGACTGTCGATTTCGATGCGCGTACTTCACCTTAACATCCAGTGGGATTCCTTCCATCATGGCGGAAATACCAGATGTGCATAGTGAAATACAAATGAACAATGGGGCAACGCTTCGATATGAACACACAGACAGAAAATGTTCATCTTGTCCTGGCTGCAGTTCCAGGCAAATATCATCAAGTATCGTTACCCGCCGAGTTTCAATCGGGTAAACAGACAGAAAACGGTCATTGTAATAATATCAAACGATCAGGACTATTTGATCAGAAGACAAGGCGCCGTGGGACAATTCAGCTAATGTCTTGAGGAGTTAAACTATCCTCTTGCACTGGGGAAATTTCAGTAAAAATTGCATAATTCTAGGAACCCTTCTATAAGACGAAATTCGATACACAGGGTAGAAATTGCAATCTGATCAGGCGCTTGACGGTTGTCATGGCAACGGCTGGGCATGAGGAAAACGTGAAGCGTCACCGCGACAAGAGTCGATGTTGAGCATTTACAAGAAAGCATAAATATACCAGGCTGATTTGAGTTTTTCCCCTAAAACGTTTGAATACATGTGACATTTACAATCTGTTTCATATGGGTGAGCCATCCACACTTACGACCTGTAAAGTTCAGGGTTTGAACCTGTGCTTCGGTAATGAAATAGGCCTAACCAGTTGCGATTTTCACAGATCCACTAGCCGCAACTTTCAACGTTTTCAGGAGCATCTTTGCTTTGCCAGTAAAAAGCAGTTTCTTGCCACACTCAAGACAATATACTTAACTTGTTTACTTGGCAACACAGCCTGTATGTGTGTAACGTCCAACGTTGTCGATGACGACTGAATTTAAGTCCGGACTTGAATTCATTAGGCCTAACGGTAAACAGCAACATATGCACCTCGAAAGTGAAAGACTTAAACTTTTGCTCATACTTTCCTCAGTGAAACTTTGAACCATTCTCTTACCAAGGCAAGAAAAAAAATCGGGGGTCACCGTGCAAACTTTGGTACTAGAGAGACAAATAACTTCAGATTTCTCGATATTTTGAAATTCAAAATGGCCGCCATCCCTGTGTTAACTGTATAGGAAAAAATAAAATTTTCGATTTTTGAAAAACTAAGACGGTGAAAACTTTTCTTTCGCCAAGAGCTTCAAATGAGCCCCCACAAGTGGTAGGTCAGAAGAAATTGATAAAATTGAAGGCCCGAATTTCTGTCCCCGAGTGCGTTCTACCTTAATATAGTTGTTGACAAGCCTAATACTCAGTATTTCAACCTACTTTAGGAAGACGAATATTCAAGGGAAATACATCTTTGAAAAACATTTAAAATATTATCAAAATTTATAGCTTTTTTCTTTTAGTGTTATTCACAGGGCTCCACTACGGCGCGCCAAATGTTTCAAAAATATTTATCGTCATAGAGTAAAAATAAACTGTCAAATCAAAATAAAGTCTTAAACGTGTATGAATAATAAAAAAAAGTTCTTTCGTCTTGCATTTTATTAATGTACCTTTTCGTAAAATTAAAATAGCATTCATTTGAAAATATGTGTCATTAAATATTTTAATGTGTCTGTACAGATAAAGATGACGTGCAACCGTCTTTTCTCGATTGAAAAAAAATTCAATGGCATTACGGAAGAAAATAAACGAGAAAAGTATAACTGCAAAAAAGAGCAGAATGTTATGTAATACATAATTGTAAAATACTCTTTAAACCGTAATGAGAAGATAAACTGTTTGCAAAAAATTGGAAAAGTGACCACACTCCCATACTTATTGACGTACATACACGTGTATTTGATATAAAGGTGCAATGAACGCTGATTATAAGGGAAAAAGCAAAAAAATCAAGCACACACACAAAAAATATTGAAATGATTAAAAACAAAACCAAAAAATATTACTTTCACTACTACAAAAAATAAACGAACCACCATCAGGTCTGACTAAAAAAAGAAAGAGAATCACAATTGAAAAGTCGACCGAGATCGCGCTGGCATGGCGTTGAGGCTGAAAAGAAACCAAAACGAGGTCAGCTTGAAAAAAATCCCCAAAACGAGGTTACCAAAAAAAAAAAAAAAAAACGAGGTTAACAAAAAAAAAAAAAAAAAAAAAAAAAAAAAAAAAAAACAGTAGAAAAAAAAGAGGCCCGTTCGAGAAAAAAACAAGAGTGGGACACCCCGCAGAAAAAGCCCAACGTGTAAATTGAATAATTCTCAACGGCATGATTGTTACAGTTTAATGCCAGAGGGTTTTGGATCATCACACTCGGATGTTGGACAAGATATTTGGGGTATTTCAGCGATAACTCTGAGCTTCTAGTCTTCAATATCATCTCATGGACGTCCAAGTTACGTCCCATTCTATATTAAACAGTTACAAGTGGACAAAACACTCGTGGTGGTTCGTCGGCTGCAAGCGGTCCCCTCGCTCATGGCGTGCCTCAATGTACACTCGAGGTTGTTAGCCAGCGGCCGGCGGTCCTGTCGCTGGTACAGTACACACCGGCGACCAGCGATCCCTCGCTGTACAGTGTAGGCCCTCCTCTCCCAAACCATAGACAGTCTGTGCCCAAACCATGGAGTCCTACCCGAACAATACGATGGCTAGCCGCTAGCCCACGGTTACGTGTGGTTCGATACATAGCGGCCGCCGTGTGTATGCATAGTAAAATTGCTACCACGCAGCGGCCGCTATGTATCGAACCACACGTAACCGTGGGTTTAGCCTCTGAACGGAGTGTGGCAAAGGCAAAAATACTCAGGCTAAAACACTCCGTTTAGATTCGAGGCAACGTTTTCACTAGTAGGACCTACATGTAGAACGCGAACGCGCCCGACTTGACAAACACTGATCAAGCTGACGCTATTTCTCTGTATACTGTAACTCTGGGTGGCAGAGCTGTAAGTTACCGGCGTTACACGGCCAGGCCGTATATAACGCCGGTAACTCCACAGCCCTGCCACCCAGAGCAATCTATAGGCTACTGCACAAATATCGGTAACTCCACAGCCCTGCCACCCAGAGCAATCTATAAGCTACTGCACAAATATCGTAGCTCCATATATTGGACGGTGTGGAGATGAAGCTTTCTGCAATGGGGATTGACATATTTTGTATGTGCCGGTCGACGCGGTCTAGCCCTGCGAGTATAGTGAGAGTGCCTGGCGTTGCGAAGGCCGGACACTCTCGCCATACTCGTAAGGCACTGAGGTCCTGCAGGATCGCGGTTGCATCATAGTGCATGTTAAAGTTGCGTCGCTCGTCTTGTCGAACACGGAAAACGATGGACGTTCTCTCAACACGCGGCAGATTTCTTCAAAACTATTCATTTTTAATGCTTTGGGTGATCTTTGAGGATAGACGACATGGACGAGGAATTACCAAACAACGAGGTGGTTTATTATCATCGTATTTGAATTAATTCCATTGTAGAAATCCACGGTTTACATGTGGTTCGATACATGGCAGCCGCCGCGGGTATGCATACCATGCGGCGGCCGCTATGTATCGAGCCACACGTAACCGTGAAGAAATCATATAAACGGTGATGACAGAGCGGTGGCAGTTCGCTCCCTGCCATACCGCACCTAAGGCATCCATGTGTTTGCAGTGTTGCTATGAAGGGTCATGGGTTGCGGCTGTACATCTCGCTCATGATCTGAACTGTGGACTGTCTGAAATTGGCTCAGTTAACTTGACTCTCTGGAACTATTCGCTGTTAACCTGGACTTTCTCTAGGTGATATTGCCCACTTCACTTCATCAAGTACGGTTTCAAGTAGCTCTGCGTGGCAGGGCCCAGCCAAACAGAGCTAGGATTCAAGTAGCCCTGCGTACGATGCTGTGTGTTCCGCTACAGCTAATCGCCGAGCGGGCGATTAGCTGTAACGGAACACACAGCATCGTACGCAGGGCTAGGATTCAAGATGTCAAAGTTATCACTGAAATGCTCAATTAATATTTCGTCAAATATTAGAGTACCTGGTGATCGGATTCCCAGCTGTTGGGGATTCATCGATCGAAGGAAACGTGAACGATGAGTGTTTTGAATAAATTAATAGTAATTTCGCGCGTTTGGGTTTTTTCTGTGGCGAGTGCTCGTTTTTTTTTCTTTTTTTTTTTTTTTTTTTTTGTTTTGCTGTGGCGAGTGCTCATTTGTTTTTTCTTTTCACAGGCCCACACTTTTTTTGTATTTGCTGTGTCCATGGCGTTTTTTTATTATTATTTTTTTTTTTTTTATTTTTTTAGTAGATGATGTCCACTTTTGTCTAGAGCCATCACTTCCGAATTTTTTCTCTGATTTTCTCTCTTTACTGTCAAAGCGGCTGGTGGCTCATATTATATTTTTGATTTTCTATAATACGTTTTTTATGAGACGTACTGCTTTTTAATTTTCTTAAGTACATAAATAATTTTATGTATGCATGGCTTTTTTTGTCTGATTCTTTTATAATGATTTTCTGTATGTGGTTCACATTTCAATTTTTTGTAATATTTTTTCCGAGTGGTAGTAGTGGTTTTTAGTGATTTTCTTGTGATTTTTGTATACGTACCACTGTATAACATATTTTACTTTTTTGTTTTGTAAAATCAGCACTCATTGCACCTTTTACGGGAACTATTATACGTGTATGTATGTCGATAAGTATTGATGTATGACTTTTTCAAATCGTTGACAATTGTTTATTTCCTAATTACGCTTTAAAGAATATTCTCAAGTTAAAATGAAGTATTAAATGACATTTCTATCTTTTGTTTTTTAATTTTACTTTTCTTACTTATTTCCTTCCGTAATGACATCGAATTTTATTTCAATCGAGAAAGACGTTTATTTTTGCACTGAATCGATAAATATTTATGAAACATTTGGCGCGCCGTAGCTCCACCGTCTTGCACAATAATAGCAGGGTGACAAACTGAAAAGACAGAATTTAAACATCAGGCAATTTGTGATGGTTGTTTGAGTTTAAACCGCACACAGCTTGCGAACCAGTTTAGAACTAGACCCTATCACAGAGTGTTTCTAAAGTTTTTATTGTTGTTTTAAGCGATCAATCAATGAGAATAACGCGGGTGACAGGTGGTGTTAAAAGTGATATCAGCCCGGCCATATAATCAACAACGTCATGAAAACCCACGACACATGTTACAAGCATGAATATGGAACAATAAAAAAGCGGACCTATCAATGTCAGAGTTAACATGTTTCGGCAAATTGAATTGACGTGTTCGCGAGGGCATAAGTCTATTATTATTATTAGTTTGATTGATCCAAAACGACATCGAATGCTTGGTGTCATTTCTTTGAGAATGACTAGTTGTTTAATGTAATAAAACAACAATGATACGCCAGTAGGCCTATCTGTTAAATTTCAAAGTGAATTCTTTGATATCCTTTGTGTTAAAGGGACAAATCGCCCATAATTCATGAATTTTGTTTGATACGAGATACAACTTATATTGTTTGACATGTTGAATGATACTGAATGAATGGTGACCATGCACATATTCGATCCCAGTTGTAGACACGATACATGAAACCATCGCGAAAATGAATTAATGGTCATGACCATTAATTCATTTTCGCGCTGGTTTCATTTAATTTGTCTAAAACCAGGGTCGAATATATGCATGGTCACCCATTCATTCGGTATCTTTCAACATGTCAAACAATATAAGTTGTATCTCGTATTAAACAAAATTCATGAAAAATAGATGACTTTGTCCCTTTAATTGCAGGCTGAGCATTACAGGGCACCCATTTAAATTCATATTGATTATGCATCAGCAATAATTAAAGGCAGTCGCCTTGTGCAACGTTGTCAATGATCCTATTATTTTAAGTGCTCCGCTGAGTTTGCACCATTCAATTACGTATATTGTTATCGATGCACATTTCGGCTTTTGGGGGGGTATATTTTACAAAAAGTACACAGACCTATGAAATTACCAAAATAGAACCGGAAATTAAAGTGAGTAAAAAATAATCTAAAGTTGAAAAAATGAATAGAATATGGTTTAGTCTTACGAATTTTGCGAACATCATAAACAATATTCACCAGCAAAGCTAATTGTAATGGTAACCAAACTGCATGGCTTGAAGCGTAATGGGCATTGTAACTACCGTCTTCTTGCGTCAGCATGCCACTTCTAGCCTGAAAAAACAGGGTTAACAGTCTACAATCTATATTACTCGAGTAAGTTTGAAATTTTGATAATGACATCGCAAACAGCTGGGGAGGGGCAAAGTACATACGTTAGAGGGCGCTTTTGGCTACTGCAACAATATCGCCCATTGCAACGGGTGAATAAACATATTCGGGACACAGAGGAAGCGAAGCAGGAAGGAATTAAAAATGAAACAAAATCAACCGATAGATAGTTGTCAAATAACTTCAACTTTGCCACTTTTACAGAAGAGATCTAATATCTGGATCGTCTAAAAGTGGATTGTGTTTTGCAAAAAAGGTTTAGCATACTTATATGCACACTCTTCTTTGAAGGCGACAAAAAGTGTGTATTCTTACACTACCACCCCTCCAAAGATGCAACGACGCTGCCCTTAGATTGATAAGGTAAACCATTGACACGTATTTCACACGTGACATTTTCCTATTGGTCGAGCGTCGGTTGCCATATTTAAAAATATCACACACACCTTTTACTTACGTACAAGCTTCATACTAACCCACTTATGGCATATTGTATAATCCAATTCGATAGTCTGAACACGCAACCCAATTATTTTTTTTTTTCTCAACATTATTTTCACATCACGTGAAACTTCAATTTTCGATTACTTAATGAAGTGTGCAATTAGACCGTAGGTTGCATTGGAGACATGACGTACATAACCTGAACGCATCTTTTCCATTCTTAATTGCTAATACTCTCTCCATTCCTCTCCCTTTTATGACATCCAATATTTCTCTTAGTTTTATGCAGAATGCGCATAAATTCTTGGAAAGATCACCACGAAATTAGTTGTGTAGGGAAAATAAAAGAGCTTCACGGGAAGTTTAATTCAATAAGTGATATTGCAATCACATAAAAGGGTACCAGCAATGATCTACCCAGTAGATATAGATGCTTACATGATAATTATACGATATACGTCTATATACGCATAGGAGCTTCAGTTTGTGTATTGTGTCTTTACTGTCTATGAGGCAGATAGCTTAGATCCACCAGGGTGGGTCTGAGAGCGCGCACACCCCCCGCTTATATTGTAAACTTACTGCATTACGTATATTTATACGTACATACGTGTTGAGTTCTAGATCACCTGAAGTGGAGCGCTCGATGCCGAAGCAGAGCTGAATGAATTCACCGTGGCTATTGTCAATAATCCGTTTCCAAGGACGAAATGTGCAAGCTCTTACTTTGAATTTCATCAGTCGAACACAACCACCCCACCGGACGAATGTAGGCAGCGCTGCTGACTTTTCAGCTCTGCATCGAGCGCCCTACTTTCAGGTGATCTAGAACTCAATACGCGTGTATGTATGTATGTATGTATGTATGTATGTATGTATGTATGTATGTATGTATGTATAAATATACGTAATGCAGTAAGCTTACAATATAACTTAAGCTTGTGTGTGAAGGGCGCTCTCAGAGAAAAAAAAAACTTTTTGTTTATACATGCAATTTTAAAAATACTAGTACTGTTGGTATCAATTTATAGTATTATAGTATGAGAGAGAGAGAGAGAGAGAGAGAGAGAGAGAGCTATCTGGCAACGTGAGACTCATAGTTTAATATCTCCGCATAAGCACATTGAAGCAATATTCTTTAGAACGCTTGCTTCGCATACCTGAATGCTAATAAATCGCTCTTCGAGCATTGGATGTCTTATTTTGATGATATTTATTTGGCGTCAAGTTATCAATTGCAATATATAGTGACAGCATCATGTTAAAAACGAAGTTGCAACGAGAGATCTACTCGAATCGTACACAACATGGCAAAGAATACCTCAATATTTTATTACATGTCCTCCTGTAATTTCTGTCTGTTACTTTGAATCGAATCAACAGATTAACACTGTTTTAATTCAATATTGTATTTCCTAGCTGCTGGTACCAAAGGCGTTATTTTGGACGACAAATACCATCCGATTTGACTCCTACTGGCTTCAAATTACATTTATTTAGAAAGCTATGGGCTGTGTCAATGTTGACATGTCAACCACCCTCTGACCTAGAAGTCACAAGAAAACATGGATTCAAATACCGACTTTCACTTTAACAGAAAATTCATCAGAACTACTATACTTTCATTATATGATAGCAGTCAGGCTTAATAAGTCACACTGCGGTGTTTGTCACAGTGGAATAAATATCTAATCTTGTATCACCAAGGAGACATGTACTGTCCAGATATTTTATGAAGCTGTGTACTGGCGACCATAGCTTTAGTTGCATCCCCAGGACCATTTGCATATTCATATTTAGCCATAAACTACTTTTACAACTGTACTACCATGCTGACATATTTTTATAACTACATCACCATGACAAATTTGGCGAAAAGTCACATACAGATACGGGCCTTTAAATGAAGGTGACTAATATGTCCAACATTGTGTTTCCCATATCACACGTGGGAAGTACTTACAGTGAAATATCTCGGGAATAGAGACAGTGTGGATGATGTTAAAATCACTATTTAATTTTCATAATTACTTCACAAAAGGTCCTTTGGATTTTCTGGAGTTCAACTTTACGCTGACGTGTCGCTCTTTTTTTAAAGGCAAATAAAATTTCACCCGGTAGGCCCTGAATACAAAACACGGAAGCGGGCACCTTGGTGAAGCGGATGCAATCAACTTCCAGTATTACTGACCTCTATCGTAATTCCCGATGATGATATCGCAGTGTTTTGCTTTCGTTTGTTTGTTATTATGACATGAGGGGTCTCGATGTTATGATGTAGGTTATCAGACATTCGTCACTATCAGTTGGCGAAGTTTCTATCTCGTCACATGTTTCAAGAAGTAGCTAAAATGTGTATTACTGTAATTATTGGTGTCGACAAAAGTATTGCAGTGATTTAGTTTCGCGAATGGTTATTTCTTAATCAGCGGCAATATGCCGATAAAAGCTTTCTCGACGCCTACTAGTTACAGGTACGGCTATTGACCAAAGGCATAAACACAGCGCACATGAGGTTTCCCCGTAATACAAATGCGTGGGAAGCACAGGAGGTGAAGTTTACAGGGAGTGAGGAAAGTATCGGATGTGGGTGATATCTGAGTCACTGTTAAATTCGATAATTACTTCACACAAGAACCTTGGAATTTTTCCAAAGCTCAACGTAGGCTGACATGTTGTTTTCTTGAAAGCAAAATAAAACACCCAAAACGTCATCTAGAAAGGCCGAGAATGACAAAATAAGGAAGTGTCACCTCGATACAACGGATGGAATAAAAACTCGTTTTCGTGACTTTTGCAATTTCCGTTGACTATCGCGTGTTTTGTCTCGTGTATTTGTTACGCTGACGTGATAGACGTAATATTATGGCGCGGAATATCAGCTTAGACGTTCGTCTTGCCCTATCTATTCCCGTTCTGATGACAAAATTGGCAGTGTCTCGTGATATAGTAAAGCAAGCACCGAAATGTGTGTAATTGGTGTCCGCAAAGATATGATGATGATTCGATGTTATGCTGGATGTAGTCATTTTCTTGGAAATGAGCTCAAATATTTAACGACAATTAGTAAAGCTATGTAGCCTGTTGTTTGGTTTGAAGGGATTTTAAAGGACTCGGGGTCAAAAGCCACATTTGGGTCATATACTGATGTCAAAATATACAGTATCTCTAAAAGATGGTTAAAAGTACCTAGGCGGAATAAAAAATAATGCTTAGGTCAAAATTATGGGCCAAAAGCTTATTCTGCCAACATTCTCCGTTGTCAAAACTCTGAATGATGATTGGAGGGAGATAAAATCGCGGTACATATGTGTAGACCATTATTCACATGGCAGTCGCCTCGCATCCAAGGAGTGTGTGGCTCACCATCGGTCTGTGCATGAGCAAACAGCAAAATATTCGCTTCTCACATCGTTTTGGTTTTATTTGTGTCGTCCGAAAAGATGGTCGTGTTAATACCACAGTGACCGCTACTCAGTGCCAGCCGAGGGTGTGTGAAGTAGAAGCGAAACCACAGACAATATAGAACTTGATTCTCTTTCAATCTACAACCATAATATTTCCTGTGGCATTTATTCTGTTGTTACGGCCAACCCTTTGATCAATTCGACGTGCCTTCATTTACATGGAGTACAATACGGGAAACACTATTTTTATTGGTAATAGGGAATTACTTTCAATATATTTCAAAATATATTGACATTTTGCCAAAGTATTTTTAGTGTTTGACCAGAAAATGATGTCGATAACAAAAGGTTCACCACAGGATGAAGTACCATTTAAATAAAAAATACATGATTCACTGAAAAAAATAAACAAAGCAAATGAAAGAGAAATGGAGTTCAAACACCGGTTAGGACCGTGACTCTATATCACGACATTTTATGAGGGCGCTATTTCAATCGAATGTGCAGGCCGTGTTATAATAAAATATAAACCTTGCATATGATCATTCTCAGTGTAACATTTCACACATTAATTTTCGTGGAAACGATTCTAACAGTCGCGTGTATGATGGGTCGCGTGGAAGGTACAAAAGTATATAAGACGACAACAACAACCATGTTAACAACAACAACAACTACTGCTTTATTTAATATTTAGGAAAGCAGTTCGAATCAAAGAAAAATTCTTCAAAAGTGATAAGTTAGGGTTGTAAAAACACAAGCACCCTGCTTACAAAATGGAAAGATTACGGTAAATGACCCACCTTAACTCGCCGTAGTCCTTATTGCAGGGGTCTAAAGATAGACAGAGTTCTCTTTGTTGAGATTGTTCAAGAAACAAAACTCGTACAGGCTATATTCAAATCTACTAAAGTTGAGACGGGGGGACGCAAGCGTTGTCATAGCGAGGGCCCTCGAATTCGAGGAGGCATTTGTCGAGAAGTGTGTCACATCCTGCACATCCATTCGTCGCTGTTGTTTTCACGATGGTGCGTGAGTGACGTCATTCAAATTTGATTACGTCACCGTTTCAATCTGCGATCATTGTCTTTCTGAAAGAAAATTGAAACTCTCACAAGTTGCTTTCCTTTGCAAGTTACTTATACTGCGATGTTCTTCGTATCCAAGAGACTTTCATTCCGTACAAATGTACTCTTTTCGGTGATCACTCATAACTACAATAGCCCAGTATAACATACCTCTGAAACAATTTGGACTTAAAATGCCTTCTCCGCCTGTGGTCGTTTCGGTTCCATGCCAGAAAATGCCAAGACATTTTGACCGGTTGACCTCGCTGTTAATTTTATGCAGGAAATTACAATAACAATGCTTGGTCGAATGACGCAGTGCCTTGAGGGTGGGATCGCCAGTGGTATATGGGGAGGAGTACCTTCCCGATGGTGATAAGTGGTGCAGATTACCGTCGCCTAGGTGACTGGCGTATACGCGTGCCAAAAGACACCTATGGTTGATTTCCTGTTGACCAGTCGGATGGCAGAGTTGCAAATACCTGGACTGAACCATTTGGTTTTTTGTGGGTGTCGGTGGTACTTTGACAATATAAGTAAAGATGCACATATATTGAGTTTATTGTCTTGTTTATGAGCGGCCAGTATTCCAACAGCATAAATTATGTGCATTTGCCCTTGAAGAATAAATAAATTTTCGAATAAAACATCGCGAATGTAACTACATTCCTTAAGCTCGACGTACACTTAAGTGCCCCAAAGAACCATGAAATCGCCCGACTTTCGATTGAAGAGATGAGTTTTGCCAAACCGCGTATACAGAAAAAGTGGCAGATGACTTTATTTTTAGAATCATAGACAGTATAGCGAGATGTAAAAAATGTGAAACAGGCTCCCCACCTAACTATCCTAAATGTTTTTGTGTCGAGTTTGTGTTTGATTCGTTTCGAAAATGTGTTCCTACATTCTTATCCGATTGTTTGTGTTAATGGAATGTTTGTTTCGCTTTGGATATTTGTAGAGAAGTTTGGATTAGTGTGTACGGTAATGTTTTGTTTGTGTGGGGAAAGCTTATGGCGAGACGCAGCCGGACCTATGTTGTTACAAAAGTTGATAGAGTCGCCCTTTGACGCTTGCGTTTCGAAACCCGAGTGTGGTTTCTCATCAGTCGCAGTGTAGATTCTTTCCTTAGTTTGTGTTTGTGAAAATTTATTTTAGTGCATTTTAGTGGTCTTGCTTTCCGATTAGCGAGGCAAGTATATTAATTTTGGTCACGTTGTGAGTCCGTTTGGTGGTTCGGTTTGTTTGTTCTAATTTCTTTACTTCGGTAAATTTTGTTTTGACTGGTGTGTCTTTTAGATTTTTGCGGAGGTTTGTGAAGTTTTAGGCAATAAGTACCACTGCGGGGTACGGATTTTATGTTTATTGGATCAAGATACTTACAAGTATCCTGGTTGATGTGCTTGTTCTCGTACATTTTAATTAATAGTTCGTTTACTACTTAAAATGCCTTATCCGCCTGTGGTTTCGGTTCTCCGACTGTGCACCGTGAATCAAACTTTCTTGTTGCGCATGTTCTGATACTAAAGACAATGGATTCTCACATATTGAAATGAACAGAGGACAAAAACAAATAAACAAACAAACAAGAGAAGGAAACAATCACCGATACGTGAAAAAGCCGAGACATATTACTTTTCATTTAGCGTCTATCAAAATAGCAATTGTTAACACACATATTGTTAACACACGATTTACTTGGAAATTTTGTACTTTCCATCAAATTTAGTTACGGACCACCTCACATTTGAGTCTATCTCTGTAAAATTCTGTGCGAGGGGCTGAGGCCCAGCACTGTTGAATGAATAAAGTAAAGTAAAAAAATATCGAAATAGCATATAACAGTATATATACTATTTTTATGTCTTTCTTTAGCACCATGGATCCATGTATTTCAACCCTGACTGTTAGTCCATTAGGAAGATATGAATATTTGAGGATTCGGTCTGGACTGAGAGATTCGTTAAGCTACTGCATTATATTGAGGAAATGTTATTGTATATGATTAATGATTTATGTATTTTGTGTTATAATTTTTTAGCAACTGGCAGGTTTGAAAACTATTTTTCCATTATCAACATCAAGGCCTGCATTTTCGCTCGTTTCCTCTATCCACTGCATGTTTGAAGCCATTTGTAATTAATTTCATAACATACGATATCCTTGCAATAATTGCCTATAATTGTACTACAATTGATTCTGGACATGGAAGGCCAATTTGCTGGGTTATAATAGCTGCCCCCTACCTGGTATATAATGGATTAAACCTTCCATTGGCCTCGATCGGGAAGCTGATGACCTGACTGTATTACTTCTGTTCTGTATTTTCAAAGAACTGCTTTTTGGGGACAAGACGCGAAGATTTGGTGTTTTTGTAATACATTAGGCCCCCTAGAGTTCAAAATACATTTATGTTTGCGCCAGGAACCTTTCTTCCTCCTCGTCATCCGTGAATTGCCTCGAAAATCTACGATGCCTCGATGTGAGAATAGATTAACAGACGTACGCTGCATGCCTTTCTGAATGTATGGTGGGTTGTATCTAGTAAACATGGACCGACTGTTCTCAGACTTGTTCGCGTTAATTGCGAAAAGTATTGTAACAAATTTAGATTGCATTAAATTTCTCATTTTTGTCCTTCGACTTTTAAGGAAAAAAAAAAAAAAAAAAAAAAAAAAAAAAAAAAAAAAAAAAAGTGATGTGTTTCTGGTCACCGCCCGCATCACTTCAAAGTGAGCGCGTTAACTCTTCTTTTTTCTTTTTCTGTGTTTTTTCAGTGTCTTTTTTGCCCCTATGGAAAAAAGGGGAAGATGTATCAAATTTCACCAAAAATAAAAAAAATTATTGAAAAGAAAATCGCGTCGCCGCATCATTTTTGCCACATGTCAATGACCAGAAACAAACCTTGTTTTTTTGGGCCTGATGAACCCTGTTATGTGGTATTCCCTCCATGTTATGAACCACCCACTTATTTCAAACGACAATGATATTAAATGACAAAATATAGGCCTACAGATCTCCCATTAGGCCTAAAGGTATACTGTCACCTGTTCCAATTTTGCCACAGTTACCATGGAAAGAGAAATCTAACCAATCACAGATTTTAAGCGGGTGGCCGCTTTTTAAAAACAGCGCCCTCATATTGGTATTTTGAATACCAAGGAACGCCCTTTGACCATATATGTGCATATTCAGATTACAGGTGACTGTATACCTTTAAGAGTTCCCTTTCCCTGTCTCCCGAATGCCAATACTTATCCATACCCATGTGATCCTCTTTAGTCAACCGTCGATTTCTCCTATTGTTGCACGCCCTCAACAGAGCAAAATGACATAAAACTGGTCTAATAACCATTTCTATTCAAGGTAATACATTACCAGGTCCATGGGATATTTGTGATTTACAAATTTAAGTAAGTCCATCCTGAACAGATGCCGCCAACCAAGCTGTTCGCGCAAACGGGTGTTCGTGCGCAGTTTTCAGCGGGCAGACAAATTTCAAAACTAATCAGCGGGCGGGGAGAAAAAACCGATATTTACTGTGGGCGGGGAAGAAATTTCATTTTTTCAGTGGGCGGGGTGAAAATTTTTGACTGTAGGTACCGGGAAATACGTATGGAGGGAGGGGAAAGCCGCTGTTGATAGAACTTGAGCGCCTAACCATGAAGCTATGGCCTAACTGAGAGGGGAGCAATGTTCCAAGGTATACTACTAACTGCTCACACAGTTTTGCGTTGTTCTGGGTTGCCTAGAGAGCATCTAGTGGGCAACGGGGAATTTCAGTAGTGGGGAGAAGGCAGTGGGGAGATTATTGCTCTGGGGAGTTGGGAGCGGGCAGACCATAGATACTGAAGGGCAGTGGGCATCAAAATTCAACTGGAGGGCATATTTTCCGTGTGTGCTAGTGGGAGGGCAGTTATGAACAGCTCTACTTCCCCTCCAATTTTAAGTCAAGGTGAAAAAATAAATAAAATCAGTACATCAGCCTTCAAAACATGTTTTTGCGAAATTGATGAACCACTAGAAACTCTAGTTTCTCTTTTTCCCATCATCTGCACTTTCATTGCGATGTGTTAGGTAACTAAGGCTTTCTGGAGAATGATGGAATAGAGCCTTATAAGTTATCATGTTACATGTTCTGAACGACAGTTGCTTACTGAAAATTGGAATATCGAGGGCAACACACAAACCAAGAATGTCTACAGGGCGATGCCCTGTCTTGCACTTCGTTGACCGTGTGATGTCATAAAAGCTTTTTCTCTGAGTAGTTACTTTTAAGTAGCACGTTTCACGAAAAGATCCACTTATCGACTATAGCGTTATCATTTTTACATGTTTCCCATTATTTTTGCCCTGTTTGTGAAAGTATCTCGCTCTATTGCCAAAATCATGTCTAAACGCCCAGCATTGATTTGTCAACATATCTTGTAGTGTTTGTCATGTGCTGCGCACTTTGTTGACTACTGAATTAAGTTGAGATGGGAATAAATTTCTCAACAATAACACTGCGTATTGTACACGATGTGATCTATCGCCATAGCTAAATGCTCTGTATTTCAATATTACTGTAAATGGGAGGGAGAAGAATCAGTTTTTCTGTCGTACAAGAAGAGTTAGAGCTATTGGTATGGGGTTATTGTCCTTTTTAAAATTATGCTATTCTGTATTTGGTACGCAAGATGTCCCGGCGAGCGCCCTCTATGGAACGGTCTTAATTTAAAAATTGACCCTCGAGTTTTTCTCGAGGGTCTATGATTTAAAGCATTCTTTGAGAATTTTCGCAACACATGCTCGGCTCTGACTTAAGAGTCAACCCGTTAGATTCCCAGCGTATTAAAAATTGACGATTTAGCAGGGACGTACATACATGATGTGAACAAGACGGATCAAAAAAAAAAAGAAAAAGAAAGGTGGTGCAATTTCTATTAGGCTACGTGCGATAGAAAAGCGTTTGAACATTCATTCACTGATTCTGTTAAGTGAAAGTGTCAGATAATTTGTACACCACAAACAAAACCGCCGCATACTATAACTCCATGAAAATCTTACATCCAGAGAGCTCTCAGCGATACAAAACAAAATAGAGAGCGAAGCACTGTGAATAGAAATCCTCTTTCGAACGCCATAGTAGCACAACGCAAACCAAGCGTGTTTCTTCGGTCAGCAACCCTTCCTCACGTCGACTTAACCAAGCCGTGCGGATCAGACGATGGCTAGCCAGCAGCCAAACCGCAACTGGAAAACACTACCCATTCAACAAACAAATGCACGGAGAGCGGAAGAAATTTTATATTGCGTATCCAACTGGGGTATATATATATTTGACCAGGTTTCTTGCTTAAAATGCGTATTCAAATTGTGTGTACGTATGCGCGGCGGGTTGTGTGAACGACACGACAGCATAAAGCAATTTTTACATGTTAATTAAGGGAGCCGTCATTATTTACGATCTGGGGGTCAGCGGTATATGGGGGGGGGGGTCACTCAAAAATGGAAAGCTCAAAATGTGGTGAGAGAGAAGGGGGTTACTCGATTTTTGGTGCAAAATGAATTGAAACACCTTTCAGATTGCACTATTTCACACATCAATCTCGCAAAATTTTCGATGTGAGAGGGGGACACCCCTCTCGTGATCTCCCCCTTGGGATTTCCTAACAGTTTTTACGTAGTGAAATAACACATTGAAACACCTCTCAGATTGCACCAGACTGCACCATTGCACACATCAACTTCTAAAATTTTTTCACGCAAGAGGGGGGACATCGCCTTTTGGCACTTCCCCCTCTGCCTCCCACGTGTTCCCTCCTGTACTTTCAAATACTACCCTGCCAGATATCCTAGTGAGGACCCTCATATGATACCCATTTAAAAAACAATACCATATGGTTGGATACTGGCTATAGCGTGAGCTTTTACATCTATAGTTTGTTGTGACTTTCATTTTGTTGGTTTCACATTTTTCAACCGTCATGAGATCGATGATAATCTGAGCAGGGTAAGCTTACACCAGGATTTCAATGGTCTTTACTACTGCTGTATTTTTGTAAATTTTACAAATACATGTATTGATATGTAACTTTTCAAAGTGGGGAGGGGGTTAGTCAAGTTCATCTTGTTGGGGGGAGGGGGGTTGTTACTCGAAATTTTAGACTTTCCTTAATTTTAGACTTTCCGATGAAATTCTTCCGACCCCCAGGCCGTAAATAATGACGGCTCCCTAAGTAGCCTATATACTTCGTAGCTTACAACTTGTTTCTTGCAGTCCATGTTTATGGAATACGAAATATTACTCATTCTGTTCTAATATCAAAGAAGTCATTTATCAGTTTACTTCTAAATGATTTTACGACAGAAGATTTAAATGTCTACAGAACAAAAGCGGTGACCCAACAAGATGTATCAGTCATATTTGCCTGGTTTACTATATTCCTACGACTTGTTACAATGAATGCTGGGTAGGTCAAAGGTTAACCCGCATGTGCTTACCCGGAAGATAAATACGGCAGGCAATGTTAGTGCTCCCTTTCCATCAGCAGCGCAGACAGCAACAAGTTCAGATCGAAAGTCTGCCGCCAGTTTTCAAAAATGGCTCGAATTTTTGAACTACTCTTACTTTTTCTACCCTTCACTGTCGCCTTGCCAGATGACCTCGACCAGGGTAAGTTCATACAAATTTATTTTGGTAATTTTCACTTTCTGCGTCTTTGTTCAAATTTTGAATATTCTAAAAAGTGGAAACAGGCGACTTCATGGTCGTTTATACTCGGGCGTAAGGCTGACGTGTCTTTATACCCTTCACTTACAATTTTTGAATTTTCATGTCAAGCAAAAAGTATTCATTAAAATCAGTCGAGAAAGCTATAGACCTTTCCTAGCCATCCAGCGGTAAAATTGCGATGAACATTTTTTAGTCTGCAATATTCCGTTATCAAGAACACATCAGGTCTCCAAGACAACCGCCAGGCAACTACGAGTAAAGCAATTTCCTTCCTAGGGAATATTATTGCATATGGGGAAGTGTACTTACGTTACTTCACTTTGTGAAAAGCTTCGAGGAATAAAGGGATATTTTTATTGATCGCTGAGCAATGTGCAAGTTCACGTTTCCAATTTTTTCTAGAAAATGACACAACCAGAATCGTTGTGTGAAAATCAAGTGTGCAGAAATTGTATGTGTGGCCGACAAGTGAATCAATAACAGGCGTATTTGTATCATATGTGATGTTTTGTAAATAGTAGTTTATGTGGTAATGTCATTAATTCTTTCAATTTGGTGGTCCATTTATTTTTCAGCTATGTACTGCGAAGGTTGTGTGGCCACTGTTACAGGTAAGAAAAAACTTCACTCGAATCGTGCATTATGAAAGATGCCAACACGAAATATCCAAAGGATGAGGCAGCATTATCAACTAGTGTTTTGAAGTGAGCATCATGCCAAATATGCTTATCTGCACATGGATGATATTAGTACAGGAAGTTTTGTATAAACAAGGTAGTTTGCCACACAGTCTGCAAAACAAAATGATACATAACTGTTCCATTAGCCACATGGGTAGAATTACCAACTTGCATTTCAGGTATGTTATAGTTCTCTTCATGCATGCTGTGAACTTGGCCTCAACACACTGGTAACAACATATTTAATTAAGTGACAATGGAGGTGGATCTATCAGTTGCATTGCAAAAAAATCATTGTAGCATTGCTTGTATGTGCAATTTGGTCTCTAAAGCAGCGAAAATGAAAAAAAAATTGCCTGGTTTTGGAAAGTTGGCTGTTTTATATTTAGGATGACCTCTAGTCAAACCATATACTGTTGCAGTAACAGCAGTATAAGTGTTGTGCTGAAAAGCATTTCTGTCAAATGGGACACATACAGTTGAGAAACCCGTTTTTGCCTTCCTGATTGACCTAAAATCCCCAGTGTCTACCTGTGGTCTCTTTTGCTTTTAGTGTTGAAGGAACAGAGACAGTCAGCTGGTTTATTTTAAATATGTTTTCACCTTGAAAGTTTCTTTCACATGTACTTATATGTTTCAACCCATTGAATAGTTTTACAGGGAAAGAATTACTTACTTGACAATGTTTTTTAATTTTGAAAACGTTCAGCTGAGAGCTTCAATAACATCTTCCTACAAAACGCATTTTCCCACCTGTGGTATGTTTCACCCCTACCAGTATCACCGCATTTATTATGTTGATCAAAAAGAAAATGTGGCTAAATTAATTATGCACCAATTTAATTCCTCCATGGTTTGACTGGTTGTGTGTGCAGGTGGTGAAATGGTGAAAAGTCAATCAACACTCCTATGAGATCATTACCAAGTGAAATATAATTAATGGTATTCTAAACAGCTGGGGAGATGTGGACCAGGCTGTGTTCACAGGCTGCAAAAGTAGACAATGGCTATTGTTTCCACTGATTGGCTTTTGTGTGGCTGGTAATTTAATCATGTGTCGAATTGCAACATTGTTAATAAGCCTCTTAATCAACCTTTAACTCTAAAAGCATTTTAATTTCAAGTTCAAATATATAATTGCCTGAGGCCATGAAACACTATGAAAAAATAGGAAAATCATATATTGGCAGTATAGGTGGAAACATTCTGTGGATGACACTGCATAACTAAAATTTACTTTTCCCAATTTGAGTAGAAATAAAACGTTACATGAAACGCCAGGAGTAGCAGTTTAGATGTCCCTGGGTCAGAACTGCTCACTGATTGGTACATGCAACAATTTCTACTGGTAGACCTGATTATTTCATGGAGAATTTGCATTTCATAAAAAATGTGTCTGTTGGTTTCAATGGTCTATTTTTTGATGAATGTAATGCCAGATGCTGTTATTTTTAGTTTGGTGTCAGAGTAGCATGTATAAAAGCTTGGTTTAAGATCTGCCATGTTTCATGTTTTAGCGGAAAAGTCTACTATAAAAAGATCAGGTTTTTTTTGTTGTTTGGAAATCAAGATCAGTTGATTTTTGTAAACCATATGTGACTTTTGTTTTCATTTTCACCGTTAATACGGTTGGTGTGTTTCAGTTTTTCTGTCTATTTTTGGGGACAGTTGTTGGAATGACTGGTGCAGGCAGGCAGGCCTTGGCAACTATACTCAGGGCAAACAGCCACCAGTGCGAGTCAAAATTCATTGTGGTGATTCTCTTTGAATACTGTATTCTCTTTGTTTATAGCAGAATTGTATCAACTCACTTTTTAATCTACTTATTGACGTCTGAATACCAATAACAGTGGCAATAACAGGATTATTAATTTTTATCTTGTGCATGAGTGATTAACCTTTTGAGTGCTGTAATTGTTCCCACCAAAATTTTAGTGCAACATTTTACCAATTTTTGTGAATTTTTCTGTAATTTTTAAATAATTTTAGACAACATTGACATCAAGTTTAAGGGGCTGCATTTCTTATCAAAATTTTGGAAAAATCTAAAAAAAAATTGCCTGGATCTGAAAAAAATTGGCTGGGTTATATTTCATAAAGGAAACAAAAAATTGACTTCGGCACTCGAAGGGGTAAGTACTCTTTTGCTAGCATTTGAAAAATACTGAATACCTAGAGGCAGTCCAGTTCCTGTTTCTAAAAAGCCAAGGTGTCGGGATCACAATAATGTTTTTTCGAATGATTCAATGGATCAAATGCAGGTTATATGATCTGAATGTTTCCTCAACTGACAGAGATGTCATGGGATTAGTTCGTTTGTTTTAGTTTTCTATGAGAGGCGATAGTTTGTTCTCACTTAACATGATTATCAAAGGTGCTATGTTTACCTGTAACATGTACAAATATTCATATCCAATAAAAAAATGATATTTCTAAGCAGTACACTGGTATGTAATATACCAGAATGTAAGACATTTAGGTATTAATTTACTGCACATGCAAGCTCTTTAAAAAACAGAATATTTATGGCTGATGGCCATGGCACACAGACAGGCATTACTGCCAGGCAGCACATTAACTTAATAGTTCCTCATATAAATTACTCACACGCAAACAAAAAAACAAAAAAAAAACTCAAAAACAAGCCATGTCAGAAATATTAAGTATTCTCTAAATATACAAGTATGAGAAGTAACCATTTCTGATTTACAAAGTGTATAGTGATATCAGAAATACAACATTCACAATTCGTAATTAGTATTGATGAATTTTCACAAACGGACACGGCCTTGCAGTTAGGATACACTGTAAAAGTCAATTAGAACCATTTTATCAAACCTGAGTTCAGTGCCAAGTCATTGTTTACCTGCCTGCAAACTCATTTCAGTACACTGTGAACTCGTGAATCGATTCTGGAACTTACAAGAATTCTATACCTTCTACACCTGTACAAAAAATTTCAAAGAAAATATGAAAAAATTCCGACATCAAACTGTTTGGCTGGCTGTCAAGAAAGCCATCATTCCTCTGAATTTGTAAATGCAGTACCTTTGTCAAGTGTCTGAAAATATCAATAATATGGAAAAATTCCATATGAAGATATTCATAATTTATGAGTATTAATGGAAGGGAATAATACTAAATTTGATCTGCGTTTTTGAAACTACTTTCATTTTGTCCCTATGTGCATTAATGTGCTATGTACCATTCAATTTTGTTGTTGGGAGTTCGCTGGGTGGTGTTTCCTGGTGAGGGTAGAATTATAGGGTTTTTCATATGTTGAGGTAAAAAGCTTTCCATTTACAATCCTGAATTGAGAGAATTCTTTTGTTTTAATTTGAATAGATTCAGTTTATTCATTGAAGCATTACAGCTGTATGAATTCTGTATGAATTATTTATCATGCAACGGTGTCTGTTCATCATGGTACCATCATCTTTGAGAAACCTGAAATTTCACGCAAAAATTTAAACACGACATGTAAAAGCTACGTGTACATGATGTGTGAATCCCTCATAGGGCGATTTCATTCACAGGTGTGTAGTCGGTGCTGTGTTAGCAATTTTGACAAATTGCTATTCATTTAAAGAAGTTTGATGCAAATCATGAAATTTTAATGATAGCCTGTTTTTTGTGTTCTAGGTTGACTGCGACTGTTTTTTAAAAACATTTTTGAAAGACTGCTACGAGTGGCTATGTTTTTATTTTGTTTGAAATGTGTGTTGCCCAAAGAAAGTTTGCAGAATCCATTCATGTAGGCTTTATGAAATGGATAGTTGAGTTTCTGGCATTGAATAATTAACCCTTTTCCTGCCAAGTCCATATTTCACCACCAGGTCAAGATGGTTAAAATTAATGAAACACAACGTATTCCATATGATGTATTTTAACATAATACTGTACATTTGAAGGCTGTTGAAAACATAATACTGTAAAGTTGATTGTTTTTGGACAAAAGATGCTATAACATACCAAGCCAAGTGGGTGAAAATACGTCATGTTTTGGCTCAATACCGCTTTTTACTGACTTGGCTGATGGGGAAGTGATACAGTTATTACTGTCTGGCAGGAAAAGGGTTAATAATAGATTTTTTTCTCTTCAATGTTTTGTCACAGTGAAATAGCAATTTTTTTTATACAAGTCTAATTCTTCAAGAACATAATCACTAAAAGTTTTGACCCGTCATGTGTGCACAACATCACTTAGGGATGGACCATTAGACCTTGGGAGGGGAGGGGTGGTCACAATGAAATTGTGAAAATTTTTTTTTACTATTGTAAATTTCTGAAATTTTTTTTTTCACAATTGAGATTAGCTGTGCAAATTTTTTTTTCAGAGTAAATTTTCAGATTTATAATTTTTTTTTAGTTCGTCGCTGTCTGAAGATAAAGAGGGCAAAGATGTGGTGCCAAGCACCATAAGCGGCCACGCAAGCGGTCAAGGGGGGGGGGGGGGGTCAGGAGAGGGGTGTCCCCCTGCTGCTATTGGAGCTTTTGAAAAATAGAGATTAAAATGGTGTTATTTGGTGGCACTGGGGGAGTATTTTTGCGGGGGGAGGTCAGGAGGGGGTGTCCCCCTCCTGCCGTTGGAGCTTTTGAAAAATAGAGATTAAAATGGTGTTATTTGGTGGCACTTGGGGAGTATTTTTGCGGGGGGTGGTCAGGAGGGGGTGTCCCCCTGCTGCCGTTGGAGCTTTGAAAAATAGAGATTAAAATGGTGTTATTTGGTGGCACTTGGGGATATTTTTGCGGGGGAGGTCAGGAGGGGGGTGTCCCCCTCCTGCCGTTGGAGCTTTTGAAAAATAGAGATAAAATGGTGTTATTTGGTGGCACTTGGGGAGTATTTTTGCGGGGGGAGGTCAGGAGGGGGTGTCCCCCTCCTGCCGTCGGAGCTTTTGAAAAATAGAGATAAAAATGGTGTTATTTGGTGGCACTTGGGGAGTATTTTTGCGGGGGGAGGTCATGAGGGGGGTGTCCCCCCTCCTGCTGTTGGAGCTTTTGAAAAATAGAGATAAAAATGGTGTTATTTGGTGGCACTTTGGGAGCATTTTTTTCGGATTACACATCTTCCTCTGAAACATGGTCTTCTTGCTCCTCAGTAGCTTCCTATAGTTTTGAAAATTGACTATTTTGGTTTCCTGGCTTCCCTTTCTACTGAATGGTGAAATGCCTACATTCACCCCACCAAACATCATGCATATCTCATGATTTACAATTGATTTTGACAAGCTGAGAAGCTAAAATAAGCAAAAAATATAGTTAAATTTGCATATTTGTGTTTTTAGAGCAATTGTTGCCCTTTTTTGATCAAAACATCTATTTCTCTGTAGCAGCATGTCCAAATTGATTGGATGTGTATAGATGTGTTGACATTTCAATATTTGTCTTTTTAGGGCAATTTATGCCAAAAAATGGTCAAAAAATCTGTATTCTCTGAAAGGGCTTGTCCAATTTCTTTGAAATTTGCTACACAAAAACGATTATTCATGCAGATTTATTCAGTATTTGCTATCGAGAAACTTTCAAAGTTCAAACCCTTTTGTGTGTTTTTGTGTTGGGATTTGTTGGATAGATGGCATTCTACGTAGTGTATTGATGAACGTTAAAACATATGTTGCTGTTGTTTTTTGATGCTGTCTTTTGAGAAAAAAGAATTGAAAATGCCTTTTTAAAGCAAAATAATACATAATGACTTGATATGTTGTTTTATCATTATTGACGTGTTTCTACTTGTTCACCCATTCTTGCATTCATCATTGCAATAAAATGCTGTGAAAAATATTAAACTGATGTGGCCTGCATCTGTTTACCTTGATCTTAAAAGGCAAATACAACTATCATCTTGACAACCATACCATAGTTTCAATGTTTTACCTAGTGTACCTGCTTGGTTTGTACGCAGGAAACAAGTAGAAAACAGGCTCTATAATTTCATAATTTTCAAGTGATCAGAATACAAAAGTCCTGAAAAGATAAGATAATCACAACTTCCAGTATAAGGGATACAGTCACTCTAAATGTATAAATTAAATTAAAAATGTGCCTGGAGGATGTACTGAAAAATACAGAAAGTTGCTTCGTGTCGGTAAAATCTAAAAACAATTCAAAATTTTAGAGACTTTTGCAGATTTTTTTTTACGCCTTTGTCTTCTTGTTTATTTTTTTTTTATTTTGCAAACTAGTTTGAAGATTTTTTTTTTCTAACTTTTTGCTCTGAAAATTTTTTTTTTTCTGTTTTTGACCACCCCCCTCCCAAGATCTAATGGTCCGTCACTTAGCATGTAGCATGACAAGATTTTGATGAATGGCAAACACATGATCATTATTGCTTTTGACTGCACTTTTGTTATGTCTTGTTCTAACACAGCGAATTACACAATTCAAAAGTTTGACAGACTGAATGTACTTTCATCAACTGTTCATTGAACTTTCAAAATATAACTAGTATCAAAATTCAAATACACAAAGGTAAAATTTTCATGATGTCAACTTCTTTTTAAAACTTTTGCATGACATTGTCGCAGATATCTTTTTTGAAGGAATTACATGAACATTACATTTGAAGATATAATTTATTTAAGTTTTAAGAATAATCATTTCCCAAATATTTGTGAGAATTAGCACATATAAACAGGTAAATTTTTTGATACATTTCTGCATGTAATTGTACTAGGAATCATTTTGTGAAAAAAACTACAATACTGCTTCAATATTAGCTTCAACTTTGAAGAGGAAAGTTTTTTCAGTTGTTGTTGCAACATGCCTTGTGAATGAATGAATAAAATGAATGAAGCAAGTTAGCATTGCTATTTTTGTATCAAATGAAAGGCCATGCATGTGTACATAATTAACATGGTCAGTTGATTAGTAGAGTGTTTGTAGAGACAGCCCACTATACATGTGGCGGTCTCTGATTGGTTAAGTGACATTTTTACTGTCTTGGTAAACATATTGCAGCATACATGTACCATCAAATCTGACAATATTCAGCATGTGTTTCCTGATCATAGAAAAAATATTCTATTTTTAAATACAAAATGTCCACCTTACTATTTCAGTCTTTAATATGCCTCTCAGAGAGTGTTTGAATTTGGTTATAAAATAGATGTCAGTTATTAAATTAATTTGAAAGGACGTGTTCCCACTTTGATAATTTTAAATATCAGGTTCCCACTTTGGTAATTTTAAAAGATCAATATTCTGGCTTTACAATTTTATTATTGCAGACTGTCAATCGTTATGATAGTTTTGCAGAGCCTACAGTCACAGTACATTGTATATGTCATTAAACTTGAAAAATTTTATATTTGCTGTCAGCAATTTTTTTGTACAAATTTAAACCATTTATGCCGTCATTGTAATGCACAAATATTAGACCTAATTAATAATGTCAATAGACTGTGGACTATTATCCTAAGGACATACAGTGGTTGCAGTGAAATTTGTGATTTACAGGAGATAAAAGTAAATTTTTGAAAAACTAAGATGTTGAATATTGTTCTTACTCTGACAGCTTTAGAATGAGCCCCCATAAGTGGTAGATCAGAAAAGAATTGTAAAAATTTAAGTCTGAATATCTGTCTCCAAGGTGCATTCTCCCTTTAAGACAACTTAGCCCATACTAAACAATTTTACAAGTGAAGACGATGCTAGGGGGTCCAGGTACTTCAAAAGACTATGGGAACCCCCTAAACAAACCCTCTTGTTTTCATGGTGAAGATTGGGGTCTGTGTTTTTCAGTTCACACTGAGTGACTATGCTGTCATGGAAATAGTACATATATTGTCCATTAAAATAGGCATGCAATGATCAATAAAAATATTTTGATGGCGAGGAAATGGTCAAAATGACAAGCAGATTCTGTTTTGCATTTTTATTCTTGACAAAGAAAGGAAGTCTGACACACTGCAACTGAGTTTCAAGTCTCTCATAGTGTCATGAATACCCCTGTACAGTACATACACCATTTATACTCATGTACACACATTCACTAAACAGAATGTGTTTGTCTTTGAATATTGCATTTTGCTATATGAAACAATGTGTAAACATTGGTTTCGCTCACTTTTACCAGCTGACTTTCTAATGGAGAATAATGCTGTATTTTCCATTCTTCAGAACTTGACAAACTGTTGTCCAACCTTCATAACAGTGAAGATCCCTTTGAAATGCATGTGATCAACGCCATGGATGAAGTCTGCCATCGTGATCATTTCGGTACCTATGCCTACATACCACCCAAGATGGTCAAATCCTGCAGAATGCTATTGGGTAAGTACACACTAAAAAACTTGTGACTGCTTGATGTGTCCTGTGGCATTTTTCCTGCAGAGTTTTGTGTCAGCCTTTCCATAATCAGTCATTGCTTATGGTTCAGTTTCTATATGGTGGGTGATCTAGAGGGCTGGGAAGATGGATTTTGTTGAAGGGAGGTGGGAAGATGGTTGGAGAGAGGTGGGACGACGGTTCAGTTGGATGTGAAAAATGGACATGAGTTGGAAAATGGTAAAGGATGAATTTGAAGTAGATCTTCACATGCTGCTGTGGTGAACAATTTTGAAAACAATTCCAAATGCATGTATATACTATACTATAGCCTCTGTGAACATACAAGAGAGGGATGGATATATAAGAATACTTGAATGCTTGACCCTTTTTCAATAAACAAAACAATTTTCTTGATAGAAGAAAAAGTACAGTTGACAAGCAAGCAACAGAAAGACAAAGACAAGACAGGGAAAACAACAGTACAAAGAGCAAAGTGGTATACCACTTGGAATACTGCTTGATATCTTTACCTGTGAATTTTAAAACTGTCTACCTTGTCAACAATTGCTAACATGTATGATTTTGTTACAGATGAATTTGATGAAGACGTGGAGAAGCTTCTGATGACCCACCCAAAGCTTGAGGACATGGAAAAGACCCTGTGCTATGAGCTGTCAAAGGCATGCGAAGGGGTGGACCGCTCAGCTAAGCCAAAACCACTGCCAGTGAGTAGAACTCATTTCCCCCACATGCTTTTCAGCCAAGATATCAGTGTTAATAGTGTTCAGGAAAAGCGACAGTTTTTTGTGTAATTTTAGCTTTAGTGGGTGTTTTACTGGTATACCAGTGTTGACAGAATCAATATTGGGGCTCTCTTTCAACAGAAAATCATGTAAAAAATGTGGGTATGAGCCTCAAATTTGCTGGGTTTTAGCTATTTCACTATTGTTTTGTCACAATCTTTGCCAGGTGATTTTCCTATTCGGCAGTCAGTGTTGCCATAGACAGGTAATATTAACATAATACTGGGGTTGAAAAAATTCCCCATTCCTCCTTAATATTTCCTGTACCCCACTCTTCTCCGACGTGAAAGCAGAAATTGATCAAAAATATGTGCAAAAAAGTGATGATAAAATATGCTGCTACAGAGTATGTTTCACATCTGGATTGTGATATTTATGAGAAAGGTAGTCTGCTATAAGTCACTTTAAAGGAGCTGCTACAGGACACTTTAACTCTTTGAGTGCTGTATTTCTTCCCACCAAAATTTTAGTGCAACATTTTACCAATTTTTATGAACTTTTCTGTAATTTTTCTGATAAGTTTGGACTAAATGATCATAATATTTCATCAGCCACAGTTTTTATCCAAATTTTGGCAAAAATCTGACAAAAATAGACTGAGGTATATTTTATAAGGGCGACAAAAATTGACTTTGGCGCTCGAGGGTTAAAGAAGAATACAGAGAACTGTATTAATTTTCATAAAATAATTTGTGTCAGACATGTTCTGATATGTACCAGTACTCACACACTCTAATATATTTGTAGTAAACCTTTATCCTTGAATAGCAATTACACACCCTTCAGGAAGAATAGAGGATCCTATCAGGGTCTTCAGAGTGTGATACAATCATGTATTGTGCCCAGAGATAGACAGATAGATAGAAAGATAAGTAAACAGATGAATGAATGAATGAATTAAATAGACAAATTAAAGTTATACAGTCACCTAATCTAAATATGCCCATGTATAGTGAAAGGGGCATTCCTTGGTATTCAAAATGCCCATGTGAGGGCGCTATTTTTCAAACAGCAGCCACCAGCTTACAATTTGTGATTGGTTAGATTTTCTCTTTCCATGGTAACTGTGGCAAAATTGGAACAGGTGACAGTATACCTTTAATGAATACATAGACTTGAAATTAACGTTTTTAAGTGGTTGTCCACGTTTACAACCATTTCTGAAAATTCGTAGTCCCATGAACACATTTGTCAGTTCATTTTTACCCCAGCCATGTGGGTAATTGTAGTGTATATGTGATTGCTACTTCTGAAAATCTTACAAACAAATGAATATCATACTCTAACCTCATTTCTCATGTTGTTGAATTTTCATCCTGTTAGCCAGGCAACACAGTAACAGTGCATCAAAGCACTTTCAAGTCAAAATGTATGAACCTATACCATATACTGTAAAACACTTTGAATTTGTGGCATGCTTTTTTTAGCGATTTTGGACTTTCAGTGCATCAGCGGGTTGTTAATCTAGCTGAAAAGATGTTTTGACCACAGTAAATATGGGGAAAGGTTTAATTTAGCAGCATCTTAAATTAGCAAATTTAAACACTTCGCTAAATTAGCTAAAAAGGGATGCTAGCTAAAAAGACTTGTTTTACAGTAGTCAATTTTCTTTTGATATAAGTTGATCAAAAAGTGTGCAATAAATAAATACAAGACAAAAAGGTGCTGTACTTTAGGTTTAAGTGCACCAAATTCCACATGCATGTGAACTCCCTAGACTGACAGTACTATGATTGAGAGATGGGTCTCATTTGGTGTTATTCAGCATCAATTGACAGTCTGCAGTTATTTCAGTTCAGTGTCTATTTGAAGAGGTCTCGTTGACCTTTGACCCACTGACTAACATGACACCCCCCCAGGTTACTCATTTTATTTGATACAAGCATTCCCACTGATGCTGCTGATGCAGCGTGCTTGGAAGGTTATACCTGACTGGTCAATTGTCACTACTCACAGCAACTTAGGGAGTCTATTTGTATTATTCAATTATAACGGTAAGATTCAGCCACCCAATTGGATAACAGCTTCCGAGACGGTGCACATCAGCCCAACCATTTAAATCACAGCTAGGCATACCTTTTTCAGTCAAACCAAGTGATTAATCAGGATGATGTTTTGAGTTTAGCATGAGTTTTGGCAGCATTTTACAAGTGGTATAGCCACAAACTGATGACATCAAATTGCCGTACACAAAACACAGACGCCTTGTAATTATGGCACTATGTATTTTGTACGGCAATTTGACGTCATCAGTTTGTGGCTATACCACTTGTAAAATGGTGCATGATTTTCATTAATAAAGTGACATCTATGAATAGGAGGTAGTCTCATTGGACAACTGTTTCCATAAATTAGTAGTCCGAAGGCAAGGTTTGGTTTTCCTGGCACCAGGGACTACCTAATTTTGAACCCTGATAAAATAAATAGTAGAGTAAGAAGGCAAGTGAATTAACACACACTTGGATGTGTTAGTGAACAATTGAAAACAAGACATTCTGATCCGTTTGTTGATTTTATCCCCATACAGGACACGATCACCACACATTTTGATGGCGACAGACAAGAACTGCCAGTTGACGACCAAGGCAGAGTCCAAATGTCACTGGAAGAGATTCCACCAGACATGACAGATGAAGAAATAGCAGAGCAAATCAGAAAAGAGCGGGCCCAGGAAGAAAAAGCCAAACAAAAACGCGCTCAGGAAGAACTCTGATGGAATCAAGCCCATTGTTCATTTTGTGGTCACTGTCACTGTTCCAAAGACTTGAATTTTTATGTCATAAATTGATATCAAAAGAAGACCATTTTCAAAAGTCCACAAATAATAGTTTATCAAACTACTACTAAATTTTATTTCTTTTGTGAGGGTGTTGCAAAACTGAAGAACAATTCTGTGTCAAACAGAATTTTGTTTTGTAAAACAAGCACATTTTTTATACATCTCCTTAAAGACCCATGAACTGTAAATCTTCGTAATTTATTGATCTCAAAATATCTTCTAGGACATTCTTGTATTCTAATCAGTAAGCAGTTTAAGCTTTTTCTGCTTAATACAATGCTATTTGTTGTGACTGTAGACAAACAGTTTTCAATTCATCTCAAAATTCCTGACATTTTGAAAAGTGGTCATAGCGCAAAGGAAAAACAGAGATTACAATGTCACAGTGGAAGATATTCTGTGCTGTTTGTTGCAGTGTATGACATCATGTTGTATCTGTGAAGACAATGTAAAGATTCCAGCTTACATGGCCATCTCTATGTTGCATATTGGCATGGAGACGACCCATTCTTAATCTGGGCACCTGTCTATTATTTGTCTCTTTCAACCTTGCATATTCAGTCCCACCCAGTGGTGAATAACATTCTTATACACACCCCTCATTAAGCCCGTTTACACGACTATTTATGTTCAAAAGAAGAAATTAATGCAAACAGTTTCTGCTCATGGGCCTTTAATGAGAAGTGAAAAATTATCAGCCAAGCCAATACAATGCTTTGTGTACAAAACACAATGTCATTGCTGACAAAAGAATTCTAGTCTGACTGAAAACTCTGTTGTCAACAGTAAATCTGATGTTACATACAGGCCGTGTTGACACTCTGAACAATAGGAATTTTCACATGATTTAGAAGTAGAAAGTAAAACTGTATTTTATAAACCGAACAAAGATACTGAAAGCACACCAGAAGTTATAGCTGATGGTGCTTTGAATTTCAAGTCAATTTTTATTTGAGAGAGAATGGCAAAACGTAAGAACAAATTTGTGTTGAATACAGATAACTAGCCTGATGTAGTCCACTTTTAAACTTTACTCGCCAACGGATTTCGTTTTCTTCCAGAAGTTTGTGCAATATTTGTATACGTTGAAAACATGTGTCCTTGCCTTATTGATTTTACACACACATCATCTTAGTAAATTTTCTCATAAATTATAACAGAGTTACATCAGCAATAAGGATATTTTTACACGTTACTTTTCCCCCAAACTTTACTTTTCTTTAGTATTACTTTCTATATCAGTTTCTAGCATAGATGTTTTTCCACACTATTAACTATTGCTGCTGTAATGCAAAATATGTAGGTTACACATCAATGTGTAGTTCTTGTTTATTGATAAAATAAAGCGCCCTTTCTTGACAATGATTTATTGCTACATATTGCTCTTGATTCATTACAGCTCTACTACCAAATAAGTTTTGAAAGTGAATGAATGATTTTAATTACCAGTACTGACTTCTGTAATGCTGTACATAAAAAAGAAATTTCCATTGTACACATATTTGAATATAACACTTTTGAAGCCTTTGGCATAAAATTTATTCTCTGCAATGCGCACACAACTACGAGTTGTGCTATTCTTAACCAGTTTGCCCCCACTTCCCTGTACTATCATAGGTCCACTCTCACCATTGACAAGGCCTAACAAAACAATTGTGCTGTTCCGATAACCTGACCTACCCTATTTTTTACCTGCTGACCCTAAACTTTTTAGAGCTACGTAAACATGGAAGTAAAAAAAGTAAAATCACGTGTTCATTACTTGGCATTTGATTTTTGCTTGAACGAGGATGTCTTTTATGTTTTTTCCCTTTTATATGTATGATACATTTTTCTGGAAATGTTGTGGCCAGTGTTTGACTGCCCTGAACCCTGAAAAATGCATATATAAAAATAAAATATTTTGGAAAAAAAAATTCCTACCCACCTATCAACCCTATTTTTAAAACATGTTATCTGAACAGCACAATTTATATTTTTTTGGCCTACGTCGACATCCCCAATTGGTGTGCATAGCAGATGAACCATGACCTTGCACAATGCTCAATCAAGTTTAATTGCTAGAATGGTCATCTTTGTAATTCATCAACGATGGATGTTTGCTAATGATGGGCAGATGGACTGTGCTAGATCCAAAGACTGGCCAAGTTTAGTAATACACTCTCCAAATTACTGAGACAATGGCCAATTCCATCAGAATTGAGTGAGAAGGATTAACATTTCTGACTGCCTCCCACTTTCACAGACTAAATTTATCTGCCTTGTCCACAGCTTTTTTGGACATGCTCCATCAGCGGTCACTTTTTCAGTTTCCAAGAAATTTAATCCTATTTGCAAAATGCAGTACTTTAATCTTCTCCCAAAATCATCCAGAGTACTGCATGGTGTTCAATTTGTCCTGGAGGCCATGAATTTGAAACAGCCCATACTCCGTGTGTAAATTTTTACGACTGAATGGTACAACTGAATTTTAGTCGGGAGTGGAATTGATTGTCTCAATGAATGTCCCCTATCTAAACATCACAACAAGAATATCATGGAAAATATCAAAATATGTCCCTTTATTCATGCTCATTGTTGATACATTCTACAGATAAAGACATCTAACAAAACTATCAGCTTGACAGTTGTCTGTTTTATATCACTCCAATCATCTGAAGATGCAAAACGGCATGTGTTGAGGGATGGGGTATCCTCAACTGTAAGACCAGAAACCAGGATAACGTGATAACCCTAAAGTCCACCATAATTTTGTTAAAAGCGAGAGTGATTTGCACATACATGTGTAAAACTTTCATAACATATACGTCTATTGTCCGCATGAAGCATATCACATCTACTTGTAAAAGTGATGCACAAGAACAAACAAAAGCGATGTTCTGAAAAGCAGACGAAATGCAAAAAGAGAAACATAACTAAATTATGAGTTCAAGGCTAATGAATAAGTGAATAATTAAAATAAAGTATTCATCTCTTTGTTGATTTTTATCTTGACCTTAACTGTCCTGTTGCACCTTTCTTGAAAATTTACAAACATCAACTTTGTTCATTGTCTCATAAATGACATACAGAGAATTCTTCATGAGGAAAAACGCATTTAAGTCGTGGTTTATAAGCTTTTACATTACATAACCTCGCTGAGAGTAACTCACCTTTGAGGGTATAAACAACGCAGTTGAAATCCCCCCTGTACAACCTTCACACAAATCTTGACGGAAAGTACAGCATTGTATTTTCGATTTATGCATCATCATTCCTTTGCATTTTGAAAAGTGTGAAGAAACCTTTAAAGGCTGAATACAGAAATGTGATTATTTCTTTGCCATGCATGTCTGCTGTAAATTCTATATCATCGTGGAGTATCACTGACTTTTTAAGGGGATTGGGAATGGGACATTTTGCCATATTTGCTATCATCTCCTTTGAGAAGTGGCACTGAATGGCATATGCAATCAATTTCCATGCATGGTCAGTGTGGACAGCAAATAACGACATATTGTACACTGTCTTGTAGGATTCATTGCCATATGGACTGTGTTGTGCAACGGCCAAGCCTTCGGCAGCCACTTGTCCCAGAAATTCTTCCATTTTTGATGGAGTTTGACCTCTTGGCATTGACTTGTTCTGTAAAATATCACAATGCTAGTTTACTGAATGTAGTTTGTAATGACAGTCAAACTTAGTCCAAAACCACATCACATTGATACCTATGATGGAGCCTGTGCTTGGGATAATTCATCTATGTTTACCTAACTGTCACAGCAGTCAATCCCAAGGAATTTCTGTGTAAACATTGCTTACAGCTGCCCACCTGATTAATACTATGTTCAGACGGAAAAATTGAAACGCTTCTGCAACACTATTTGTGATTTGTAAACACAGGGGATTAATAGATTGAGTCCGCTTGCGTCCACATACACAAAATTAAGCCATTGTTTTGATGTTTAAGACGTCTTAATGCGCCCTCTCGAGTTCAAAAGGTGTGTATGGCCAAGCATTGTTTGTAACAAGATGGCTGAAATGGACGACGTCGTACTGGCTGTAAAGAATGTGAAAGAGGCTCCCCACCTAACTATCCAAAATGTTTTTGTGTCGAGTTTGTGTTTTATTCGTTTCTAAAATGTGTTCCTACATTCTTATCCGATTGTTTGTGTTAATAAAAATGTTTGTTTCGCCTCGCCATAAGCTTTCCTCACACAAACAAAACATTACCGTCCACACTAATCCAAACTTCCCTACAAATATCCGAGGCGAAACAAAAATTTTATTTACACAAACAATCGGATAAGAATATGTAGGAACACATTTTTGAAACGAATCAAACACAACTTAATGACTCAATCGAATATTTTTGTTCCCAATTAATAAATCATAGACAATCTCAATTCTGGTTTATGGCAATTTTTGTCGACTGATAAAAGTCTTTTCATCTTCAACATTCCATTCTAATTTCACCTACGGTATATAATATCCTAACCTCCTGTGACTTTCCTTCTAAACGTTGATTTGCCTTGTGCACCAAAGAGATGCTGTATTTTATGCCAAACGATGAAAAAATATGTGAAGAAATAACCATGTATCAGTCAGTACGGCAAGCGAACCCGGACGGCCATACCGATTGGGGACAGAGCAGAGTAGATCGAAACGCAAACGGGGTGTTATTATAGGAAAGGCGGTGACTTATTTTAAAGCTGAATAAAATGCTGTCTCTGGTTGTGTAAGTCTGTTGATCGAAATATATATTTTGTTCCCAGTTGATTAATCATGGGGATGGCAGTCTCGATCTCCCCTTTATGGTTCGATATTTACTGACTCGTTCCCTCTCATTTTTGTCAATCGATGAAAGCATTTTCGTCTTCCATATTCAATATTACTTTGACCGATGTTACATCCTGACCTATACTGTCATTAGTTTTGACCAACGTACAAAGACATTGCCCATGCGTCCGGCTGATGAGATGTTTTGCAAAACGGTGAAGAAATGGGGGCCCGGGAGACATCGATGTCAGTCTTTCCGGACTGTTTACATGTAGCTAATAGGGGATATCAAAGAGATAGATCAGTTAGTTGAATAAAACATAACTTTTCGGACTTATTTTATGTCAATTTTGTCAATGTCGGACTTTTGATTCAAGAGAAACCAGAATCACCTACAGAGATGTCTGTATTAAAAAACACGGACGCACAATTGGGAATAGTTTGTTATGCTACTGTCGGTCTCAGTCGTGGTGTCTCTCCCATAAAATTTCGAAGCTATAGGTCTACACTTGTCGTTTCGATTCACAGGTAGCGGTACACCGATGACCAGATATTGTACCGTTCTTAAAACTAGTCTAAGCAATTTTACGACACTGCACTATTTGCCATCGTGTCTCCCCGTGAACGTCCTTGAACCTATGGACGTGACCATTGTTTTACTGCGCCCATTAGAGTGTAAACCCCTGTTCGTTACCAGCAGAATACTTTTTAAAGTTCTGTACATCAGTGTACACTGTGTGTATAAGCCTAAACCTAGTTTAATTCAATTATGGAAAGGTATTAAAGAATAAAGGGTCGTTACAGTTGCTAAAATTGCGAGAAAAACGGCACTTTTTACTCAAATAGAATAGTCCTATCACAAGCGCTATTGTTTTAAATCACGTCCATGGTGTGCTGTTGATTTTCATTCTTTCGTGCAATTTCATTCGCTTGAAGCAATTATCCTTTCATTTGACTGCTCTGTGGGCTCAGACTCTTCTGAATATATGTTTTGGATAAAAGAACTCTACAGTGAAAGACATAAACTTCGACGGTGATAGGTATACAATATCGGTTCGATGTGTGAAGATATACAGATTACAAGTTATTTTAGAAGTTCTCAAAACCAGTAAAAATAATTCTGCGCGCCACTTATTGATAATTTTTCTTGTGAACGTCCTTGAATCCGTGACCGCGACCATTGTTTTCGAAGTGTTCGACGGTGGATGATCGGTAGATTAATGAAGATATATGTTACTGAACTATCGTGTGATTGTTTAATAGCATGGTTAGGTAATAGACGGTGTAGTCTGTAGAGGCGATACGGCGAAATTCCACGGCCCAAGACTGTAATCTGTACATCGCATGGTTTCTTACAACGAACGAGCCGTCGGTTTCCATAGCTACTACGTGAAATCCGGCCTCACCGATGTCCCGGGCCGATGTCCCTGTCCTGATTCGGAGAACAACTTTCAAGCTGCGTGTTGAGGTTCAGATGTCCGATTTTTTCATATTCAAAAGGCTTATTGATTTACAGAGAACGCCCGTCTTGTTTTAGCTTTAACTTAGCACATGATGGCAATTGAAAATTCAAAGCCAAATAGCCAGTGGGAAAAAAATAGACGACTCGCTCTCACCAGCGGTCGAGGTCGCAATGAAAAAAAAATCGAAGTCTCTGAAATCGGTATCATTGCTCCGCCATGTTTATTGTTGGTTGTACGGCCAGTTTAAAGTCACAGACTTTCTTCACGGTAAAATTCATATAATTGCCATACCGCGAAGTTCCCTGTGCATTTCAATATGTCTATTTGGAAGCAAAAGCGCCACGGACATTCGATCGATGGTGATGAACTTTCTCCAGGCCGTGACATGTCACCAGTTACGAACTTTACCGGTTTTCGATACGAAAGATGCAATATATTATCAGCGTTGTTCACGTTGTGTTTTGAGTTTGATATGGAATATAACAGGAAAACACTAACGATTAGAGTGACGATAGAGACCATGCCCGATACGGAAAAATTGACATCAACTACTTGCAATGAGCAGTGACCTGAAACTTCAGACTGATATATAAATGTCGACAATATAAAACATTGAAATGCCGGAGAGAGAGAGGGAGAGAGAGGTTTACGCTGTCGCGAACTGATTATACTCTTTCGGATATGACTTCGGTGTAGACGATACACAGACATCGAAAATGTACACCTACTTTCCAGAAATTCGACTAATCTTATAATAAAGAGTGGAACAAATCCAAAAGTGTTGGTTGAAGTAAATCTTCAGATGTTGGTTTTCTAAAGTTAGATAATACTTACAGAAATATGGTCGTCATAGTCTTCTTTTAAAAACTATTATCTTCAACACACACGTTTCTTATGATCGGTGATGTCATTTTTTATTATTTTTACAAACTTTCAATGCATCAAACGCTATAAGACTATCTCATCTGCCTGTCAAGGAGTTACAATATATTTCCAAGGGCTGGCACACGATGTCAACTTATGTCGTCCGTCGAGCGGCCGGTGGCAGTGTCACAGATTGTTCCGTCTGTAATCGCGGCCACTTTGATTTTGATGTGACACCCAGGTGCGTTGAGGTTTTTTTGTACGAAATTTGTCGACCTCACAAAATTTCACAGTCCATGCTTTGAAGCAGTCTCAACATGGCAAACATGTCTCGCTTAAATTTCATCCTCGTCGTTCCAAATTAAATTCGACCACTAATTATTTCGGCAGTTTTAATTTCCTATTAATTCGACGTTTTCAAATCGTAATGAATTTTTTCTGGTCGAATTGATAGGGTTTTTGGTAGCAAGCTTATCTCTTCGTCGGACCAGTATACCGCGAGATGTAGTACTGTGTTCGGCAGCCATGGCGAAAGTGAATATTGTATATTGGTTGTTGTTTGTTTTATGTTACAAATACCTGTCGCGTGAGGGCGTTTGAAACGCTTCTGAAGCGGCTCAGTCTGTCCACACAGCGATTTGCGGATAGAGTTAATCCCTACAACGGCTCTGGTCGGGCCGACTAAACCGTCTCAAATCTGAAATGCTTCAGAACCACTTCGGAGTGTCCACACATAACTTTCTGTGTCAGTATTGGCCCAGAACCGTTTCAGAGACGTTTCAATGGCCTGTGTATGAACGGCATATAATAGTAATACTGTTTTAAGTTGCATAAAATTAAAATAATCAAGGATAAAAATAACCAAAAACTACACTTTTGATATTTTCATGTAGTTTTCACACATTATGAGTATACTCTAAGAAACCCCAAAACTAAATTTCAAAGTATTTGGATCAGTGTATTATGTAATCAACTTTTAAATAAAAAAATGAGAAAAACTGCCCCAAAAATATAATATTAATATTTTTGACATGATATTGGTTGGTTACAATAAGGATAACTCTAAGGCCCTAAAAATTAAATTTCAAAGCCTTTGGACGTGTACTTTCAGAGAAACAAATTTTTGACCAAAAGTTCTCAAAATTGCCCTAAAAGTTAATTTTGCGAATTTTTATCATAATGTCAACAGATTACAAAGGTAACAGCCTTGCAAACATCCAACTCAAATTTGTAAACAATTTGGCAAGCGGTTTAAGAGAAGAAGAAATTTTACCAAAAATGAGGAAAATCACCAAAAAATTCAGCAAAAATAGAAAATTCAAGATATCTTCATAAAAATACATAATACAGTATGTGGTCAACCTAAGGTACATGCATACTAATTTTCAAAGCAATTCGAATAGCGGTTCTCTAGTTTTTAATTTTTGACAATTTTCACATTTTTAAAGCTCATTTGCATAATTTGGCCAATGTCAACTTCAGCTGAACAAAATCCCAATCTACAGCCCAGGATGCATCAACACACCAAATACCAAGCTGAAATAAGCAGCGGTTCTTAAGTTTTTGCAGTGAATGGACATACACACATACATACATACATCAGGGATAGAAATACTTTTTTATTTCTTGTGGCAAAAGTTTGCCACCGGATATGAAATCTGGTGGCAATTATGAAAAATCTGGTGGCAGTTTAACACATTATGTGATCGGTATAATACAACATTTTGTCATTGCCACATACTCATTCTAATTTATAAATTCTTGAAAATATGGTGAGTACACGTCACAAAAAGTCAACCCATACTGCATGCCTCGAAAAAAATTTTCAAACTTACTAACCGTGGGACACGTGAATTTCATTTTTACTTGCCCGAGAGGAAAAAGTACTTGCCCTAAATTTCTAATAACTGTACCAGTAATTTGTAACAGAGAGCAAGAGTTTGGCCATATGAAGTGAATTCAAAGAGGGAAAAAACAGATTCAAACAAGAACTACATCTTGTTAAAATGAAGGACTATTACCAAATCTGAAATGTCGCCAGAAGAAATGTGAGAATACTTTAGTTTTTTCTGTAGATTTGGCCATTTAGAAAACATCTTTGAATTTGGAATTTTTCCACAACCTAGTCCAAATTAAAATCTTTGCATAAGAGTAATAAGATTGTGTGATTTACAATGTGCATGGCTGGCTGCTGCTCTTTATTATCAAGCTGAGATCACAAACAACTGCTCTGCTAGTGTTTATCTGCCAATGCATACGCACATGTACATCTGCAACTCTTTTACCTGTTTACATGTTTGCTCACTGAGCACAGCAGTCTTTCAAAGTTTATTGATAAATGTATTCGTCAAGAGAGCAGATTCAAGTTTCGTTTTCGTTACTCTTCAGTGCAGATTTGTTTTCTGTAAGTGAGAGCCGATCCCTAAAAACCAAGGTCACGTAATTTGAAACTGTCTGCATCTCACGCACTACGTAGCTGCAATATGTGGCCTCCTTGGTCGACTGAGCCTGTTTCGACTACGATGTAAACTTGTACTTTTTCATCTGGGTGTTGATTTACGTTGAACAGTAAGCATTGCCGAGATCTATGGCTTTGAATAAGTTTACATCCATTTACAAAGCACACGGTGCAATTACACTATCGCGTGAAGCCGATCGACTGTCATACAACTCATACGCTTGCACAAAGAGAATGGCAACGACTGTCAAGAGCATACCACTTTACGGCACACACACAAAACAGTGAGTTCACTCCGTGTCGTCGGAGAGAACATGTCGCAAAACTCTATTTTTACGACTTTTTGTGTTTTACAACAGCAAGAACGATTATTTTGCGATGTCGGGCGGATTTTCAAGGGTTTTCAGAAAACACTTCTGAGAGTTGAAGGACTTACAATGATTGTAGGCGTGTACAGACCTAATGAAATACGTTTTCAAGCTTGAATTGTCCAGAGCTTAGTTAATTCAACCGCTGGTGGACTTGCCCGTCGGACGGGAAGCATATTGATTTTAATTGCCCGACCTCAAAATTCACTAGCAACGGGCGTCGGGCGATAGGAATTTTTGAGCCTGTACTGGCTAATGAATTGCAAGTATTTATTATTATTTAATTCACGCAGCTGCAGTTTAGCTTTGTTTTCAAAATGTCACAACATGCTTTTATCTTGTGCCCTGTGACTGCATATGCGGCTATCACAGAGGACAACAGCATGTCAAGTGTACAAAAGCTGCTGTCATCGATATGGAGATTAGCCAATCACAAGTTTGGATTCACGCTATGTTTTCATTCATGCCAAAATGTCGCAATTAGTTTGTTGTTTTTTTTTTGCTAATGAGTTTTTTCCGCCGTCCGACAACGCGTGTTCCTTCAGTGTTCCTTCATTCAAGCCGTAGGATCGATGACATGATGACCCAAAATTTAGTGGCAGAAAATACCACCAGAAAAAAAATTTGGTGGCAGATTGACAATTTTTGGTGGCAAATGCCACCATTGCCACCGATTATTTCGAACACTGTAATACATACATACATTACATACATACAAACAGACATACATACATACAGACGACGGACGCCAACTTATGCTTTTAAGCTCACATTGGTTTGTATACCAAATGTGAGCTAAAAATACAGTAATTGGTAAAAGGCAGTTGTTTTCAAATTCTGACCTTGAATTGTTTCAAGCACTACTGAGGGCCAAAATACAGTTGCAGTATCGTATAACCGTGTAAGTTTGATGACATCATCTAGAAAAACCAGACGATCGAACCAACTTGTTCAGAATACAAAGTATGATTTCCCCTCACTTGAAACCTAAGAGACAAAGCTTGGTTGAATTTTTACCCATCAAAACACTATAGTATTCATCGATTGGTCAGTCATGCATTCTATCATTTGTCCTTTCCCAATATGTGTTTTAATTGTGTTGATTTTGTTTATGCATTTTGTTTACAGTCGTACTGATTGAGCAATACACAGGCCTCAGTGCGTTTAGTGAAGCCATACAAGTTCAAGACATGGTCATTGATAGAAGCCAAAATGTCATGGAAAGTTAACTTATTTTGAAGACCAAAGGGATACTAAAAAGACTTAACATAAAACTACTTTTGTATCATTAGTAAGGCATTCAATATCGTCTGTTCATTTTTAAAAGTGAAACTGCACTTGATATGTTTATCATCATCAAATTCAATGTAGTTGCCGTACAGTTTCTAAAGTGATTTGTAAGTACGTGTAATACAATATGGCATGCTGAGTACTGTACATTTGAGCATGATGTCCAATAATATTCATGTTTCGTGACCTCTCATCAAGTACCATAAGGAAAAGAAACTAGGCAAAAAAAAATTGTTTCTGGTCATTGCGCGCATCACTTAATGTGTGCGTGTCAACCGTTTTTTTTTCCCTTTTTCCGTTTGCCCTTTTGGAAAAAAAGGAAAGAATGTATCAAATTCCATTAGAAAACAAATAAAAAAAACGCGTTGCTGCATCATTTTTGCCACATGTCAATGACCAGAAACATTTCTTTTTTTTTTTTGAGCTAACATTACCAATAACTGATGTAGACATTATTGTTTTGTTTACCTGTTCTACAGATCAGGAAAAAAGAATGCCAGGCGTTTGGAGGCTGGTGGTTTGAGGGACTGTGACCCGTACTTTTACTAAATTTTGAGGACAAAGAATGCCAGAAAGTAATACCTATTTCTGTATGTAACAAGTCATCAGTCAATGACACAGTCCCCGCCAAGTTCAATGCTGTTTAAATCTTTCGAACTTTGATATTATTATTTTTGACATAAATTGAGGGCTTTCAACCTGGTGCATCACACATTTTTGTCATGATCATTAGCTTGTGACAAGTTTGAAGCATATTGACTAGGCATATCTGAATTAGGGCTTAAAATGTGAAAATTACACAATAAAATGGCTGCTGGGCGGCCATACTTATTCATTTAGCTGGATGCACTGAACTATATATCATATGTACCGGTATATGTCACATTTGTCCATTACAGATGCCCTCTGGCTCAGTATATCATGCATTTTCTTTCATAGTTCTACAGGTAGCAAAACAGACATGTATTATGTTGCAAAAGCAACTTAATGGCCATCTGGATATTGGATCACATCACATCGGCCATATTGGATCACACTGGACCACACTGGACCATAAACTGTCACTCTCATGCACACTATTACACATGCCCATGTACCAACTTTGAATGAAATGTGTTCAGGGATAGTACACTTACGGCTCAAAGGCAACAAAATTTCGCAACAAAATGGCCATCACATCATATCCACAAATAAATTGACATGCACATGGACACTACAATACATAATGTCTGTGTGCCAAGTTTGAGCAAAATCTGTTCAAGGACAGTTTGTTATTGTTCAAAACACATGAAAAAAATCGCCAAGAAAATGGCCGCCTGGCAGCCATATTGGATCGTATGGCAAAAGACATTGACATGCACATAGACACTTAGAATGAGCCTTAAATTTAGATATACATTTATACCTGCTTGTCCCAAAACAAGTTTTACCCATCTTGCCACTATACAATTTATATGTTAGTGTGCCAGGTGTGACAAAATACGTTCAGGGAAAGTTGAGTTACATGTATGGTTTCAAAACATGGAAAAATCGCAAAAAATGGTCGCCCGACGGCCATATTGGATCGTATCGCGGAAAAATTTGGTTGTGCTTAATATACCATTGTACTTTATCTTTGCACCAACACTGAACAAAATTAGTTCAGGGATAGTAGAATTACAGCTGAAAACAGGAAAAATTCACAACAAAATGGCCGCGTGGCGGCCATATTGGACCGTATTGCAAAAAAAATGGACATGCACATTGACACTACAAAACAAAATTAGTGCGAGGTTTGAATGAAATCTATTCAGGGACATATGAGTAACGGTTCAAAATATGAAAAAATCGTAATAAAAAGGCCGCCTGGCGGCCATATTGGATCATATCGCAAAAACATTGGACGTATATATTACCATAGTATTTTATCTATGTAATAACACTGGCCTAAATCAGTTCAAGGATAGTAGAATTACAACCCAAAACATAAAGAAATCGCGAACAAAATGGCCGCCTGGTGGCCACTATATTGGATCGTATCGCAAAATAAATTGACGTGCATAACCGGTATGTAGGTACATGTACGTTTATCTTTGTACCAAGTTTGAACAAAATCGGTTCAGAGGTGTCTGAGAAACTGTTGTGGACGGACGGACGGGACCCAATCTAATAAAGACAAATTTACAAACATACATACCTCTGTATAAGTAATAACATGAAGAATGTCTTTGGCTAAGGCTGACACTTTAATATTACTCTGGACTGTGACAGTTTGCGAACACACAACAATCTGTCTTTCAGAAGATTCTCTTAACCTGCAGTGGATCGAGCAAAGAAGATAATATAAGATAGTAGGTGCTGCACTTTACAGCTGTTGAAGGGTGTGGACATATACATAAATCTATACATGATACATACATACATACATTCCTTGATAATTGCAGTCTCATATGTCTTTGAAAGCAGGCAGTAGAGCAAAGCAGTGTGTCAGAGCTCTCTGGACCAATTACTGATTCAAGTTTAGGCCAAAGTAATTAAATTCTTTGTTCTATACTATAAAAGTTAGATAAAAATTAATGTAATTTGATTTGAGTGATTAAAAAATTATACAAAAAATTTTCAGTTCCGAAAGGTATAGTCATTTTTTAAAGAAAAACATAAAAATATACGCGGTTGATAAGCAAAAACAAGAAATTAATTACTTTGGCCTGATGAAACATTACAAAACTCCTGAATAAGTAATGAGTTGCTTCTCTCTCATAGAGATTTAACACCAATGTCCCAAGCAAGCTGTTATAAGTAAATGTTCATGCATCATTAGATACAGGAAGACAGAAACTTCTTCAAAGTTGGAAGTTGAAATGGCATTGCAAAACTGAAACTTGACAATTATTCATTTATGCACTTTTTGGCACATCTGAACAAACAAGTAAATAGGTGATGTATCAAATAAAAATACAAAAAATGAACGTACTTCACAACTAGCTGAAGGTCAACTTCTTCTGCTGCACACCGTATAAGTTCATAAAGCAAGTCATCCAGATGCAATTCAGGAAGTTTAACAACATCAAGTTCCATAAGTTTGCATGTTTCAATCCAACTGAACAGAGCACTTCGCTGATTGTAGGTGACTTTGCAATCTTTATTTTCACGATAGTCCTATACAATGAAAGTCACATACATTTATTTTGCGGATTCTGTTGATGGCATTGTCCACATGGCATCAATACACAAAATATTGAAAAATAGTACAGTACACAGTAGGACTAATGCACCATCAAGGTGTGTGTTTAAAGGCGCCCCTCTCAATCCCTGGTTCTGCATTAGCAAATGTGTCAACAGCCCATTAACAGTTTGTCATTCTTTTGTTTTCCATTGAATATTTTATCAAAAAATAATATTTATATTAGATAAATCTGATAATTGAGTGGGGGCTTTAAGACTTATTTGCTCTATAGATCTGTTCCAGGCTAGCCTAAGCTAGCCTAGGAATTCTACAGATGAGCCAATTAACAGCTAAACATTGCCTTAGAGAAATACCTAACAATAAATTGTAAATGTGTAAGTTATTTTACAATTTAGATCACACACAATTTCAGACCATGCATTCTGTTAATATAAATCAAAGATTTGTGTTGCAGACCCAGGCAAGCCTAGGTGAGTCAGGGTAGGCCTAAGGCAAGCCTACCGTTTGCCTGTTAGTGCATTTGTTCTGTTACTATACATGTGTGTATGGCAGAGGGTTATTTCTTCAGAGTACGTAACTTACAGGGGTTTCCAGGACCATAATTGAACTCTGAAAACAAGGTTAAAGGACATGTATTGTACCCTTTTGAAACATAGCTATGAGGGGCGTATCTACACTTGGTATGGATGCATGGGTACACGTTCCTTTGTTAATGGAAAATGACGCATTTGTAAAGTAGTTTAAGTCAAACCCAGAATGGTTGGTGTTTCTGTTAGGCTTGCATGCTAAGGTACCACAGCATTTCTAAGCATATATAGTACACATCGATATTTTGGTACCAATTTGTCAAATTCTGTCAATCATCATAGTATGGTGGAAACTAATATGATTATTTAAAAAAAAATCCTGATTATGCATGCAAATGAGGTATCTATGATCAACATTAATGGGACCAGTGGTTTCAGAGAAGTCAGATTATATATATATATATATATATATATATATATATATATATATATATATATATATATATATATATATATATATATATATATTTACAGTTTCTGCATATATATATATATATATATATATTTACAGTTTCTGCATATATATATATATATATATATATATATATATATATATATATATATATATATATATATACTTACAGTTTCTGCATACCGTAGAAGTTTTCCATGTGGTGTGTTTTTCATGTCATACTTCTTACTGAAGTCATATACAAGCCAAAGAAATGGATCTCTGTCAATGATGTCACTCCCTATAAGAAATAACAATTTAAGTTTACTTTATTGTACTAACTTAGCACAAACAATCACAGTAAATAAACAAGAAAAGTTGGACAATGAGGATTTGACACATTTTTTAGCCAAATAGTGTGCAAATGATATTGAAAAAGTCATCAATTATGACACAGTCCCCACAAGTTTAATACTATTTAAATATTTTGTACTTTGTTCTTATTATCTTTTATCAAAAAGTGATGACTTAAATTTGTATGCAAAACTGTGCTAACTGCAAAGTTTGCTGGCAGCCATTTGGATCAGATGGCATCAAGAATTGACATGATTGTATATGTCAAAGTAGATTGGTCTTGTACCATGTTTGGATGAAATAGTTTGAATGTCTAAGAATTGACTATACATGCAAAAAGTGACGTAGCAGCCAATAGAGCTCCGCAGTTATGTATTGCTTAAAAATTAAAAATCATGTTATATGTGTCAATAAACTTTGCAAATAATGACACATCTGCTTATGGTCGTAGAACAGAAAAAAATTGCAAAAATAAAGTGTCCAAATATCTGTCCCCGAGCGAGGCGAGGCTGGGGGTCAGCGAGGTCATAGTTGCTGTTCGATGTTCGGGATGATAAAAAACTGAAAACGAACTATTTCCCATTGGCGCGTGTAATACCTTTTGTATCAGATAAGGAGAGGGATGCAAAGATAGTAATACTTACATTCTACACGTAGGACAGTGTCAACAAGACGCTTTAACTGTGGCGTTTGCAGAGAACGTAGAGTGCGTCTTATGTCGCTATCAGGAATTTCTTCAATCGTCGGACAGATTAACCAAGCAGAGATTATTTCACTGTTTGAGCGCCGAAACGACATCCCAACGGGAAAGTTTAAAATTCTCAGGATGTTTCGTTCGCGATCCTTCCACCTACAACCAGATTTAAACTCCAGCTTCCCATGTGGCCGATAACCGACATCGCATTTCAAGCACGAGCCGTGAAGATAATTGGGACATATGTCCCTTTCCTCTGTTGAGCTGTAATTTTCTTCATCATCGTGCAGTGTAGCTTTGCCAAACATATGACGTACACTGTCGGCGTCGCTGGCACCACCACATGCGCCACTCTCGTTGCTGCTACTGGACATGATGTTTCGCTCATTCCAGTTGAATTTATGAAATCACAACAACTTTACCTTACCAAAATGACTGAAGGTAGCGGGCCAACGTCAAAAGTGGTTTGTGATTGGATGCTTTGTATCCTCGTACACAGCAGCATTCGAACCTGTGACAGTTCGCTCTGTGCTACTATGTGCTATGTGATTGTCCAGTCCGAAGTAGTAGGTCGAGGTCGACAAAAGGGAAAGGTTATGACGGACGAGTTTGTAGTGTTTTCATTCTGCGACCAGCCAGCGCTCATTTTCGCTCCACGAAGAGCAAAAATCAGCCCGAAAAAGACACAGAGCTACCACACAATGCTTGTGGTAGGGCTTTGGACTGTATTATGACCATCCAGGTGACCATCCCTACTCCTGTTTTCATCACAGTATCAAATAGGCCTATACAATATAAATAATGATGACGCCACTTCAGACTCATCATATATTTTCTAAATCTTCAAGTACTCCTCGTTACATTGTTCGCATAAAGTTTAGCTAGGGATCAGCATAGAATTAGTATTTAATGGTAATAACTGATTAAAAAAAACGAACGATGAAGCTGACCACTTGGACTCCCGGGCTTAGGGGTGGTCTATTATATCCTTTGGGTCTGGAAGATTTTGGGGAAAAAATATTCCCAGCAGAGATCAATGAAAGAAAATCAGCTACGTATGGCTTGACGTGAAAAAAATTGAAAACTTCGAAGCAAAGCACGTGGGGAAAAAATAATGTCACTTCATCCGTCTGCCAGACGCCCTTAAATATTAAATGCTTCGCCCCTTAGACTGTATGTGAGGCACACTTTGTTGCGGAGGTACGGAGCGCCCGCACACGACTATCTTTCACATACTAACCACTTTGAACTTTGTAGACAGAAGCAAAATCAATTTTTGAAAGGGGTTTATGACTTTGAAGGAGGGTACATGAAACTTTTTTAAAGGTTGTCGGGGTTCATATTAAAAAAAAAAGAAAGAAATGGACACAGAAAATCACAGATAAATTGTTGCATTAAATCCAAGAAAAAAATATATTTTACTTTCGAAAAGAAAGGAGAATAGTTAAATTTAATGAATTCATTTTAAAAAATAGTCATGAAGTTGTGAGCAATCGGAATATCAGACAGTGAGGATGATAACATAGCACTTTGCCAAATTGAAATGGAAATTACGCTACAAACTGAAACCGACGTTCAGATTCACCCAACACACTGGTGATCATTATAGCTAAAATTTAACCGGAAGCCAAAATCTCCGTCTGTATGCGATAGCAGCGGCTAGCCGTGCCATTTAGTCTGGCAATTTACACTCTACCTGTAAATGTGTTGTAACAGTGTAACATTGTTTTATGCGTGATAAGCTTATATTGGACCTCGGGCGTACGACTGAAACCGAACCTAGCTGTCACAATACATGCGGAGTGAACGGAATATGCCAAAATTGAAAGTTGGAATTAAAATGAAAGTAAAAATACCAAAACAGGGGTACCGGGGAGGGGTACCCTCGTTTTGTTGTAACCTTCTCGGAATGCGTATTAATGTGATCAAATCGGGCTTATGAACTCTAAATCTTTCGATCACGTTTCAATGAAAAACATAAAAAGCTGTCCTCATCCCATTGTAAATTTAAATGTTTGGACAAAGGAAAACCGTTGGACGTATTTTGCAACGGATTCATTTCATTGTTATAATATTTAAAAAAAAAGCATTTATTGAGTGCCGATAATTTTTGTACTTAGTTTCTAAAATCATACTGAAATGCTTTAGGCTTGGTAACAATCCGTGACAAATCGCGGCCAACCAAAAAACCATCATGAGATTTTCATATAGGAATTAAAAATTCGATTATTGGTTTATTTCCTTGTATGTTAGAACATGTTTCTTACGATTCAATGCACTCTATTTTCTATTTTCATTATTCTATATCAGTGAGTGATTTAGAAAAAAAGAAAAATGAGACTACTGTTTAAGGCCACACGCTTTATTCAATGACCTGCGTAAATTCGAAATAGGAAATAGAGTCTAATTTCTATTTTCAATTTGATGCAAGCATGCGCAGTAGCATGTCACAAAGATATGGAGGAAAGCAAGAAATGTACGACTTAACTACAGGAAAATTCCGTAAACTGTACTCAGTTGTATGTAACTTAGCCTCGTTATTAATTAGTTGGCGAGCCATGATTGGCCGATAAGTTTAACAGTAATTTAGGGTTGGGCGTGACCTTATCATCTTCGCCTTTTCCCACGTTCGTGCATCAGTTTTACTTTATTTTCGAGGTTGTGGCCATGGAGAGGTGACAGTAATTCACAGGTGTATACGTACTAATACTCATAATAACAGTTATAAACAGTATCAACAGCTATGAACAGTAGATACAGTAGGTAACAGTAATTCACGGGTATATACATATTATATATATATATCACTCATAATAACAGTAATAAACAGTATCAACAGCTATGAACAGTAGATACAGTAGGTAACAGTAATTCACGGGTATATACATATTATTATTAATAATAACAGTAATAAACAGTATTGACAGCTATGAACAGTAGATACAGAATCCTTTCACTGCTGTCTGATGATTGCAGGATGCATGAAACTTGAGTAACAGATATCATTACTTTGTACTTGAAGTAATTTTGTGTTATCATGTATAGGCCTATATATATATATATATATATATATATATATATATATATATGTGTGTGTGTGTGTGTGTGTGTTTGTGTGTGTGTGTGTGTGTGTCTGAAGATTGCAGGATGCTTGAAACTTAAGTAACAGATATTGATTGCATTGTACTGAAGATATATATATATATATATATATATATATATATATATATATATATATATATATATATATATATATATATATATATATATATATATATATATATATATATATATGGTAAAAATTGATAACAAGTGGAAAACAGGACTTGGGCGTTACTCAAGAGTTTCACGCTACACATATTCTCTGTAGTGATCACCAGACGAATGGTTCAACTTATCTTATCTTCGAATGTTTTTGTTACTTTGCTTCTGATGTTCTGGTCGATCCGCGCGTATCATATCGCTAATTACACTATTGAAACGTATCGTTTGGAGTGTGATAATTTGATCAATAATCTTGTTATTCCTTCGGAACTTTTGTATAACACTGATGAAAACTGTATTAACTTTAAATATTGTGACGACATCGATATATGTAGAGAAATTTTCCTCAAATTCTCAAAATCTTCACCACAGGAACCGAAAGCGCCCTAAACTCCACAAACACCCCTTCCTTTAATTGTCCACTCCCTTGCGCAAACGTTGAGTCTACCACATCACTTTCTGTTTGTATCGACTTTTACAGTATGATATTAAGTGGTTTCATTTTCAGTAAAATTAAATTCAGTGACGCATACATGTTTTCTGCAAGTTTGCTTTGCCTTGTTGTGTGTTGTTATGGCTTTAAAAGGACAAAGTCGGCCATTTTTCATGAATTTTGTTTGATGCAAGATACTACTACTATTGTTTGACATGCTGAAAGATACCGAATAAATGGGTGATCATGCATACATTCGACTCCGGTTTCAGACAAATTAAATGAAACCATCGCGAAAATGGTCATGACCATTAATCCATTTTCGCGATGGTTTCATGTATCATTAGAACAGGTGTACGACAACGTCACTGGTCAATATTTCTATTACGTAATCATCGGACAGGCGATAAAGAGAAGCCCTCAACTCACTTCGTCGCCATGTCACAAAACTTGGAGAGACTTTCCTTCCTCGTTTGCATTATTTGCATGTTCATCTTCGTCAATTATGTGGACTATGCGAACATTGGACCCTTGCTACCGGTGGCCAGTTCCCGTGAGGCTGTGACAACAACATATCCATTACCAAACATATCGACTGGTAGACTGGAGAGAGGTGAAGTGACTGGCTCAGACGACCTGCCCATGATAAAAAAGATCAGTAGTTTGTACCAAAAACACCCCATTTTTATGTCGTACCTCAGACAGTATGAAGCTATGTTCAACAAATCATTCGTGATCGGTTCCAGTGTTGAAACACTCGACCACTCAAACAAAATCACGAACGTTAGTGCCACGACTATTTTATGTACCATGCAAACCAAAGCATACATCAAGCTTCTTGATGCCGAGACAAGTCCCATTCGGGAAATCGGACTCGGAAAGTATTTCCGATTAGAGCCGCTTCTGAGTGAAGTTCCGAGGTACAATTCTTGCGCCGTGGTGGGAAGCTCACCGGCTGTGTTGAATTCTAGTCGCGGCGTCGAAATAGGTGAGTGTTCAGTTCCAGAAGTTTGCATTCCTGATTGGAATCGTGGCATTCGACCCTTGGCTACCGACCAGCTGCACACACACACTCATGCGCACACACACACACACACACACACACACACACACACACACTCATGCGCGCGCGGACTTGCATAGATGCAGAAAACGCGCCAAGCCCTTTACAACGGTTTGCCCAAAGGTCCCCTACATATCCTGGCGTCTGGAGCAGTAACACTGAGACAGGCGTTCGACATATTCGACATGTTTGTGACATAGGGGAGTGTTCAGTTATTATGGCCGGGGGTGGGCCTGCAAATCCTTCCTGCACATCAGTCAAAATAAGTGAACCCATTGCACCAAAAAATTCATGACCCCCCTTTTAAGGTGACAAAAATTTCATGATCCCCCCACTTTGCTTGAGTAAAGCATCACACACAAACACCTCTGGAGGGGGATATAATAAAAAACAAACAAACAAGATTGTCAGATTTTTTCGAATGACTCCCCCTTACAACTCACAAGGTTTATGTTTAAATTTCCCCTTTTGACTTACTAGTATTTGAAATTACCCCTCAAAGGGATTGGACAGAAATTACAGGTGGATCGCAATATTTTTGCACAAGAGTGTGTACACGTACAAAATTTTGATATTTGGATTTAATTGATAATCAGCTATTAATAATGTTGACTCACTATACATGGTAGTCTATGAGAAAACTGTGTAATACTTTTTCAATACAAAACTATATCTATGCATTTATAGATATTTGATATTTGACATAAATGTACTTAATTGGAAGAGGGCTGTTACAACTGGTATGTGGACAAAAAAATTGACATAAGAATTTCACAAACACTGTTCATCCACTATACAAGGGAGTATGTGATAAAACTGTGAATTTTTTTTCCGATTAAAAACTTGCTATACTTATGCATATACAGACTTTGAATAATTAACATAATTTTACTTGATTAGAATATGATGGTTAAAAGTGCATATTATGTGTACAAGAAATCTAATTTTGGAATTTCACTGAAAATGTTCATCCACTACACATGTTAGTCTATGAGGAAACTAGAAGTAATTTTTTTCCAATACAAAACCATCTAAATCTGTATTTATAGACGTTTGATAATTCATTTTAAAGGACCTAGTTAGACTAGGATGGTTAAAAGTTGATATGTGTGCAAGAAGTTGGATTTTGGAATTTCACGAAAATGTTGATTCAGTATACATTGGAGTCCATGAGAAAACTATGAATAATTTTTTTACAATGCTAAACTAAGTTAATTTATGCTTTTATAGGTGTTTGACAATTGATGCAAATGTAATTGATTCAAATAGGGCATTTGAAAGTTCAGATGTTGACAACAATTATGATATGATATTTGAATTTCAACTAAAGTATAATTTCTCTTTTCATGGTACTAGTAGGCTATAGGTAACTGTTAAATAATTTCCCTGACAAAACTTGCTATATCTCTAATATATAATTAATAGGAATTGTTCATTGTCCTCAGTGAGCTCGATTTACAATAAGACAAGCCTCAGAGTTGCCAAGGCAAGATGTTCATGTGACCACGGTCCCTCCGGACCGTGATGTGACAGATAATTATACTTTTGTTCAGATTTACAGTAAAATGACTTCAGAGAATGAAATCATGCAGCGTATCATTTTTATCTCCCAGAATATTTCTGAACACTGAAACTGCTTTTGGACGGGATGGATACTTATGAAAATTAAGTGACCCCCTCTGAGCTGTTTGAAAAATACATGACACCCTTTGCAGTTTTAAAATTTAAGGTGACCCCCCTGGATTTTGCCGGCCCACCCTGGCCTTAATAACTGAACGCTCCCTAAGCTTTCTAACGAGAAACACTGATAAGCTTAATTATTGAAATTCAGTTATTTCTTACTATCAAATATTCTGATATTGAAATCAATTTCTTACCAACCGAAGCAAAAACACAATCCACTCATAGACGACTGCACCGATATCCATTAAAGGGACAAAGTCGGCCATTTTTCATGAATTTTGTTTGATGCAAGATACTACTTATATTGTTTGACATGTTGAAAGATACTGAATAATTGGGTGACCATGCATATATTCGAACCCGGATTTAGACAAATCAAATGAAATTATGGCGAACCATGACCATGATCAATTCATTATCGCAATGGTTTCATGTATCGTGTCTAAAATCGGGGTCGAATATATGCATGGTCACCCATTCATTCAGTATCTTTCAACATGTCAAACAATATAAGTAGTATCTCGTATCAAACAAAAGTCATGAAAAATGGCCGACTTTGTCCCTTTAATGAAAATTAAAACATGTTTGCCGTAATAAGCCTCGTAAAATTTAAATATTTCAGCTATATGTTGACGTGATGCATCTACATATCATACGTACATGGCATACATTGTTTGTAAACGAGAAAGTTGCACAGGCGCAGTTACGACGATTCCCTCCCTTTTAATCCTTGACTCCTGTAACAAAGATAATGCATGCACATATACTATCTCGCTAGCATTTTTTGGCACTCAAGGTAGATGCACACAATAATACAATACGGCACCTAAAGTTTTCGGCGATCGAGGTAGTTAAGGTGTTAAGAAGACAAAATGCATGTACCATTATTTAGATCACGGTGTACTGACGTCATTGAATGAAAACACGAAGAGAATTAATTTTCTTTCTCTGAACATTTTTTGTGCTCTTAAACACGGCTTTTTGGCAAACTGAACGTTTTTGAAAAGCAAGTGACACGCCATCTGTACTTTGTGAAAAAAGAATGGCCATCCTTTTGCAGTTTTCTAATTTCAAAGGACCCCCTGGATCTCACCGGCCCATCCTCGGCTATAATAACTGGTAGTTCTCCCTCATAGAAATTAAACTCCTTAGACTAAAGAGCATGTGGAATTTTCAAAATGAAAAATGTAATATGACTCAGATGGAACTCTACAAATTTTACCTTTCGTGTCATGCTTCCAGATGCGCACGATGCCGTTTTGAGGTTCAATTCCGCGCCAACGAAAACATTCGAGAAGGACGTCGGTACAAAGACTACATTGCGACTCCTCAACAACCGTTATCTCGAGAGTGATGGTTGGGCCGAAGAATTTGCCAAATCTGATTTGTCAAGGGACACTATACTTGTGTCCTGGAAGGGCACAGGAGGAACCTACAATGGCAATGTATTTCACGTATGTTCACAAAGTCTTTGTTATGTGTGGAAATGGATCATTAGATCTGTGGATGAAAATACGTATTTCAATTATTCCATACTTTTCCCTGTCCGATTATTGCCCGAAACTAGTTTTCGACAATAGTTGCTGTGCTGATTTCCCTCACCTTTGGCCTGCCGAATCCCGAAATATTTGGTGAGTGCCGAAGGGAAAGTCTTTTCTCATAAAGCACGAAAAAGGTTACTCTTTCGCCAACTTTTGCATCTCTTGACATTAACGTTCAAAATGAGCTCGAAATCCGGGTCATATCCAACATCGGCGATGCAATACCATAAATATTAGCCAATCGGGGCCATCATTGAAAGATTTGTTATGCGCAGGGCACAATGCCATGGCAACTTCCACATGCGTTGACCTCATGTTTTGGGTAACATGGTTACCGGACTGCGGATGTAATAATCGGAAGTTGTAGCGCGGCCTGGATATCTGTCATAATTTCGCACATGGAGAGTTACAGCCAATATTTGAGGCTTTCAATTTCGAGGCAAGCACTAACTCTGAATTTTCATCTGTTCAGATTTAACATCGTTTTCCTGTGTTTGCGTGAGTTATCTGTAGTTATTATGATTATTTTTCTTATGGACCTGTAATTTTGGTTAACTCCGGATTCTTGAGTAAACAAACAAACAAACAAACAAACACGCACAAACAAATAATAAATACTAGTAAGTTAGACTCACATGAAGCACTACACGATTTTACTGTAAAGCCTCCAATAGAATGGAAAATGACCGAATATTTTGAACTTCTCCTTGAAGATGATAAGAGTGTGTCAAAAATATTTGAAAGGATATTTGAATTGGACAGTGACCTATCCCGACAGACCCATGTACCTCATCAACCCTGTTTCCCAGTGGAGGGGGTGGGATGTCATCGAGGAGTTTTCTGAGGAAAGAATATCACCCCACACACCAACTTCGGGATTTATCGGTAAGTGTCGGCCGACCCAATGTAACGGATTGCACTCACTGACTACATTTGAGAGTGCGTCATGATCGCTGGAATGTTTACGAGTGAACACGCTTAAACACACGTGTTGAAAGTGCGTAGATCATTGCCTGAGGCTTAAAGATCAAAATCAGGGAACGTTGTAAGGAACGATCTGGAGATATCACACTATCTGCCATAAGTTCAATTTGATTTGAGAAGTTGTCGAATCAGAAGGCTGAATAAGGTATCGAACATTTCACAATATCAAAATTTAAATTACAATAAGCATTGGTAGTCAATTTGAACTCTGTTTTATACCTTGACAGTAACAGATATAATAATACATTCAAGGTAATTCAAATCGGTTTAAAAAAAATCAAGAGCCATGTGAAACACACGTACCTGGTACAAAGGGAAATGAGGCAGCTTATGGCACAAACAGTCATTCGAAAACTGCCGCAGAGAGTTGTCACTAAGACATGAAAGTCCATTGACACTTTTTCCCAATTTTTCCAATTTGTAAACTTGAAAATCAGAATCAACGCAAGACTGTATAGTGTGGAACATCGCATCGTACCACAAATATTCTTCCACTAAATTTCATACTTTTGTCAAAAATTGGACAAAGTTGAAGGTTAAATGCCCTTGTGAGTAAAACTGAGTGGTAGGAAATGGTCAAAAGTCTTGCTTATGGTGACCTTCAGTGAATACATAATGCTGTCAATAACCTGCTACACAGAGGAAAAGACACAGGTGGTTTATTATGACTTTGTCAACTTTGTAACGGACGATGGCTAAATTGTGTGTTCATTGTACTTTGTTTTGTCCTCTGGATTTTTTTCAGACAATTCAAAAATGATAAATAAACATTTCTACTCCAAATGGGGCTTTTAGAAGTACTTAAATTGTCTTAGAAAATCAATGAAAAAAATTGTATCAGTAATATATTCCAGGCAATGTATCCGGTCATCCACTCACTTTTCTCCTTAATTATGCGTTCAAGACTCGACAAGAGCCAAGACACGTAAGGCTAACTAGTTCCTCTGATATACAACGCACCAGCTGCTATTGGCATTAAAGGTATACTGTCACCTGTTCCAATTTTGCAACTGTTACCATGGAAAGAAACAATCTAATCAATCGCAGATTTTAAGCGGGTGGCCGTTTTTTAGAAACAGCGCTCTCACATTGGCATTTTGAATACCAAGAAACGCCCCTTTGACCATATATGGGTACATTTAGATTACAGGTGACTGCAAACCTTTAACGTCGAGACTTATTTTTCTTTTGATGTCTAACATTTCATATGTACATGTTTTCATTTGACCTACCAAGGAGTGCAACTTATGCTGCCTCTGTGCGAGAGAATTGACGTATATGGAATCGTGCAGCCTGAAATTAGGGTACACGGAAGCTGCAAGTACTTCAATAGGCAACCATGCCCACCACCAAACCGCACCCGGTCCAAGGAAAACATATTTCATCCTCGCGACTCGGAGCGCGACCTGCTGCTGAAGATGAACACAGGCAGCGAGGAAGACGTCAAGACTATTGGAAAAATAACTGTGCAAGGTTATTCCACGAGGCCCTGTGAATAGCCTAACGTCTTGCTTTTCCGTTAAAATTGATGTCTTTGCAATTAAGTAGCCAGTAACTTGAAAAGAACCCAATTCTCGGCCACCAAGAAATTGTGATATTTGTAAAAGCTCCGTTCGAAAATGTGTAAACATTTGCAGCGACGCTTTCCATAATCTATGTCTGTTATGCAATGCACGATCAAAGTGGCGTGTACATTCTTTGAATATAAATGCATGTAATGACGAATCATTACGCAGACCATATTAATGTTTCGAAGAAGTATCTTGATTTAATACTCCTCGGACATTTTGCAATAGTTTGCATTTGATGCATTTGATCATATTTGAATATTTTATTGATTTTATTTTCCATTCAGGATTTTCAGCATTCTGATTGTATTTAACCTGCAATCACACCCTATGAAATAAGTAAAGGTGAAAACTGATGAACTTTTCAAATGTGCCATTTATTTGACCAAGATAATTACAGCTATACAAAACCTTTTTGCATTATCACCTCTTTTCGAGTTTCGAATAGACTTATTTGAGGTCGACAAAGAAATATCTAATAGTCAAAACTGGGTGATTTTAATCGTTACTGGGTTTGTGCTTCAAACGTTTTACCACAGACAGTAGAAGGGAGACTCCTGTCTATGATTTTACTCATAAGAATGAATATTTGGATACTGCGCTATCTTTCACATGCAATTGTTCTGTAAAGAACAATACCTAACTTACGCCTATATGATGAAGATAAATTCACAAAGGGCAAAGGGTTCTTCTGCTATTTGTGACAAACATAGAAACAGTCTCTACTATCGCATTTGCAGCAAGAAACTGCACAACCCAAATAAATCATCAGTTTTCTCAGAACAGTGTACCAGTGCAGCCAACACTATTCCTTAAAAGCAGCACGATTCGAATAAGTTACATTTTCAGCCCAAAATGATGAACCGCGTGTTTACAGGGCTTAAAATTGCACCGTGTTGTCCTTCAGTGCGGGCATCGTAACCGAAGGACTTTCCCTGACATGATCGTCACTATGTTGAGATAATCTTAGATTGAAAGCTATTTAACTGATCTAATTGAATATTTTGAGTTTTGCACTAAAAATATTAGGCCTATACTCAAACATTGATTGGTTTATAAAAAAGGTGTGAAAAGACCGTGGTAGGAATGCTGCTCATAGAGATATGAACTTCCCTACTGGCTGCTCTCAAGTTTGCTAAAAACCAACAACCAGCAGGAACGAAAGTACACTGGGTCCGAGAAAAAGAATAATGCAATAATAAATAGCAGGATGAATTATCACCGAAGAAAACCTATGCAACTGATACCAACGGGGCAAGGCTTTACGAATGATGGTTATCTTAACCATCTGAGCATGGTAACCCATGCACAATAAGCCAGGTGTTTCAAGTAAAGTCTTGACGTGAGGTTCCCTTTAAATCCCATTTCAGGTGAACTACCCATACTTAGAGTGCTAATGGAGACCCGAGCACAGGTGTATAGGGTCCAGTTTTAGGAGGTCTTTTGTTATCACATGGAAATGCAGAAATACAGGTATGAGATAAAATTTTGCGATATTGACATGCGTGGATTGGCCGAATTTTACTGCTACACTCCTCTACTGCAAGCTGTGCAATTTGCAGTCGGCTGTGACGTCAAAGTGTATATTTACATCGCAAACAGCGAAGCTTTGGAAGGATCATGCTTTATCCAGTTTATCTCAGATATGACGACCAAGCTAAGCGTGTTGTGAAGATAACATAAAAAAATGCCTTGATTTATGATTACTGTAAAAAATGTAGCTGCATTTATTGTATCCTTCGGACCTTGCGCTAGCTTCTGCCGTCTTGTTGGCTGCGTAGCACCGGCCCCTAGAGCTAGGTAGAATTTTCCTCGGAGACAAGATATTGGGACACTTTCAGAATAAATTTCTGGTCCACCATTGTGGCGAGGGAGTCACTTTGAAGCTCATTGACTTACTAGTACTTAATTTTCACTAGGCTTGTTTTTGTGCGTTATAGCGTTAACACAGGGATGGCGGCCATTAGAACTTCAAATATCAAACGGATAATTTGTTACCATAGAACACAAAATTTGCACGATGATCCCCGATTTTTATTCTTGATTTTCGAAGAGAATGGTTGAAAGTTTCTTTGGGGAAAGTTTGAGCAAAAGATAAAGGTGTTTTGATTTCAAGGCGAGTACTACCTAAGGCAGGCTGGCCAATACAGTGTTATAGTATACCATCACATTCTTGTAATCAAGTGAGTATTAAAGTTCCATATATATATATATATATATATATATATATATATATATATATATATATATATATATATATATATATATATATATATATAATATATATATATATATATACAAACAAACAAAACACACATCTTCGGTTAACTTTCATCTTTATTCGTGTCACAAAAAAGTCTTTTCATATACACTGTCACGAAATAAACAATTTTAAACATTGCAAGTAACACGATTCGAACTAATCTGAGATAATTGGATGTTGAAGTAATGTCGATTTCATGTACAAATGTAATCTCATCTGCTTTTCTTTTTACATTACACACTTGTTTTATGAGTAATTTGCAATATTGCAACATTCTGCTATATGGCACCTAACACTTTTGAGAAATTTGAAAATATGAAAATCCAATTATCCCAAATTAGTTCCAATCGTGTTAACTATGGGAAGAGATGATTTAACAGAGGAAATTCTTTCAAAGGGATTGGATTTCATTTTCTATATACTCTTAGTACATCTGATTGAATTCCTACTTCAACCTACACTCGAGTTTTATCCTATTTACAGAAGTAACTTCTCAGACAAAAATGATTAAAAATATCTATCTTATAAAAATTGAACTCGAACAGAGGACAGGGATTACTTTAAAAAAGTGGTCATGCGAGCTACAATATACATGTAATGTAACAATTATTCATAACTGACCACTTTCGAAAACAATTGAAATTATAAGAGTATAGTCGCTTCACATGGTGTCGACGACGACCATCGAAACGTGCATCTGGTGCCTCTATGTAGACATACATTTGGTGTCTCTGTGAATGCCGCATCAAATTATGCACACTGGCTTGTAATTGGTATCGTGTATATTGAGAAAATTCTAGAGGAAGGCGTTCCTCCGCAACAGTCAGCCATATTAGATTCGCTTTGATTGTTGCATTACCTGTGTGGAGACGTTGGGTACAATCAGGATACCGAAGCAAATCCTAAATAAGTAAACAACCCCCCAAAAACAAAACAAAACAAAAACAAAAACAAAAATAAAATAAAAAGGTTGACTGACAACGGTGTTTTGTGTGGAAAATATAGAAATCAAGTGAGACTGACAAGTGGCAATATATCCAGTAGAGTAATTGACGCCATTGTAGGAAGTGAAACACCGTGGTTACCACTTCAGACCTAAATGAGACAGCTGCTCTATAAGCGATAAGATGGGTGGTTTTCAACAACTTTGATAAGCCTTATAAGTGAACTGCCAAGCTTTGGCGATTTGATAAACTCGTAATATTTGGCTGACTCATTCATCTTGCAATGACTTGATGTTTCGTTGATTGACTGTACAATGTCGAGTGTTTGCTGTGTCGTCAATGCAACTGAACGACCAAAGAGCTTTCCAAAGAACCGTCGGCATTTCATATGAAATATCACAGGGCAGTCAGACCAACTTCTGCAAGCATGTAGTTGACGGGCTTAACGTGAAGCATCTCTGAAGCTTCTATAAGTTTCCAAGACGCTGCACATAACCAGAGAGGAGGGAACAGTCTGTTGTCTTTGGTGGTACTTTTCTCGTGAACGATCTGTGGAACCTTTTAAATGTAATATTTATGAAATAGAATATTTACTATCTGTTCTAAAAAATTAAGAGTACTAGGTGTACAACGCAGTCAGTCCATTCGAAGTTTTCTATCATGCATTTATAGCGAGCTCGAGAAATTACTTCTGCACCAGTGATTTATTATTGTGACATCTGTTGTTCTGTTGTTGTATTTAGACTATATTTGTTCATATAAATCATACATAAGGAAAATGGTGAAAAGAGGAAGAAAGTTATAGCTGTGCACTGATGGACAAGCCATACATATTTACTTTACATCAATGAAAGACTGACTTCCTCCACAGACGACGCGTCAGAACTGTATATACAGGACTGGCTGTGATATCGCAGTGGTACTTGTGGCGTGCATCGAATGCGCTCTCAGCTTGAGCAAAAATCTGTTTTTGTCGTTCCTCGCCGAATTTTCAATATACTGTTATGATATAATGGCAATAAAGCACACCCCGCAACGGTATACCACTCGATGTTGACCAGTTCACTCCATATATGCACTCGCCATCGCTCGCTCGTGCATATATGTCGTGAACTGGTCAAAATCTCATGGTATACCGTCGCCGGTTGTGCTTTATTGCTTAATTACAGGACACCACTTGCCATTCCTACAAGACTGTTTTCAGTGTTGGACATTCTATTCATCAAATTGCTGAAGATCGAGAATTCACTGGAAGCTCACACCTCTCCGTTCCTTGTAAGTTTTCATTTCACACCTGTCTCAACCACTTTTCACTTTCGGATTGTTGCTTCGCTCTTTCATTCGACCGTAGCATCTAATGAAGCAGACTCTATGCCTCCGAGAGCCCATGTCATTGTTATCACTAAGTTGATGTCATAGTACAGCCTCTCTCTTAATTTATCTTACATTAAAGACCAACGACACTTCACCTCTCTGTATCAGTATACAGTGAGTGATTTATGAAGATAAACTTTTGAATTCGACGTGTCTTGGTAGTCTTATATTATTATCATGCACATTGAAGAGCTTCGGATATAACACTCCTCACTTTAATGACGGTGAAACTGTCTGATAGGCAACTGTCTCAACGAATAATGATATTCAGACTACCATGAGTCTTAGAGTTCAGCTCGAGGTCACAGAGGTATTTACTTTTGTTGACAACATGGCATATCTGAATAATATTTTCATTACGTACAATTATTAGGAAAAGCGTGTTAGCACTCTACCAATTTCGCATTGTTAACATTGATGAACTTCATGAATTCGCTTCGCACATCAACAAATGCGATTGAAGACACCTGTGCTGCGTTGCATCTTCAAAATTTATCGAGAAAAATCCTCAACTGTTGATGTGACCTAGATTTCTAAGGCCGGTTACGGCTTCGTTGACGGTGCCCACACTGCATCGACTAACAAGAGCGAGTCCCACAATGTGTGCTTTGGTGCAAGGAGCAGTCAAATGTCGCAACTGAACGTGTATCGTCAGCAATGTAAGTAAGTCTTGTTTTAAAAAATGAGAGTTATAAAGACGGCCATAGGGTAGGTATCTTGTCATGACTACTAGTTTACCTCGATATAACGCTGAGGACGTGTGTTAGCACCTCTGTTGAAGTTGTCAGCGGCTTATATATGATATGCAAATACGTACCTCTGGCACTCACAATACCCTAGGCCCTTCTCACCTACCCCTCACGGCTCTTAACTTTACCGCTTTGTGACATTGTTACCGGGAAGTAGATAACGAAAATAGTCAGGGCGATAGAGAAAGGCATTCATAAACGGAAAATTGCCAGTTGAATGTTGTCCACGTACATTGCCGCAACTTTGGTTATCACCAAGATTTCAACACCGTGACGGTTTCTGATATCTACAGTCACTTCAAAATGACTGACGCCGCAAAATGTAAGTAACTTCCGTCTAAACTGTTTTCGAAACGCTTGAGAAATGGAGATTTAGCTGTCAGCATGAGGTAAATACACAATAACACATGATGAGATGGGCAAAATACGAACAGAAATATACAAGTCACTTGCTTTCCAAGTTATTCTTGCTATAGTTATTCAACCAAGAAAAAGAAGGAGAATGAAAACTGGATCTTCCAAGAAAGTAGAATTGATCACAGTGAATATTTCAAATAAGATATTGAAATACTTATGTCCTAATGACAACGCAAATCGGTTGCTAGATTCTCATGACGCTTGCTACGTTATCTAGAGAAAGAATGTATGTACACGTTCTGACAAAAACCACTTGGTATTCACGCATTATATTGCTGCAAACATTTTTTTTAAGTTGAACGAACCTCGGGGACGGATATTCGGAGTCTCAAACTTGTACATTACTGTTTGGTATACGTGTACCTCTTGTTGGGATCATTTTGAAGATCATGTGTAAAGACATTCCCAATAGAGTTTAACACAATTATGACGGCCATTTTGAATTCAAATATCGGTGATTTCATTTTGTTTCTCTGGTATCAACATTTGCAGGGCTACCCATGGATTTTATTCTTGATTTTGAAAGACAAAGGTAGAGGGTTTCTTTTAGAAAAGTTTCAGCAAAAGTTGTAGCCGTTCCCTTTCGAGGCGCGTACTACCTGAAGAGAAAATAACTGCCAAGGAGAGCCCTCTGTGTTTGTACAAGGGATAACTTATGTATTTTAATGAACAAGACCGAAGAACAACTGCGAGACAGCGCGAGATTACCAACGCAAAGAAATATTTCCATGAAATGGTTTAGTATCTATCTACCTCACTTTAAGCCAGCTGTTCACCGATACCTCGACTGATTGTCTTTGGGAGAATGCATAGGGCACTGATCAAATGAAGGCGAATGTCGCGAACGTTTCCACAACTGATTTCAATGAAATTGAGTTAGTGCCCTAAGTTTTAGCTTCTACGTTGATCGCTCTGTAGTCACATGTGTAGAATGAGCGTGGAAAAGGAGCTCCGTCAAATGTTTTATAGTTGACATTATCTACTCCGTTGAAAAATGGTCCGGTTCACCGATTTAATTTGATTATAAGGCATATAATCAGATCAACACTTGAAATTATCTTGACTTGTAGTCATAAAACAAATGATCGGATTAGTAAAAAAGAATCACAAATAAGTTCTGTATGAAATGCTTAACAAATTTAATTCAGCGTAGAAAAATTTATAATTTTTGTATATTAGATTTGTTTTAATTGTAATAGTAAATTACATGTGCTTGTTGATGATTTCCCTGTATTTTTGTAAAATTTAGTTCCTTGTAATACCCAAAAGAATCGTGTCAAAATGTCAAGTGTTAAGTCTTGACTTGAAGTCATTTATCAAGAATAACATGACATATTGTGTAAACAATGCCCTTTGACGCCAACTCGTATATGCTTACTTCAACATACCTTAGGAAGAGAAACAGGAAAATGTGTTTGCTTTATAATAAAACAAACATGATAAAAACACAATCATAAGTTACATCCATCGTTCCTTTTAAGCGTTTGGAAATGTACAATCTACAATCATATTGAATTTTGAAAATAGCTTGGAACACACGCTTATCTCTGTTGGGTTTCACCGGTTGCTGAATCGTCATGGTCAAAATGTAATCAAATATACATGGAGAATTGTCGTTCTATGAGTAAACCTACCCTAGATTAACGCAAATAAATGCTGAAAACGTTCTGTTAGATTGGTTCCCTTTTTCCAAAACTTGGCAATGAATGACTCGGCAAACATTTAAGCAACGCCCACATGAGGGTTTGGATAGAATGAAATATATAACGCTGGATTCAAGCGATATGGAGAAGGTAAACACTTCCTAATACCAAACGCTTCTGTAGTAATATATCAAATGGCATAAAGCGAAAAGTGTAAGTGGCCAAAAGTGGTGTGAAAACACACTCACCTTAGCTGGAGTCTCGAATTCACCGTCCTCCGACAGTGAATCCGCTATTCTGGATCTATCGGGACTTGAACCGGGTCTCGAACTTACCATCCTTCGATAGTGAGTCCGTTACCCTAACCACTGGTCCACGGTGCCTCGCAGAGGACGCGTGTTGAACTCTTTCTGCTAGTCAAATTGTCCGAATCATTTCCACTTCTTTTCACTCTTTCTGTTTTCAGCTCATTCATTCGTAAATTCTCTGTGTGTTCTTCATCTATTTAGATATATTTGATCGTGTACTTTATGCTGATGGTGGACATATCTGCTATTGAAGTTTCATTTCATGAATACGCTTTTTTAAGGAGAAAAGAGTTACCTGTAGCTTTAGGACCGTTTGATATAGGGTCTTAGGGTGGATATCAAGACTTGATCAAGTATCCCCAAAAAGGCAAACTCTTTGTACTCTCTTTCCGAAGGCCCCTGAGAAATGAGAGTGAAGGCCATATTTGTCAACAAACACGCATAAACACAAACACACACAATATTAAAATTTTATTGTGCCGTAGACGTCACTCGACGCCGAAACACTTTGGAAAAAATGTATGTACTCCTCAAGCGGCTCGAATGTAACTTAGAAAGTACATTGACATCATTATAGTACTGGCTTGTTTAGTCATTGCAAAACACGGTCATTTACCCCATTGTATTCAGCAGGTTGGAATACACTATTTTTTGCATAGTAGTATTCAACTCTAGTACTAGTATATTCCAAACTTAAAAAGAGATCGTCATATTTCGTTCGGTTTTAGATTTGCCCGAACAGTCACAAGCCGATGGTCAGTCCACACAATACGGCCAACCTGCCGCCAACGGCCAGTCTGCACCCTCTCATCAGCCTGAAGCCAACGACCAGCCCCCATCGTACGGCCAGCCTGCACCCTTTGACCAAGCTGAAGTCAAAGGCCAGCCTGCACTCTATGGTCAGCACGCAGCCAACGCTCCACCCTATGGTCAGCATGCAGCCAACGCTCAGCCAATACCCTATGGTCAGCCAGCAACCTTTGGCCAGCCTGTACCCTACAACCAGCATGTATTCGTAAGTAGCGCCATAGCTGCTGTTTTATTCCAACATGGAGACCATAAGGGATGGACCATTAGACCTTGGGAGGGGGGTGGTCACAATGAAATTGTGAAATTTTTTTTACTATTGTAAATTTCTGAATTTTTTTTTCCAATTGAGATTAGCTGTGCATTTTTTTTTTCAGAGTAAATTTTCAGATTTATAATTTTTTTTTAGTTCATCGCTGTCTGAAGATAAAGAGGGCAAAGATGTGGTGCCAAGCACCACAAGCGGCCACGCAAGTGGTCACGGGGGGGGGGGGATTCGGAGAGGGGTGTCCCCTGCTGCCGTTGGAGCTTTTGAAAAATAGAGATTAAAATGGTGTTATTTGGTGGCACTTGGGGAGTATTTTTGCGGGGGGTGGTCAGGAGGGGGTGTCCCCTCCTGCCGTGGAGCTTTTGAAAATAGAGATTAACATGGTGTTATTTGGTGGCACTTGGGGAGTATTTTTGCGGGGGGTGGTCAGGAGGGGGGTGTCCCCCCTCCTGCTGTTGGAGCTTTTGAAAAATAGAGATAAAAATGGTGTTATTTGGTGGCACTTTGGGAGCATTCTTTCGGATTACACATCTTCCTCTGAAACATGGTCTTCTTGCTCCTCAGTAGCTTCCTATAGTTTTGAAAATGACTATTTTGGTTTCCTGGCTTCCCTTTCTACTGCGTGGTGAAATGGCTACATTCACCCCACCAAACATCATGCATATCTCATGATTTACAATTGATTTTGACAAGCTGAGAAGCTAAAATAAGCTAAATAATATTGTTAAATTTGCATATTTGTGTTTTTAGAGCAATTGTTGCCCTTTTTTGATCAAAACATCTATTTCTCTGTAGCAGCATGTCCAAATTGATTGGATGTGTATAGATGTGTTGAAATTTCAATATTTGTCTTTTTAGGGCAATTTATGCCATTCATGGTCAAAAAATCTGTATTCTCTGAAAGGGCTTGTCCAATTTCTTTGAAATTTGCTACACAAAAACGATTATTCATGCAGATTTATTCAGTATTTGCTATCGAGAAACTTTCAAAGTTCAACCCCTTTTGTGTGTTTTTGTGTTGGGATTTGTTGGATAGATGGCATTCTACGTAGTGTATTGTTGAATGTTAAAACATGTGTTGCTGTTGTTTTTTGAGGCTGTTTTTTGAGAAAAAAGAATTGAAAATGCCTTTTTAAAAGCAAAATAATACATAATGACTTGATATGTTGTCTTATCATTATTGACGTGTTTCTACTTGTTCACCCATTCTTGCATTCATCATTGCAATAAAATGCTGTGAAAAAAATGAAACTGATGTGGCCTGCATCTGTTTACCTTGATCTTAAAAGGCAAATACAACTTTCTGTCTTGACAACCATACCATAGTTTCAATGTTTTACCTAGTGTACCTGCTTGGTTTGTACGCAGGAAACAAGTAGAAAACAGGCTCTATAATTTCATAATTTTCAAGTGATCAGAATACAAAAGTCCTGAAAAGATAAGATAATCACAACTTCCAGTATAAGGGATACAGTCACTCTAAATGTATAAATTAAAATTAAAAATGTGCCGGAGGATGTACTAAAAAATACAGAAAGTTGCTTTCTGTCGGTAAAATCTAAAAAAAATTCAAAATTTTAAAGACTTTTGCAGATTTTTTTTTACGCCTTTGTCTTCTTATTTATTTTTTTTTATTTTGCAAACTAGTTTGAAGATTTTTTCCCCTAACTTTCTGCTCTGAAAATTTTTTTTCTTTTTTGACCACCCCCCTCCCAAGATCTAATGGTCCGTCCCTAAGAAATGCAGCTAGTACGCGTCTCGAAATTAATTGTAAAGACTTAAAAATTTGCCCAAGCATTCCGTAAGGGATTTCGAAATGAAAACCCGTTGTCGGCGTGTAAAATTTGGTACCACAGAAAGAGATTACCCATTATTTTCCCTACTCTTGAAATTTTGAATGACCGACAACCCTATGTTAAATCTTTGATGGGAATGAAATTTTCGATTTATATAGAAATAAGACAGTGAAAATTTTATTTGCTCCACTAGCTTCAAAAAGAGCTCAACAATTGACAGACCGGGCAAGTATTGTACAAATAACACGATTGGAACTAATTTGGGATAATTGGATGGCGAATTAATGTTGATTTAATCTCCAAATGTAACCTCATCTACTTTTGTTTTTAAGTTACACTCTTGTTTTTATGAGTAATTTGTAATATTGCAACATTCAGCTATAGGGCACCTAACACTTTTGAGAAATTTGAAAAATATGAAGATCCAATTGTCCAAAATTAGTTCCAATCGTGTTTAGTTTGATTGTCAGATTATCTATCAGAGGTTCATTTTGCCTTAAAATTAATAATCCTGAAAATTGATAACATAGCTGAGCACAGAGTAAAAAAAAACCTTATTTTTTAATATAAATTGCACTAACAATTGTGAATTGATCCAACAGATTGTTGCACCACAGTCTACAGACATGAGACCCACCATTGGGAATCCGGCTCCTCCAAACTATATGGATTGGGCTTTAGTATCCATGATGTTGTGTTTCTTGCCGACCGGCATTGTAGCTACCATGTTTGCCGCCAAGGTAAAGTTCAAGTTCAACAATTTATAACGCGATGTTTAATGCGATTTTTAACAGTGCTTTCTTGTGTTCACAGAACCAACCTTTCAGGCATGAACGGATTGTGTGTTAGGGAAATATGGCATTCAAAAATGGCTAACGGGTCACCTCAAAGAAATCGACGAAAACTTCCTTACAGAGTAACCGCCGCAGAGAATAGATGATATTAAGAAGACTCACGTCAGCATTATGACATTGTGTATATAACACTTTCTTTTTACTGGAAGGGTTTTTATAATTCTCGTAATCACGTTAAAGCCCACTTTAACTCTTTAAGGTAGAATGCGCCTGTAGGGAAACGGAGATCAGACTCAAGAGTTTATAATAGCTCTCTGATCTACGCTTATGGAGGCTCACGCTGAAATTTTCGGGGTGAATAAATTTTCACCGTCTGATTTTTGCTAAACTCGAAAATTTAATCCATTCCCTTAGAGGTAGCGCGGGGATTGCAGCAATTTCGAATTTAAAATATATCGGTAAACTAAAGGTAATTTGTGTCCCTGGTACCAAAATGTGGAAGGTGACCACTTATTTGTATTCTTGATTTTGAAAGAGAATTGTATAAAGTCTCCATGAGGCAAGTTTGAGCAAAACTTTAAGCCTTTAGTTTTCGAGGCGCATGCTACCTTAAACGTGACTAGTGCAGTGTGTACATAGTAGAATAAGTGTCGCTTTTATTTCCAGGTTGATGATGCCTGGCTGAGTGGCAATGAGGACAAGGCTCGTATGTACTCCCGGAATGCCAAGTATTGGAGCATAGCCACCATCTTTATCGGCATTTTTGTCGATATTGTTATCTTTGCTGTGGTATTTGCCACCATATGATCTTTCACATTGACCATAGCAAAAGCAAACACTCCAAATCAAACATATTTATCAGATACTGGAACTGGAAGACAGAAATTACTTTTCTATTTAAAAAGCCTTACTCTGTCAGCTAGGTTAAAAGCTAGCACATTGTTTAAAACTAAGTCGAAAGTCGACTAATAAAATATCAGTTGTTGCGCATTTTATATATGAACGCTGATATGATTTGTTTATATTCCAGTTTCAGACTGAACATATATGCCACTTGTATTTGAAATTTATCTCCATCACTGACGATTAGGATAGAGAAAGTGTGCAGAGATCTGATCAGTACGTTCTTGACAGCACGTCCAATTTTAATGAAACCAGTGAGGAATTTTCAGAGTACCCAATATGTATAATAAGTCCAGACTTCCAATGTCCGGTTATCTGGTCTATGCATGTACTACTGCTACCATCTGTATATCTTACAAAAGATATATTTTTATCGGAATGATTTGACAAAATGTCTGTTGTTAATAAAGATCACTTGCTTTGAAAATACCATTTTCAAACCCTTTTCCTAAACGATCAACAATATCTTTCTAACCGTGTTTTGAAACAGTCCTATAGTATGTATGGTATTATTTGTGGAATATCGATGATAAATTTGAAATCAGTCTCGTGGTTTGTATACGCATTTACACCAGCAACATTCAAGTGAATAAACATACTCTGTTGTTCTAGTATTGCTGTATAGTTCTGCTTATATTTACTGTCCAGTGTAGTTACTATGGCATTATTGCAGGGCCCGGGGGGCAACGTCGACATCTCGTCTTCACACGAAGATTTAGGTTCGCTAACTATAGGTTGACACTGGCGTCTTCAAAGTTCCAAAGTATATGTAAATAATGTAAACATTAAATAGATTTACAACCATTCTTGTATCGAATAAACTTATCATGTACAATGTATATGTATGAGGGCGTTGTTTCTCTTTATTCTGAGTATGTATCGTTTAATGTTGTCACTTTATATGAATTTAACCTGATAAAGTTGACAGACTAGTGTTTGCAGGTAGATTAAAGCGCGTCGATGATCGATGGTAACATTTGGATGTTTAAGAATAGAGACACGTTTTTATCATAGATATAATCAGAACAAAGGGCTAAATTAGAAACAGAATAATCATGACCTTAACTTTCATATTACCTTAGACAATTCTTCGTCCATGGTGGTATTACTCGATTGCCGATCAACTTTTTGTATCACTTTCAGTGGAAAATCAAGCGCCTTTCCATGATATTTTTAACCGTGCCCAATTATGATACTTGAAAAGATCGAGCTTAATTAACTGAGAAGGAAGGGAAAACAGACGGACAAGCAAGAAACATTCGGACGATCTAATACTTTTCTAATAACGTTAAAAAACTTAGACGCCTCTTACGATTTGTCTTTTGCGCCATCAACAGCTGGAAAGGCGATCCAGTTTCGTACACTACAAATTTTATTACTCACCTGGACTGGTTCTTGTCGTTTGGATTCTCCAGGAGGTACGCAGCAGTTACTGTGGGCTGGAAAAGGGCTGGGACTAGCATACAGGTACCTGCCAGGTATTCTAGTCAAAGCCGTGAGCCGTCGCCTTCACCCTATAACCTACACACCAGTCTGCTAATTTGTATATTTCTTCAATTTTGCAATCACGCCATCGCTACCACGACAGTCTGTTGAAGTTCATTCCTTCAGTGCAGTCTGTTCTGATGTACAAATTTACATGTCCACAGACACCAACAGCAAGGCCTAACAGTAAATAATGTCATACAGACAGACCAGTCCTGAGAGAGAGAGAGAGAGAGAGAGAGAGAGAGAGAGAGAGAGAGAGAGAGAGAGAGGAGAGAGAGAGAGAGAGAGAGAGAGAGAGAGAGAGAGATCTTGTATACTCATTCATTCTAGCCTACTGTCTTCTCGATCTCTCACCTTTATGTAGCACATTCCGTGGGAGTGGCAACTGTCTGAGTTTATGCAGTACGATAAAAGGGTTTTGAGTTATGGATGTGATTTAGGGTGAGGTTCGTGTGAGTAGAATATTTTATAATCCTACCCACATTCCCCTGTTGCAACTTTGAATGAATATGGCGTTATAATTTGAGTTGTCATCCAGGGAGAATGACAGTCAGTGATGTTTATTTTAGCATTATCTGTATGATTAATCATATTTCAAATGCTTGACCTAAGATATGTTCGAAGTCGATGTTGATTGTTTGGCCAAAGAATAATTTGAATGTTATTTTGGCTTATCCAAGAACGAAGTGTCTTCGACTTGCATCCTCGATATTTACAGCAAACGAAGAGTTTATGACACTTGATCTCCTCTTTAATATGTTCCTTATTCTTTACATTTGTGACAGAAGACGGTCTTTGTACTGTCACTTCTCTAAAAAATGATCTATTTCAACATGATTATTTTTCCTTGCACAGAACGTTGTTTTACTATTCAAATAAATGTGTATAAAAGAGGGGCTTTTTTATGAAATTGCAAAAATATAGTACAGTCTCGCCGTCAATGGACAATATGTTCAGATGTGACCTTTGATCGTCACCTCGAGACTTGGCGTCTAAAGGAGAGGAGATAGAGACAGGATGGCGCCCTCGAAGAAAATTCTACGAAAGATAATTACAGCAAGCTTACCATTGAACACAACACACTCAGTCTAGACAGAGTCCGAAACGTTTTTGGAATGACTTGCTTATTTTTCCTATTTTTAAACAAGCGTCTACTAAATACATTAAAAAATGTGTAGAAGTGGTATATCACATTAAACGATTTAAGTAATAGACAAGTGTTTTTTGTTCAGTATGAGAGGCACCAGGTCTGGGTTCTTTCATATTGTTTTGGTGATTTTAGTTTGAAGCAAAGAAGTATTTTATATATGTTACTATGCTTGCCAAATGATATATATTGACTAGTTACTCGTGTGGTAAAGGGAACAGTTTGTGTGACACATATGAACATTTTCGTAGTTATAACCACGAAAATGATCTTGAGATCCTCTTTAGCATGTTGAGTGCCATTAAATCGCGTTGTGTGTGCCTTCGTGGTTTGCGCGTGCGAATATACACAATGTTTTTCGTGGTAAAACGAAAGACTGAACGGCGATACCTGAAGTTGCAGTTTGGTCCGGTATCATACCCGGAATTCAGCCGCGACCCCCTCCTCCATGATGAAATATGTCAGACCACAGACCATCATTTTCTCGAGGGCACTTATTTGGTCAAACGAAGGTCAAGCTACCAAGCACATCAACACAGACAAATTGAAGAAACAGACTAGCAACGCGGCATGGCTTTTGTCCCATGGTCGTCTCGGTAGACTATGGCCTTTTCATATTAAAATGAGCTTCGCAGGTGTTAGATTTTTTTGAGACCTTTGTTCGTGGTTGATAATTGCACGAGATTATGCAAAAAGTACGACGAGATGGCATCGTGCTGCCAGTCGCGTAGCAACCATACTTACTTTGTGAGCTCTCAGGGCAGAAACACTGCTTCACGCCAATCAAAACATAACACGCCCGCAGTTTCATAAACATGTCCTTCAATGACCAACTTTTAATAGACGATATGACTGACCGTAAACCATTGAGTAAAACCAGACAGTATCGATAGAAGATTTTCAAATTTGGTTGAAACACACTCATTATATATTCATAAAAATGTGAGAGGAATTTTTAAAATGGTAAAACTCACTTTCCCGAAGCTCAAAACTTTCCCGTTTTCGCCAGCACGCCGATTCCACTCAGCACCACATGACAACAATAACACAAACTTTGCCGAACATACTTTCGCTTAAAAATTGGCAAAAATCCGGAAACTACCGAAGGGTGCATGGTCGGCAGTCTTCGGAAAAGCGAGGCGAGAGCTACCTGAGGCGAGGCGAACATGGATGACTTACGTAACCGCTTCACGCCTTGAACAATACCCGTTGTCAGTCTGTTTCTATTTGTCTGTGACATCAACAAATACATTGAGCAGGACTGACATTGTGCAACGCATTAAACATGTAAGCTTACAGAAGCCATGATATATGAGGAAACTGTCCAACTTATGCACTGGTTGTGATTGCTGTGATTGATACGAGGGGTCGAGTGTAAATTAGCTTACTCATTTATTCTGATTTTGGATATATAACAGATGTGAAATATATAGAGTTTCATTTTATAATGCACACCATCACACTCAGTTTAGTTGTGAATATCATTAACTGACATCCACACGAATATTCAAAAGGCCACGATGCACTTACCTCTGAATTTACAAATATAGCACTCAGATGATTAAAATGCACATTGAAGAGCTTTGGATATAACACTCATCCTAGTTTAATACCTTTGATAACTGTGAAACTGTCTGATATGTAGCTTTCTCAACAATGATATTCAGACTACCAATAGATACTAAAGCTCAGTTCAAGGTGATACTTGCGTTACTGTACCAACTTCGCATTGTAATAATTGTGAAATTCATGAATTCTCTACGGGCATCAATAGATGGCATCGAAGACACCTTTATTGCGTTACGTTCCGTCAAGAAACTTTATTGAGAAAAATCCTCAACTCCCGACGTGACCTAGATTTCTGAGGCCGGTTACGACTTAGCCGCTTCGGTGTTGGTATCCATCCACACTGTACCGGCTGCAATAGATTGTCATTAATGTGTGTCTTGGTACAAAACTACGTGACAGGGCGGTCTAAACGTCGCAACTGACCGTCGATCGTCAAAAATGTAAGTCTTCTTTAAAAGAAAAAAAGGGAAGAGGGAAGAAGACGGCCATTCGTCTGTGCGGAAGGTTTTTGTCATAACTGCCAGTTTACCTCGCATAAATTGAGTGAAAGAACATATGACGTGTGTTCGCCCATACAGTTAAAGTTGTTAGTTGCTTATCAGTAACTAAATACCCGCCCACATCTTCCCCTCATGGTTCACAACGTTGTGTCATTGTTACCAGGAACTAGATAACAAAAAATAGTAAAGACGATAGAGAAAAGGCTCTCACAAACAGAAACTTGCCATTTTAATGTTGTCCACGTACACTGCCGCAACTTCAGTTTTCATCAAGATTTCAACACGGTTTCTAATTTCTACAATAACTTCAAAATGACTGACCCCCAAAAATGTAAGTAACTTCCGTTCTATAATGTGTCTCTAAAGGCTTGCAAATGAAGGTTCCGCTACGGGTAATGCCGGCATAAGTTTATTACAGCCGGCATGAGTTAAAGGTAGAATAGAATGGGTCTCGTGACAGATATTCGGACTCTCAAACTTTTACAATCTTTTCTTATGTAACTTTCTCAACAATGATATTCAGACTACCATATTATTAAAGCTCAGTTCAAGGTGGTACTTGCTTTACTGTACCACTGTTATGGGTTTTTCAAAGCTCTTGGTGTAAGAAAAATTTCACCCGGCTTACATTTTTGAAATTCGAAAATTTATTTTTTTCCATAGAGTTAATACAGGGATGCTGGCTGTTTTGGATTTTAAATATCGGTAAACCATGGGTCATTTGTTTCTCTGGTACCAGAATTTGCACGGTGACGCCTGATTTTCATTCTTGATTTGAAGGAGAATGGTTGAAAGATTCCTTAAGGAAATTTGAGCAAAAATTTAAATCTTTCACTTTCAAGGTGCATATTACCTCAATACAGTAGAGCCTGATGAGGTGCATCAGCAGAGCATGAACAGAAGTAAACAAATAGCTCGCTTGACAGTTTATTAATCAAAAGAATGAGAACAAGATCTTCCAGGAAAGGAGACTTAATCACAATGAATGTTTCAAATGAGAAATTGAAATGTCGAGAACACCATCGATAGCTACATTCTCATGATGTTTGCTATCATGCTATGGGAGAATGGAAGGCCTTGGCATTCACAGAACATCACAAACTACTCCGCAAACAAAACGATTAAGAGAAAACACTGCCAGGGAGAGCCCTCTGTGTTCTATAAGGAGGGATAACGTACATTTTGATAAGCAACAATTACTGCTTATGCCAACACACCACGGGATTACAATCGAAATAGCTTAGTATCTATTCCTCAATTTTAGCCAGCTGTTCACAATACCTCTACTGAATTGTCGTCGAGGGGACGCATCGGGCATTAATCTAACGAAGGCAAATGCCTTGATTATCCGTACTACTGATATTATGATATTACTCTCCTCGGAATCGAAAGACTTAACGTTTGCTTGAACTTTACGTATGCAAACGTTAAATCATTTCTTTCGAAATCGAGAATAAGAATTTAGGGTCGCAGTGCAAAATTAAGCACCAGATAAACTTATTACCAACACTTGAATTCAAAATGGCCGCCAACCTTATGTTAACTCTATATGGGGAATTAAATTTTGATTTCACATAGTTTAGCCAGTAGCAACTTTAAATGCTAATTTGGATTCAAAGTGAGCCCCAACAAGTGGCAGACCAAACGTATTGTAAAAGTATGAGAGACCAAATATCTGTCCCCGGGCGCATTCTGCTTTAATCAAACTGAGTTGGTGCCCTCAATTTCAGCCTCCTTCCTAGGTTGACCAGTCAAATATGTTCAGTATGAAATACTTAACAAATTCAATTGAACGTCGAACAAATTTATCAACTTTGTGCATTTTATTTTTGTTTACTCCTATAAGTAAATCAAAAGATGCCAGTTTAAAGTTCCATTGGTTAAACTTATGATGATTTCCCAGTATTTTTGAACGATATAGTTCCTTGTACCACCTCAAAAATCCGTGTCGAAATGTCAAGTGTTGAGCAATCATTTGTCAAGACCAACATGACATATCGATATAGTGTACACAACGCCCTTTGACGCCAACATTTATGGGCTGTACTTCAATATATCTTAGGAAGAGGAATAAGAAAAATGTGTTTGCTTTATAGAACAAACACTTTAAAAGCTATAACCATAAATTGCATCCATCGTTCCTTTAAGCCTTTAGAAAGAGTTCAACAATCTTGTAATATTTCGAAAGTAGCTTGAAACACATCTATTTTAGGTTTCGCTCATTGTTGAATCATCACGGTCAAAATTTGATCAAAGAAACTTAGGTGGGGATCTCGCCCTATGGATACATATGCCCCTTACTAACGTACATGATCCTTGAAATTTCCTTTCAGACTACTGCTTTTTTCAAACTTCATATCGATAAATGACTCAGCAAATCTCTATAACAACATCAAAAACAGATGAGTGAGCTTTATGATAAAATGAAGCCTATGACGCCAGATTATAGGTCGAGGGCTATAGCGATGTGTTTCTGGTAACACACGGCCACGAGGGGTAATAGACGAGCGCTGTAGCCCGAATAGAGACCAGGCAATAGGTGTTTATAACGCACCACATGCTCGTGTTGTATTGTTATATAGTTTTTAATGTGCTTTGATATTTTTATCCGTTGTGACAAGTTACTGGGCGATGTTTCCACAGCGGTTTCAGTTGTGCGTGGTACCACTTTCTTTCAAAAAATATTCTAAGCATACCTTGCGACATCCTTAGTTGCACTTTAATCTTTTCCGTCGATGAGCTGTTCAAGTTCCTACGCTGTTGGAATGTTGGAAAATGTTGGAAAATCTGTTTTAGAGAATGTGTCGCCACCTATCCCGGACGCACATCACATTCTAGTCAACCGCCATTGTTACAAAGCTGCAGACGACACTACGGTCACGTGACCGGGCACTTTTCCAAATTTGGTCAGAACTATTTCCCTAGGGAAATAGCTTTTCAAAAAATGCCCTCTGACGTCACTTTTGTCGATCCGGTGAGGACTAGACGTATCTATTTTCTCGTCACGTGACGTATTCTGGCGAATCGCGACACGGAATGAGCATGTGGCGTGTTATAATATTCGATAGGTTGGGATACTCTATGTTTCTGCATTGTATATATAGTGTTTCACCTGTAAAACTTATTGTCGCTTGTTGTTAGACTTGCCCGAACAGTCACCAGCCGATGGTCAGCCCGTACAATACGGCCAACCCGCACCCTATGACCAGTCTGCACCCTACGGTCAGCCGGCACAAAATGGTCAGCCCCCATCCTATGGTCAACCTGTACAACATGGACAGACCAGTACAACTGTCGTAAGTATAGAGCTGCGGCTGGTATTTTTTAATTATGCAAACATCATTGAGCGATAAGAGATAGGAGTAAACTTAAAAGAATGAATGATGAGAAGAAAGAGACCGACAACCAGTGAAGTGTTGTGCCGAAACGGCGACAAAGAGCATGTGTCACGTTTTTGCATTACTGAGTTCTATAGCTTGATATATTGCAACAACAAGAATTAAGCTTTTAATGAAAGAGCACTGAAAATTTATGACAAGACTTAACATAGAGTAAAGAACTTGCGCAATCGAAATGTGTTTCTCTCTGTGTAGCTCATTTTTACATTGACATTGTAAATTTATCCAACAGGTAGTTGCACCACAGGCTATGCAAATGACAGCTACCGTAGTGAAATCAGCTCCTCCGAACTATCTAGCTTTGGCCACGTTAACCATTCTATTTTGCTTCATACCGACGGGCATTGTAGCTACAATTTTGCTGCTCAGGTAAAGTCATCGTTAAAACAATTTGTCATGCGTTTTGTTTTAAAACATTTGCTTTTCTTGTAAATGGAACCATAGAACCAACCTACCTGGTATGGACAAATTGTACGTCAGCGAAATATGGTATTCAAAGTGGCTGAGCAGTTTACCTCGAAGAAATTCGACTAAAACATCGTTACTTAGTAACTACTGCAGGAAAAAGGATGACACTGAAAAACTGATATCAGTGTAATTACATATGGCACATAAAGATTTTATACTTACTGGATGGCTTTGTAACCCTAACTTACATATTGTGTATTCGTCGTCAAGATACAGACCCACTCCATCTATTTAAGGTACCTTGCGCCTCGAAGATAGACATACGACTCTCAGGTTTTTCCAATACGCCTGTGACCTACGCTTATCGGGGCTAATTTGTAGCCCTGGTGAACACAATTTTCATCGTCTCATTTTTGTGAAAATTAAAAATATTAATTACCCCATTGAGTTAACAGAGGGATGGGGCCATTGCAAATTTCAAATATCGGCAAATTTGAGATGATAGTTTCGCTGGTACAAAATGTGCTTGCGAACCCTGATTTTTATTCTTGATTTCGGAGGAGAATGGTAGGTTTCCTTTAGATAAGTCTTACACTTTCGCGGCACATGCTACCTTATAAATGTGACAAGAAAGTATATATATATATATATATATATATATATATATATATATATTATATATATATATATATATATATATATATATATATATATATATATATATATATATATAATATATATATATATGAATAATGTTGTTTTAATTTTAGGTTGATGGTGCCTGGGCGAGTGGCGATGAGGACAAGGCTTACAGGTACTCCCGGTATGCCAAGTATTGGAGCTTAGCAAGCATCATTATTGGCGTTGTCGCCAATATTATTATCTTTGCTGTGGTATTTGCAACAATATGACCTATCACATTCACCATAGCAAAAGCAAACACTCCAAAACAAACATTGATTCACTATCATTGTGACAAGAAAACAGAAATTAAAAGAATCGCAATCATACGAATCCATTATCCAATAACACAAGGTCAGAATTTGTATGACAATAGTTGTAAACATAGACACAAAACAGCACAGAACAGACAGCAAATAGACGGTACACAAACATTTCCTTACTTTTCTATTAACCTTAACGCACGGTGATCCCTGATTTTATTCTTGTTTTGGTAAGAGAATGGTTGAAAGTTTCACTGAGGAAAGTTTGAGCAAAAGTTTAAGTCTTTCACTTTCGAGGTGCATATTACCTTAACAGCAAGCTCTCGTATTACCAAGTTTATAAAACCAATAAGGAACTTCAGAGTATGCAGTGTTAATAATATAGTCCAGACTTCCGATGTCCGGTCATCTGGTCTCTGCGAGTACTACTGCTACCGTCAATACACTAACTAAAAAAATTATCGGAACGATTGACAAGAAATCTTTTCTTGATGAGCATCACTTGCTTCGAAAGTATCATTTTCAAACCCTGTTTCAAAACAATCCACAATATCTTTCTAACAATGTTTGAAACAGTCCTATAGTATGTATGGTTTTATTTGTGGAATATCGATGATAAATTTGAAATCAGTCTCATGGTCTTTATACGCATTTACACCAGCAACATCCAAGTGAATAAACATCCTCTGTTGTTTCTGGTATTGCTGTATAGTTCTGCTTATACTTACTGTCCTGTGTACTTACCATGACATTATTGCAGGGCCGGGGGGCAACGCCGACATCTCTTCTTCACACGAAGATTTAGGTTTGCTAACAATAGGTTGACACTGGCGTCTTCAAAGTTCCAAAGTATATGTATATAATGTAAACATCAAATAGATTTACAACCATTCTTGTATCGAATAAACTTATCATGTACAATGTATATGTATGAGGGCGTTGTTTCTCTTTATTCTGAGTATGTATCGTTTAATGTTGTCACATTATATGAATTTAACCTGATAAAGTTGACAGACTAGTGTTTGCAGGTAGATTAAAGCGCGTCGATGATCGATGGTAACATTTGGATGTTTAAGAATAGAGACACGTTTTTATCATAGATATAATCAAAACAAAGGGCTAAATTAGAAACAGAATAATCATGACCTTAACTTTCATATTACCTTAGACAATTCTTCGTCCATGGTGGTATTACTCGATTGCCGATCAACTTTTTGTATCACTTTCAGTGGAAAATCAAGCGCCTTTCCATGATATTTTTAACCGTGCCCAATTATGATACTTGAAAAGATCGAGCTTAATTAACTGAGAAGGAAGGGAAAACAGACGGACAAGCAAGAAACATTCGGACGATCTAATACTTTTCTAATAACGTTAAAAAACTTAGACGCCTCTTACGATTTGTCTTTTGCGCCATCAACAGCTGGAAAGGCGATCCAGTTTCGTACACTACAAATTTTATTACTCACCTGGACTGGTTCTAGTCGTTTGGATTCTCCAGGAGGTACGCAGCAGTTACTGTGGGCTGGAAAAGGGCTGGGACTAGCATACAGGTACCTGCCAGGTATTCTAGTCAAAGCCGTGAGCCGTCGCCTTCACCCTATAACTTACACACCAGTCTGAAAATTTGTATATTTCTTCAATTTTGCGATCACCCCATCGCTACCACGACAGTCTGTTGAAGTTCATTCCTTCAGTGCAGTCTGTTTTGATGTATAGATTTATATGTCCACAGACATGGGGCAAGTTTATTACGCACCAACAGCAAGGTCTAACAGCAAATAGTGTCATACAGACAGACCAGTCCAGAGAGAGAGAGAGAGAGAGAGAGAGAGAGAGAGAGAGAGAGAGAGAGAGAGAGAGAGAGAGAGAGAGAGAGATCTTGTATATACTCATTCATTCTGGCCTACTGTCTCGATCCCTCACCTTTATACATGTAGCATATTCCGTGGCAGTGGCAACTGTCTGAGTTTATGCAGTACGATAAAAAGGGTTTTGAGTTATGGATGTGATTTAGGGTGAGGTTCGTGTGAGTAGAATATTTTATAATCCTACCCCACATTCCCCTGTTGCAACTTTGAATGAATATGGCGTTATAATTTGAGTTGTCATCCAGGAGAATGACAGTCAGTGATGTTTATTTTAGCATTATCTGTATGATTAATCATATTTCAAATGCTTGACCTAAGATATGTTCGAAGTCGATGTTGATTGTTTGGCCAATGAATAATTTGAATGCTATTTTGGCTTATCGAAGAACGAAATGTCTTCGACTTGCAACCTCAATATTTACTGCAAGCGAAGAGTCTATGACACTTTATCTCCTCTTTAATACGTTCCTAATTCTTTACATTTGTGACAGAAGACGGTATTTGTACTGTCACTTCTCTAAAAAATGATCTATTTCAACATGATTATTTTTCCTTGCACAGAACGTTGTTTTACTATTCAAATAAATGTGTATAAAAGAGGGGCTTTTTTATGAAATTGCAAAATAGTACAGTCTCGCCGTCAATGGACAATATGTTCAGATGTGACCTTTGATCGTCACCTCGAGACTTGGCGTCTAAAGGCAAGGAGATAGAGACAGGATGGCGCTCCTCAAAGAAAATTCTACGAAAAATAATTACAACATGCTTACCATTGAACATAAATGTACCTTACAACACACTTAATTCAGACAGAGTCCTAAACGTTTTTGGAATGACGTGCTTATTTTTCCTCTTTTTCCATGCGTCTACTAAAGATATTGAAAAATGTGTAAAAGTGGTATATCACATTAAACGATTTCAGTAATAGACAAGGGGTTTTTCTTCAGTATGAGAGGCATGGGGTCTGGGTCTTTTATAGTTTTTTGATGATTTTAGTTTGAAGCAAAGAAGTATTTTATGTTACTGTGCTTACCAAATGATGTATTGACTAGTTACTGTACTCGTATGGTAAAGGGAACAGTTTGTGTAACACATATGAACATTTCTGGTCGTAGTTGCAACAACGAAAATGATCTTGAGATCCTCTTTAGCATGTTTAGTGCCGTTAAATCGCGTTGTGTGTGCCTTCGTGGTTTGCGCGTGCGCATATGCAACTACAAATACACAATGTTTTTCGTGGTAAAACGAAAGACTGAACGGCGATACCTGAAGTTTCGCTTTGGTCCGGTATCGTACCTGGAATTCAGCCACAACCCCCCTCAAACTCCGATGAAATATGTCAGACCATAGACCTTCATTTCGAGGGCACTTATCTGGTCAAACGAAGGTCAAGGTACCAAGCACATCAACACAGACAAATTGAAGAAACAGACTAGCAACGCGACATGGCTTTTGTCCCATGTTCGTCTCGGTAGACTATAGCCTTTTCATATTAAAATGAGCTTCGCAGGTGTTAGATTTTTTGAGACCTTTGTTCGTGGTTGATAATTGCACGAGATTATGCAAAAAGTACGACGAGATGGCATCGTGCTGCCAGTCGCGTAGCAACCATACTTACTTTGTGAGCTCTCAGGGCAGAAACACTGCTTCACGCCAATCAAAACATAACACGCCAGCAGTTTCATAAACATGTCCTTCAATGACCAACTTTTAATAGACGATATGACTGACCGTAACCATTGAGTAAAACCAGACAGTATCGATAGAAGATTTTCAAATTTGGTTGAAACACACTCATTATATTCATAAAAATGTGAGAGGAATTTTTAAAATGGTAAAACTCACTTTCCCGAAGCTCAAAACTTTCCCGTTTTCGCCAGCACGCCGATTCCACTCAGCACAACATGACAACAATAACACAAACTTTGCCGAACATACTTTCGCTTAAAAATTGGCGAAAATCCGGAAACTACCGAAGGGTGCATGGTCGGCACTCTTCGGAAAAGCGAGGCGAGAGCTACCTGAGGCGAGGCGAACATGGATGACTTACGTAACCGCTTCACGCCTTGAACAATACCCGTTGCCAGTCTGTTTCTATTTGTCTGTGACATCAACAAATACATTGAGCAGGACTGACATTGTGCAACGCATTTAACATGTAAGCTTACAGAAGCCATGATATATGAGGATACTGTCCAACTTATGCACTGGTTGTGATTGCTGTGATTGACACGAGGGGTCGAGTGTAAATTAGTTTACGCATTTATTCTTATTTGGGATATATAACAGATGTGAAATATATAGAGTTTCACTTTATAATGTACACAATCACACTCAGTTTAGTTGTGAAAATATCATTATCATTAACTGACATCCACACGAATATTCAAAAGCCAAAATGCACTTACCTCTGAATTTACTAATACAGCACTCAGAAGATAAAAATGCACATTGAAGAGCTTTGGATATAACACTCATCCTAGTTTAATACCTTTGATGACTGTGAAACTGTCTGATATGTAGCTTTCTCAGTTCAAGGTGATACTTGCGTTACTGTACCAACTTCGCATTGTAATAATGTGAAATTCATGAATTCTCTACGGGCATCAATAGATGGCATCGAAGACACCTTTATTGCGTTACGTTCCGTCAAGAAACTTTATGAGAAAAAATCCTCAACTCCCGACGTGACCTAGATTTCTGAGGCCGGTTACGACTTAGGCGCTTTGGTGTTGGTATCCATCCACACTGTACCGGCTGCAATAGATTGTCATTAATGTGTCTTGGTACAAAACTATGTGACAGGGCGGTCTAAACGTGGCAACTGACCGTCGATCGTCAAAAATGTAAGTCTTCTTTAAAAGAAAAAAAGGAAGAGGGATGAAGACGGCCATTCGTCTGTGCGGAAGGTTTTTGTCATAACTGCCAGTTTATTTACTAGCATAAATTGAGTGGAAGAACATATGACGTGTGTTCGCCCATACAGTTAAAGTTGTTAGTTGCTTATCAGTAACTAAATACCCGCCCACATCTTCCCCTCATGGTTCACAACGTTGTGTCATTGTTACCAGGAACTAGATAACAAAAAATAGTAAAGGCGATAGAGAAAAGGCTCTCACAAACAGAAACTTGCCATTTTAATGTTGTCCACGTACACTGCCGCAACTTCAGTTTTCATCAAGATTTCAACACGGTTTCTGATTTCTACAATAACTTCAAAATGACTGACCCCCAAAATGTAAGTAACTTCCATCTAATTGTGTCTTGAAAGGCTTGCAAAATGAATGTTCCGCTACGGGTAATGCCGGCATAAGTTTATTATGGGTCTCAGGGACAGATATTCGGACTCTCAAACTTTTACAATTCTTTTCTTATGTAACTTTCTCAACAATGATATTCAGACTACCATATTATTAAAGCTCAGTTCAAGGTGGTACTTGCTTTACTGTACCACTGTATGGGATTTTCAAAGCTCTTGGTGTAAGAAAAATTTCACTCGGCTTACATTTTTGAAATTCGAAAATTTATTTTTTTCCATAGAGTTAATACAGGGATGCTGGCTGTTTTGGATTTTAAATATCGGTAAACCATGGGTCATTTGTTTCTCTGGTACCAGAATTTGCACGGTGACGCCTGATTTTCATTCTTGATTTTGAAGGAGAATGGTTGAAATATTCCTTAAGGAAAGTTTGAGCAAAATTTTAAATCTTTCACTTTCAAGGCGCATATCACCTTAATACAGTAGTGCATGATGAGGTTCATCAGCAGAGTACGAACAGAGATAGACGAATAGTTCACTTGTCAAGTTATTAATGCAAAAGCATGAGAACCGGATCTTCCAGGAAAGCAGAATTGATCACAGTGAATGTTTCAAATTAGAAATTGAAATGCTCATGTCGAGAACACCATTGCTTGCTACATTCTCATGATGCTTGCTATCATGCTATTTGTAAAGAGAATGGAAGGCCTAGCATTCACACAACCCTGCAAACAACGCCCAAAACAAAACGATTTTAATATTGAGACAAAACACTGCCAAGGAGAGTCCTCTGTGTTCTATAAAGAGGGATAACGTACATTTTGATAAGCAACAATTACTGCTTATGCCAACACACCACGGGATTACAATCGAATAGCTTAGTATCTATTCCTCAATTTTAGCCAGCTGTTCACAATACCTCTACTGAATTGTCGTCGAGGGGACGCATCGGGCATTAATCTAACGAAGGCAAATGCCTTGATTATCCCTACAACTGATATTATGATATTACGCTCCTCGGAATTTAATGACTTAACATTTTGCTTGAACTTTACGTAGGCAAACTTTAAACCATTCCTTTCGAAATTAAGAATAAGAATTTAGGGGTCGCAGTGCAACAATTAAGAACTAGATAAACTTATTACCAACACTTGAATTCAAAATGGCCGCCAGCCCTATGTTAACTCTATATGGGGAATTAAATTTTTGATTTCACATAGTTTAGCCAGTAGCAACTTTAAATGCTAATTTGGCTTCAAAGTGAGCCCCAACAAGTGGTAGACCAAACGCATTGTAAAAGAATGAGAGACCAAATATCTGTCCCCGGGCACATTCTGCTTTAATCAAATTGAGTTGGTGCCCTCAATTTCAGCCTCCTTCCTAGGTCAGTCAAACATGTTCAGTATGAAATATTTCACAAATTCAATGGAGCGTCGATCAAATTTATCAACTTTATGTATGTTATTTTTGTTTAACTCTAACAGTAAATCAAAAAGTGCCAGTTTAAAGTTTCGTTAGTTGTAACTGATGCAGATTTCCCAGTATTTTTGTAAAATATAGTTCCTTGTACGACCCCAAACATCGTGTCGAAATGCCAAGGGTTGAGTAATCATTTGTCAAGAACAACATGACATATCGATATTGTGTACACAACGCCCTTTGACGCCAACTCGTATATGCTTACTTAAACACACCTTAGGAAGAGGAATAATGTGTTTGCTTTATAGAACAAACACTATAAAAATTATAATCATAAATTGCATCCATCGTTCCTTTAAGCCTTTAGAAAGAGTTCAACAATCTTGTAATATTTCGAAAGTAGCTTGAAACACATCTATTTTAGGTTTCGCTCATTGTTGAATCATCACGGTCAAAATTTGATCAAAGAAACTTAGGTGGGGATCTCGCCCTATGGATACATATGCCCCTTACTAACGTACATGATCCTTGAAATTTCCTTTTAGACTACTGCTTTTTTTCAAACTTCATATCGATAAATGACTCAGCAAATCTCTATAACAAAATCAAATACAAATGAGTGAAGTTTATGATAGAATGAAGCATATATGACGCCAGATTAAAGCGATATCAATCGTTTTCGGGAGGCGTTTACGAAGCTCCAGCGTATTTACTCTCCTCCCTCCCTTCAAGGCTCCCTGTGAAGGGAGGGTTAGGCAAATTGAATGTGCGCCAAGAATCACACACACACATCAACACCCCACACACAATCACGAGTTTTCTGTGTCGCTGGCGTCCCTCTAACCCAAAGTACTGTTGGATAGAGTCATATGCACTCCAAACTCGCATTTAACTTTGAAAAGGTGCACTGACGATACTATATTCTGATAGCTTGTTCAGCTATTCCAAAAAACGCTCATTTTACTACATAGTATTCGACAGGTTGGGATACTCTATTTCCCTGTATTGTATATATAGTGTTTCACCTGTAACACTTAACGTATATTTAAAAAAAAATCAAATCTCGCTTGTTGTTAGACTTGCCAGAACAGTCACCAGCCCATGGTCAGCCCGTACAATACGGCCAACCCGCACCCTATGACCAGTCTGCACCCTACGGTCAGCCGGCACAATATGGTCAGCCCCCACCCTATGGCCAGTCTGCACCCTATGGTCAGCCTGTACAACATGGACAGACCAGTACAACTGTCGTAAGTATAGAGCTACGGCTGGTATTTCTTATGCAAACATCATTGAGCGATAAGAGATAGGAGTAAACTTAAAAGAATGAATGATGAGAAGAAAGAGACCGGCAACCAGTGAAGTGGTTGTGTACGAAACGGCGACAAAGAGCATGTGTCACGTTTTCTCGTTACTGAGTTCTATAGCTTGATATATTGCAACAACAGAATTAAGCTTTTAATGAAAGAGCACTGAAAATTTATGACAAGACTTAGCATAGAATAAAGAACTTGCGCAATCGAAATGTGTTTCTCTTTGTGTAGCTCATTTTTACATTGACATTGTAAATTTATCCAACAGGTAGTTGCACCACAGGATATGCAAATGACAGCTACCGTAGTGAAATCAGCTCCTCCGAACTATCTAGCTTTGGCCACGTTAACCATTCTATTTTGTTTCATACCAACGGGCATTGTAGCTACAATTTTTGCTGCTCAGGTAAAGTCATCGTAAAACAATTTGTCATGCGTTTTGTTTTAAAACATTTGCTTTTCTTGTAAATGGAGCCCATAGAACCAACCTTCCTGGTATGGACGAATTGTGCGTCAGCGAAATATGGTATTCAAAGTGCCTGAACAGTTACCTCAAAGAAATTCGACTAAAACATCGTTACTTAGTAACTACTGCAGAAAAAAGGATGACACTGAAAAACTGATATCAGTGTAATTACATATGTCTACGTAAAGATTTTATACTTACTGGATGGCTTTTGTAACCCTAACTTACATATTGTGTATTCGTAGTCAAGATACAGACCCACTCCATTTATTTAAGGTACCTTGCGCCTCGAAGATAGACATAAGACTCTCAGGTTTTTCCAATACCCCTGTGACCAACGCTTATCGGGGCTAATTTTGTAGCCCGGGGTGAACACAATTTCATCGTTTCATTTCTGTGAAAATTAAAAATATTAATTACCCCATTGAGTTATCACAGGGATGGTGGCCATTGCAAATTTCAAATATCGGCAAAATTGATCATTATAGTTTCACTGGTACCAAAGTGTGCTTGCGAATCCTGATTTCTATTCTTGATTTCGGAGGAGAGTGGTAGGTTTCCTTGAGATAAGTCTTTCACTTTCGAGGCACATGCTACCTTATAAATGTGACAAGTGTAGAAAGTATATATATATATATATATATATATATATATATATATATATATATATATATATATATATATATATATATATATATATAATATATATATATATATATATATATATATATATATATGAATTAATGTTGTTTTAATTTTAGGTTGATGGTGCCTGGGCGAGTGGCGATGAGGACAAGGCTTACAGGTACTCCCGGTATGCCAAGTATTGGAGCATAGCCAGCATCATTATTGGCGTTGTCGCCAATATTATTATCTTTGCTGTGGTATTTGCAACAATTTGACCTATCACATTCATCATAGCAAAAGCAAACACTCCAAAACAAACATTAATTCTCTGTCACTGTGACACGAAGACAAAAATTAAAAGAATATAATAATTTTAGCATTTCCTAACTTTTCTATTAACCTTTTCACTACTATTGTTTGGCCCAATTCCATTATTATCAATGGTGAATATGGCTATGTATACAGAGAAATGGGGTGAACAGGTTAAAGTAGCCTGACGCTGGCAGCGAAGACATATATAGGTTGAAAGGTACACGTATGAGTTCAAGATTTAAGTCTTACGCTAACATCGACATTTAATACCGAAAACCTGACAATATTCGGCCGTATTTGGCGTACGCACTTAATCCATGAACAAAATACCATGATTTGTTTATTGCAATTTAAGACTTTTTTATGCGTACCACTTGTATTTCACATTGATCTACATCACTGATTAGGAGAGAGAAAGTGTGAAGAGATCTGATCAGTACGTTCTTGACAGCAAGTTCTCGTATTACCAATTTTATTAAAACAAATAAGGAACTTCAGAGTATGCCAGTGTTAATAATATAGTCCAGACTTCCGATGTCCCCTCATCTGGTCTCTGCGAGTACTACTGCTACCGTCAATATACTAACTAAAAAAAATTATCGAAACGATTGACAAGAAATCTTTAGTTGATGAGCATCACTTGCTTCGAAAGTATCATTTTCAAATCCTTTTCCAAAACAATCCACAATATCTTTCTAACAATGTTTTGAAACAGTCCTATTGTATGTATGATTTAATTACTTCTGGAATATCAATGACAAACTTGAAAGCAGTCCCGTGTTTTTTACGACTTTACACCAGCTACATCTAAGTGATTTAACGTTCTCTGTTGTTTAAGTATTGCTGTATAGTTCTGGTTATATTTACTGTCCTGTGTACTTACCATGACATTATTGCAGGGCCTTGGGGGCAACGTCGACATCTGTTCTCTACACGAAGATTCGCTAACTATAGGCTGACACTGGCGTCTTCAAAGTTCCAAAGCATATGTAAAATATGTAATCATTAAATAGATTTACAACCATTCTTGTATCGAACAAAATTATCATGTACAATGTATATGTATGAGGGCGTTGTTTCTCTTTATTCTTAGTATTTATCGTTTAATGTTGTCACTTTAGATGAATTTAACCTGATAAAGTTGTCAGTGTTTGCGGGTAGATTACAGTGCTTTGCTTTGAAGCACTGGCATTACGTGATGTGGACATATTCTCTAAATCGAGGTGTTGCCAACACTGTCAGGTGTAATTATCAGCTGAGCAGTAATTCATGTCGATCACAGTGAAATCATCTCTGCCAAACTTCAAAAATTGTCTTGCAGCAGGTCAGATGTAGTCAAAACAACTACACCTGAAAGCAAGTGATAAGAATTGGACCTGCTTGGATATATATTGTGGTGTTATTTAGACTACGTCTGACCGTCTGCTAGACAATGTTTCAACTTTTGCAGAGTTGATTTTTTTATGATCGACTCATGTTACCACTTAGCTGTTAATTGCACCCGACAGTGTTGGCAACACCTCGATTAAGACAATGTCTAGTTAGTCTAATGCCAATGCTTCAAAGCAAACCACTGTAAAGCGCGCATCGATGATCGATGGTAACATTTGGATGTTTAAGAATAGAGACACGTTTTTATCATGGTGTGACGTGGCCTGGTCGAAATCACACACAACAATGTTTGAAAACTACACAGTTTGAAACATATTTTGCAAATATCAAGCCTTTTCATTATATTTTTAACCGTGTCCAATTGTGATCGAGCTTAGTTAATTAAGAAGGAAGGGAAAAACAAATGGACAAGCAAGAAACGTTCGGACGATTTAATACTTTTCGAATAACGTTAAAAACGTAGAAACTCCTTACGAGTTGTATTGTGCACCATCAACGGCTGGAAAGGCTATCCAGTTCCGTACACTGCAAATTTTATTACTCACCTGGACTGGTGCTAGTCGTTTGGATTTTCAAGGGGGACGCGGAAGTTACCGTGGACTGGGACTAGTATATCTGTCAGGTATACCAGTCTAAGCCATGGGCCATCACCTTCAACCTATGACCTACACATCAGTCTGCCAATTTGTATATTTCTTCTATTTCGCGATTACCTCATCACTAGCGCAACACTCAGTTGAAGTTCATTCCCTCGGTGAAGTCTGTTTTCATGTATAGATTTATATACCAACAGACTTGGGCTAAGTTTATTACGCACCAACAGCAATGCCTAATAGCAAATAATGTCATACAGACAGACCAGTTCTGAGAGAGAGAGAGAGAGAGAGAGAGAGAGAGAGAGAGAGAGAGAGAGAGAGAGAGAGAGAGAGAGAGAGAGAGAGAGAGAGAGAGAGAGATTTTGTATACTCATTCATTCTGGCCTAGCTACTGTCTCGAACCCTCAACTTTATGCATGTAGCACATTCCGTGGGAGTGGCAACTGTCTGAGTTTATGCAGTACGATAAAAAGGGTTTTGAGTTATGGATGTTATTAGGGTGAGGTTTGCGTGAGCAGATTATTTTATAACCCTACCCCACACTCTCCCATGGAAACTTTGAATGAATATGGCGTTCTAAATTGAGTTGTTTTCCAGGAGAATGACTGTCGCTGATGTTTGTTTGATCTATATCGGTATGGGTTATCACAGCTTAAGGTGGGTGACTACCCAAAATCAAAACCAAAAGTATTGCCAGTTTTTTGAAAATTACATATGATGTAGTGTGACAAGTGTAGACAAGAAAAATGAAGAGAAAAAGGGTTGTTCCCATTCTACTTCTGAGATATTTGGCACCGAATCACCCCTTACCCCATGATTCTATAGCCGAAATTGCACGTTTTGCTCATTCTTCACTCATTTTAGCAATTCTGACAATCCCAGTGCTATGAACCTATGACAGAGTATTGTCATTTTCTTAATTTCCGGATATGTTTTGGCCAGAATGATAGGGATACAAAAAATAAACAGAGATAACGTACAATTAATCACCCGTCACCCCTTGATTTTTAGCATCACATACGGCTTCATTACAAATTTATCCATTTTATTAACTCAAATATAGCTAGGGTGGATGCAGGTACTCTTACTTCCTTACATTTATGCTTTTAAGAATTTCTCTGTATATAGTATTTTCCATAGAAACTAACAAATATAAAGTTACTGCTCGCGTAACAACGATTCAGCCAAAATGATGTCGCATATATGGCGATAAAAATGCCGAGTCAGCACTTTTTGCATCAGCATCAATGAAGTAGTATCTTATGGTGCTATCAAAAATCAAGCATGGTGACATGGTATTTTATTTACATTTTTCAATAAAGCATATTGCAATGGATCATTTGTGAAAATTCTTAGTAAGTTTTCTGACATTTCTACATGCAATCCTATGCAATGGTTATTTCACACTGGCCACATGCGTAGTGTACTACCTTAAATGCTTGGCCTAAGATATGTTCGATGTCGATGTTGATTGTTTGGCCAATGAATAATTTGAATGTTATTTTGGCTTATTCAAGAACGAAATGTCTTCGACTTGCATCATCGATATTGACAGCAAGCGAAGAGTTTATGTAACGTATGACACTTAATCTCCTCTTTAATACGTTCCGTATTCTTTACATTTGTGACAGAAGACGGTCTTTGTACTGTCACTTCTATATAAGTGATTTATTTGAACATGACCATTTTTGCCTTGCACAGAACGTTGTTTTACTTTTTTTATATAAATGTGTATAAAACAGAGGTTTATATGAAATAGAAAAATAGTACAGTCTCTCCGCCAATGGACAATATGTTCAGAAGTGACCTTCTTTGATCGTCACCTCGAGACTTGGCGCCTAACGAGAGGAGATCGAGACAGAAAGGTGCTCCTAAAATTCTACAAAAGATAATTACAGCAAGCTTACCATTGAACATAACTATACCTTTCAACACACTCAGTCAAGACAGAGTCCGAAACGTTTTTGGAATGATTTGCTTAATTTCCTGAATTTGTACATGCGTCTACTAAATACATTGAAATACAATTTGTAGAAGTGGTATATCAGACGAAATGATTTCAGTAATAGACAGTGTTTTTTCTTCAGTTACGAGAGGCACAATGTCTAGGTTTTTTATATTTTTTTGATGATTTTAGTTTGAAACAACAAGTATTTTATGTTACTGTGCTTACCGAATGATGTATATTGACTAGTTACTGTACTCCTGTGATAAGGGGAACAGTTTGACTGTGTAACACATATAAATATTTTCGAAGTAGCAACCGTCAAAATGATCTTCAGACTCTCTTTAGCATGTTTAGTGTACGGCAACCGAATAGGCTCATGCAATAACTTTTGCTGGTCATTTGATTTTCATTTCGAGTTTGATTTTAATTTAGATTTTTTCTCTTGAATGAAAATTTACTTCAGATTTCCTTTACATTTTCATTTTTCATTTTCATTCTTGAAAATGAAATTAATTTTCATTTCGAGTTTTTTTCTCTCAAATAGAATGAAAATGTTTTTTATTTTAAAACAAAATCAAAATGTAAAGGAAATCTAAAGTCAATTTTCATTCGAGAGAATAAAACAAAATCAGAATCAAACTCGAAATGAAAAGTAATTTCATTTTCAAGTATGAAAATGATTCTAACTTTAAAACATATGACAAAATATAAAGGAAATCCAAAGTCAATTTTCATTCAAGAGAAAAAATCAAAATCAAAATCGAAATTAAAATTAATTTCATTGTCAAAAATGTAAAAGAAAAATCAAACTGTAAAAGAAATTGCGATTATTTTTCATTCGTGAGAAAAAAATCAAAATCAAACTCGAAATAAAAATTAGATTCATTTTCAAGAATATAAATGATTCTAACTTTAAGAAGAAAATCAAAATGTAAAGGAAATCTAAAGTCAAAATCGAAGTTTAAATAAAAGTGAACTTACTTATAAAACAGGTAATAAAGTCATAATGGAAATGCAATTTTAAATTAAAATAAAATGAAAATTTCTCAATGCTACAATTTGAGTGATTATCAAAAGTGATTTCATGAGCCTCCTCGGTTGCCGTATCAGTGTCGTTAAATCGCGTTGTGAGTGCGTTCGTTGTTTTCGCGTGCGCACATGCAACTACAAATATACAATGTTTCCTTCGCGAGTAGATATGAACTCACGTGTTTCATTACATATTGAAGTTATGTGTAACTTTGAACCTTTGCCACATGTTTGCAACTTCATTGAAAGTGTTATGATCAACATAATGAATAATATTCACCACAGATTAATTCTAAATCCAAGTATATATCCCCAATCAGGAAAGTTCATTAAAATATGCAAATTAGAAATTGACTGAAATGTTCTCATTAAATATGCAAATTAGGAATTGGCTGAAGTGAAAATGTTAAATGACTTTCAATAATGTCGTGTCATAGTATCTATAATATACAAAGCAATTCGTCAACTTTGGTCTAGTCAAGACAGATGAATATCCTTTATTATGAAACTTCATTAAATTTGCAAATAATGAATTGGCTAAAGTAAAAATGCTTAATGACTTTCAATGTTGTTTCATAGTATCTTTAATGCACATAGCAAGTTTTGTCAAATTTGGTCTAGTCAATACATATAAATATAATATAATGATTTCAATAATGATATGTCATAGTATCTTTAATGTAAATAGCAAGTTTCATCAACTTTGGTCAAGTGAATTAAGACATATATAATTATCTAATTAGGAAAGTTTATTAAATATGCAAATAAGTATTTCGCTGAAGTAAAAATGCTTAATGAATTTCAACAATGTTATATCATAGTATCTTCAATGTACATAGCAAGTTTCATCAATTTTTGTCAAGTCAATATAAATAAATATCCCTAATTTCAAAAGTTCATTAATTATGCAAATTAAGAGTTTGATGGAGTAAAAATGCTTAATGACCTTCAAAAATGTTAAATCATGGTACCTTCAATATACATACCACGTTTTGACAATTTTGATTTCAATTTTGTAGTCAAATCAGATATATCCCTAATTAGGAAAGTTCATTAAATATGCAAATTATCCATTATCTTTTATGTCACCCCTTAATATCTTTCACAGCTGATATATCTTGGTGTGATCAATATTTGTAGCAAATCTCATCAAATTGTGTGCAGTCGTTGTCACATACAGGGATGGTGGCCATTTTGAATTTATGGCATTTAAATGTTTTCGCCTTTTATACATTTACAAGCTTGCTCCAAGGTAGAGTATCACTTAGTATATGATTCAGTAACTGTGACTGATAAGCTCCGTCTTGCAATTATTTTTATTAAATGTGAGTTGTCTGATCATTTAATTTTACACTCACATAGTGACTGAATTTGCCGTGGTTTTCTGAGGATATACCAGACTGATCAATGCAAACACAAAGTGATTACTTTAATCTTGAATCCAAACTTCAGAGTAAGTCGACACATTCAGATAGTAAATAACAAGATACATGAGTTCTATACAAACGGGAAGATTTTTTAAATGCTTAAAATTATCTCAATCTTATAAAAGTGTCAGTTTATTGAGACAAAGATGTGATAGAATAAACAGGGACAGGGAAAGGCTAGTGCTTATCATTAATAAAGATTGTGCAGCATATTGCCTGTAAATATGCAGGCTGATGAATATCAGAAATAAAGACCGTGCAGGGTATTGTGTGTGAGTATGCTAACAATATCATTGGACAAGGATATATGAGAGCAATTTTGAAATAGTCTTCCTAAAGTCTTTCTACAAATTACAGTAGATAAAACTAACCCTGACCTCTTGTTTGACCTTTTCCACGATTTCTGATCCCTAACTATGACATTTTGACCTGTAAGGTTGCAGTACTTTTGACGATTGTTGTATCCAATTTTTGTCATTAAACTAGTGTTTCGGCCTTTCGTGTACGATTTTTAAAATAACTTTAGTAATCAACAATTAATAACACATTTTTATGCGGCGTTTTACCTTTAATGATACTAATCAATATATATCTCTGCTATGTATATTCATGTCACCAAAGTAATACATTTATTTCATCTTCAACTTCTTGATTATTAAAGTGTTCACATACTCTATTAATAATATTTGGTGTGAATTACCTGTTTCTATTTTCAGTGTATGATGCCTAGCCAACATGTGGTGAGGGTTTCCTGTAAATTTGTTTTTTTTTAATTATTTCGAGGTGTTTGCAAAAAAGTTTCCTAAATATTCTGTGTATCAATAATGTATTTCACGAATCTTTGATCTTACTATCACAAACGATTTGTCTTTCCAAATTTCCGACATATGCAGTTTGGAGTTTCTTTATATATTTGATAACCCTGTCTTTCAGAGGATCATCTGAGATTCAAGGAAGTTATTTTCATTTCTACTTTCAAGTATAGATTCAATACTCTTGAACCATTTACTATTTATACTTATGTTAACTACAAAGCGATCTTTCGAAAAAAGGGTTATCACTTTTATTGTAATAATTTATTAATGTTTGCAAGAAATGGCAGTCAGATATCTTTCGAGTTCACTATAATCTGCCACCTTGGAAGACTCTAGGCGTATTTTCAACAAAAAACTACCACACAATTGTGTGTATACTCTAGAGAAGACCTTTTCTGGTGGCCCCTAATCTATTTGCATAATACATACGTCACTGATAACCGTATTGGCTATGAAAAGTGACGGGTGCCTTGCATATGTTGTTTTCAGTCGCCATTCTCTAGGTACTAGTCCCAAGAGCTTGTTGTTTGCGGACGTTCTCACAGCTCTGTAAAGTGCAGGTCGCACAGCGCAGACAAATACTGTAGTAGCTCAGACACCTTTGTATACGGCGATTATCCAGGAAAATGTTGACATACTGGTTTCTCGTCATTTCGACACTTGTAATCGGGGCGTCTCTGCTGAAACTTGAATGGGGTAGGGGCGGCGTAACACTTGGTACAATGCCAGGGCCTCGAGGATGGCCAGTCGTTGGATCTCTTCTGTCAATTGGTAAACTACCACACGAGACGTTCACTGAAATGGCGAAGATCTATGGTAATGTATTCAAGGTACGCCTGGGAAGTCGAACCATAGTAGTGGTGCATGGTATGAAAGCTGTACGAGACGCCCTTTTGAAGCAAGCCGTGACCTTTGCAGGGAGACCTAATTTCTTTAGTATGCAGCGGCTGTCCTTAAACGAATCTAACTTTTTCATACAATCTCACAGCAAAAGGTGGATTGAACAGCGCAAAATGATCGATTCGGCTTTGAAGATTTTCGTTGATGACAGACCAGAAGTCATGCAAGAAAAGATCATAACAGAAGGCAATGAATTACTGAGAATTCTGACAGAAGACGGCAAGGGTAACATTCTCGATCCACACGATGACCTACATTTATCTGTGGGAAATATATTATCCTTTACACTATTCAGTAAGATCTATAGCCATGATGATGATAAATTGAAGGAACTATTCAGTATGAACCAGAAAATTACCGAATATTTAACAGGAAGTGGTGGTCTCGATGACTTTCTGCCACTTTTCAGACACTTTCCAAGCCGACAGAGGGACGAATTCGATAGGGTACTGGAGCTCGAACTTGACCTTCTTCATGAACTAATAAAGGAACATCAGATGACATTGAAAGACGGAAATCCGGATGATGTAATCGATTACCTGCTGAATATACGTAAGTACGGCAGACAAACAGAGGCGGACATAGTTAAGAAAGACGAAAACATTGCAGCTATGTTAGTTAGTGTGTTTGGAGCAGGGTTTGACACCGTGGGCAAAACTCTCTACGTGTTTTTCTTATATATGATATTGTATCCGAAAGTTCAGGAGAAGGCGCAACAAGAGATCGATATTGTCATCGGAAGGAAACGTCCTCCAGCCTTCACTGATCGGCAACACCTCCCGTATGTAGATTCCCTTATCTACGAACTACTGAGACACGCAACTTTGGTGCCTCTGTCAGTGCCACACGCTACAGTGAATGATACCAAATTTTATGGCTATGATATTCCGAAAGACACGCCTGTTCCCAAATCTGCACTCGGCGAACTTTGACGAAACAGAATGGCAAGATCCTGACCAATTCAAACCAGAGCGATTTCTCTCACAAGACGGAGAGTCTCTGAACAAAGTGAAAGCTGCAAAGCTGGCGTCATTCTCTTTTGGCAAGAGACGATGTCCTGGTGAACAGTTGGCTCAGAAGGAACTCTTCTTATTCATCACGTTGTTTCTACAGCGTTGTACTATCAACAAGTGTCCAGGTGATGATCCGAAACTGAAGTGGAATCATGGTCTCACTCTTTCTCCAGACAGATTCAAAATATTTACCACACCGAGAAATCCGATATCCGACAAAGCCTAATTTGTTTCGCAGACGGAAGATGATGTGAGAACATATAAGCACACGACTTGACACATAAGCCATCTCGAAATGTTTTGTCATTTTGTTTTCATCTCTTTTACATTCGCATGCTTGTAATTAAAAAGATTGAGAAATACTCTGCCTGGTAGATTGAAACAATTGTTCAGTTACTGTTATTAAATTTCAATGTCTTAAGACTTAATTGTGCATTCACACTGTGACTTAACATTCAGTAGTTTTCTATCGGTATGCTGGACTGATGAATACAAACGTAAAGTAATTAATTCAATCTTGAATCCAACCTTTAGAGTAAGCTGGTACCTTCAGGTATTCAATTATTGGACACAGGAGTGGCTCAATGCAAGCGAAGACATTATTTAGTAGACTGCGTAATATGGGGTGAGAACACCGCCGAAATTATCTTTAACACTTTCTTTAACTCATTTCATCATTATTATTCCATTATTTGGTGATCTGGTCATAATTATTTCAGCATTTGGCAATTATTATGTCATCTGATTATAATTTGGATATTGTTATGACATGATTATGAACTTATTTCGTAATTCGTTTGTTTTTGCCATTATTCGGCATTGATGACTTGATTTGGAACTTATCTCATTATTATTATGCCATTTTTTGGTGATTTTGTCAATATTATTTCACTATTTGGCCATTATTATGCGATTAGTTGATCACGATTGTCACATGATTACGAAATTGTCTTGACATTATTATAAACTTATTTGGTTAATTCGGTTGTTTTGCCATTATGCAGCATTGATGTCTGGATTTGGAACTTATGTCACCAATTTTATACCATTATCTGGCGATTGTGTCATTATCTGGCCATTGTTATGCGATTATTTGGTCATGATTACGATATTATCCTACTCTTATCTTGACATTATTATGAATTGGTTAGTCGGTTGTTTTGCCATTATTCAGCATTGATGTTTTGATTTGGGACTTATTTTATCATAATTACACCATTATTTGGTGATTTGGCCATATTTTGTCATTATTTGGCCATTCTTATTCGATTATTTGGTCATGATTACGACATTATCTTGATATCATTTGATCCACTCTGTTTATTTTCTGAACTCATTATTTGACCTGCTTCATGATTTGAACCCTACCCAGAAATCATTGCACACCGAGCTTTACAATGGCGGCGGAAACGGTCGGTCCCCTCTCGCATTGAGCGAGAAAAGCGGGGTTTGCGTAAGTTTAAAAGCGCGGCTTAGCACATCGCGTATCGAGACAAGTTGGCCGTGCTCAAATAATTGCAATTATGGATGAAAATATGTTCTTTTCGGAGGAGAAAGTGTGCGCACTGTGGATGTGGGCTTGACATTAGACTTCAGAGTTCATGCTACGTTCCGAACGTTCCTACATGTAGTTACTTATAGGACTCCATCCGTAAAGCAGTGATTGTCTCCCACGATTTTGTTTCTTACTTTTGTGTTCCGTTTAGATTGCGCTGTTATGTTTAGCAGAGCGCGATATTAATGGCGAAAACTATTGCTTTTATTAAATCTACATGGCCGAAAATGCAGCCGCTGTTTCTTCAAGTTGCAAGTTTCGGGACATATTTTTGCTTTGTTAATCACTCAAATGAAAAAATTATGTACACTGGATGTTCTGTTTGAAGCATTGTCATACACACAGTTGTACGAGTTTTGGTGTGCCGTATCTTGTACAGTACCAGATAACACGATTGGAACTAATTTTTGATAATTGGATTTTCATATTTTTTATAAATTTCTCAAAAGTGTTTGCAATACAAATTACTCATAAAAACAAGTGTGTAATATAAAAAGAAAAGCAGATAAGATTACATTGGTAGATTAAATAAGTATTACTTCACCATCCAATTATCCCAAATTAGTTCCAATTGTTTTAAGTAAAATGTTGGGAGTATGCGTGGACTTGAAATACGCTCAATCTTTTCACCATAGGCATATAGGAAGAAATTCAATATCACCTGTAACCGTTGCTTCAAAGATGCATCTGTCATGAAAAATTCTTGGAAATGTACGAATATTTCATTTGCATTTGCGAAATTTAAGCTGATATTGAAATTTTAGGCCCTATAATGGGAATTTAAATTTCCTCCCTTCTCATTGTTGACATTTGTGCAAATAATGAAACCACCAGACTCAGTCCTCATAAATAGTTTGTCAAATATTGTATGGTTCTTATTTGTTAAATTTGTTTAATTTTATATATAATAATAAGCTTATCGTCTAGACATTGAATTTCAAATATCGCAATATTTCGGCTATCAACATACTGTAGTAGACGAGTGTACTCATATTAAAGTGGAAGATAACCAGCCCGGGCCAAACTCAAATCATATCGATAAATCGCAATAATGGAGAAAGCAGTCACGAGAAACGGATTTCTTTCAAAACGTTCAGAACTATACCAATAAATTAAAAGTAAGTCCTGATAATCGGGTAAAGTGGAAATCGGAAATAAGTTTCGCCCTGTTTACCTCTTTCACAATTGATTTCTGTGATTAAGCGATATCACCAATAAATAAGCCAAGTTACGGTAAATGTCATTATATTCAGCATAATATTATCCACACGGATAAATCATAGTTTATATTTCAATAACTATGTTTGGACGTTTTCTCCAGAAAAGATTTTGTTCCAAATCAGATTAAAGTTTTCTAACCGCTATGCTTTTGGCACATTTTTAAAAAGACGGCTTTAGGCCTAAGCTTAATTGAGTATTTTTCTGTGGATTTGACTTTTTAAATAGGTCGAAATAAGAATAGTCAAATAATGACACAAAAATGACCAAATTACCAAACAACGGCATAATGATGGTGAGATAAGTTCCAAATCAAGACATCGATGCTGAATAAGGGCAAAACAAACGAATTGATAAAATAATCATGATTATGACATTATCTAGTCACTTATTTGACCCACTTTATTATCTGAACTCGTTATTTGACACTGCTCCATGATTGAACCCTATAACCCAGAAATCATTGCACAACATGGCGAATGCACAAACGATTGCAGGACAATTGTATGATATTGCTTCCCTGGTACCGCCCCTGGCAAAATTGTCACGAAATTCACGGACTATGTCTGCATTTGACATTCTGCCGTGCCCCCTCGATTGTGAGCGTCGATCAGCGTGCACATTGTTGCTATCACGAAGCGTTATGTTCTGGAGTAGCGACGCAGCATTGTTGATAGCATCCCTGAATGCACTCACGGCTTCTGTAAGTCTATCACTTTCCTCAACAGAGTTGTTTGAAGCTGCTCGATTGCCAGATATGATTTACCGCTCTTTTGCATGCAGTCGCCATGTTGTACAATGATTTATGGGTAGGGTTCAAATCATGAAGCAGGGTAAAATACTGAGTTCATGATATAGTCAAATAATGTCGAGGAAATGTCGTAATCATGACCATGACATAAACGTGCCCAAATCACCTAATAATGGATTAATAATGATGAGATTAGTTTCGTACCAAGACATAAATGCTGAATTACGGCAATAGAATTAACCGAATAGTTTCATAATAATGTAATAATGTCGTAATCATGACCAAATAAACGCATAATGACCAATAATGACCAAATCACCAAATAATGGTACAACAATGTTAACTCATAGTATCTTCAATATACATACCAAGTTTCGTCAACTTTGATCGAGTCACTTCAGATATAAATCCCTAATAAGAAAAATTCATCAAATATGCATATTAGCAATTAACTCTGATGTCAGGCCTTTACGTCTTTCACGGCGGATAAATCTTTATGTGATCAACATTTTCCGCAAATTTCATCCAATTCTGCGTAGCTGTTCTCACTGTATGTGTTTTTTTTCTAAAATAATTAATTATTCAAATGAGCATGAAATATGCAAGCCACACCCACCAAAAACTAATCAGTTCTTGCCATTCTCAAACAAAATCTGTGTACCGATTTGATTCTGATCTAATTAGCCGTTTTTGAGATATCGGGCCCACAGACAGAAACAGACAGACAGACGGACGGACACACAGACAAACATTGCTGCGACATAAGCTCACGTGTTCACACACATCAGCTGATAAAACGAAATACTGAACGGCGATACCTGAAGTTGCGGTTTGGTTCGGTATCATACCTGGAATTCGGCCACAACCCAACATGCACATTGAAGAGCTTTGGAGACAACACTCCTCACAGTTTAACACCTTTGATGACAAGTAAAACTGACTGATAGGCAACTGTCCCGACGAAAATATATAATCCGACCACCATAAGTGTTAGAGTTCAACTCAAGATGGTATTTGCGTTTGTTGGCAGCGTGTCAGATTTTCATAATATTTTCATTACAGTTAGACGATTCTTTTACTGTACGAACTTCGAATTGTAATATCGGTGAAATTTATAGATAAAGAGGCAATTGAAGACGCCTCAAATGCGTTCCATCTTGAAAATTTATTGACGAAAATCCTCAACTACAGACGTGACCTAGGTTTATCGGTTGCGACGTGGCCGCTTCGGTGTTGCTACCAACACTGCACCGCTAAGAACACGGAATAGTCTTCAATGTGGGTCTTGGTGAAAGGTTACGTGACGGGGCGGTCAAAATGTCGCAACTGACTGTCGATAGTCAACAACGTAAGTCTTCTCTAAAAGAAAAAATACGAGAGGGATAAAGACGGCCATTCGTCTGTGAGTAAGGTTTTTGTCATAACTGCTAGTTTACCTCGCATCAAATTAAGTGGAAGAACATATGACATGTGTTCGCCCATGCAGCTGAAGTTGTCAGTGGCTTATCGGCAACTAAATATCCGCCCACAATACCATTCATACCTACCCCTCATGGTTCATAACGTTGTGACATTAGTACCAGGAACTAGATAACAAAAAAAATAGTAAAGGCGCTACAGAAAGGCATTATCACAAACAGAAACTTGTCATTTGAATGTTGTCCACATAGACTGCCGCAACTTCAGTTATCATCAAGATTTCAACACGGTTTCTGATTTCTACAATCACTTCAAAATGACTGACCCCCAAAAATGTAAGTAACTTCCGTCTAGATTATGTTTCGAAACGCTTGCAAAATGAAGGTTCCGCTATTTTTAAAGCTCTTGGTGTAAGAAAACTTTTCATTGTCTTCATTTTTTCGAAAAATAATCGAAAATTTTATTTTTCTTCGTATGATTTACACAGAGACGGCGGCTTTTTTGAATTTCAAATATCGGTAAATTTTGGGTAATTTGTTTCTCTAGTAACAAAATTTGCAGAGTGACCCCCCGATTATTATTCTTGAGTTTTGAAAGAGAATGGTTGACACATTCCTTGAGTAAAGTTTGGACCAAAGTTTAATGTCTTTCACTTTTGAGGCGCATGCTACCTTAATACAGCCGGCATGAGTTTGATACAGTAGTGCATGTCGAAGTGCGTCACCAAAGTACGAACAGAGACAAGTAGCTAGCTTGCCAAGTTATTCGCTCAGGTTATAAATGCAAAAGAATGAGAACCGGATCTTCCAGGAAAGTAGAATTGATCACAGTGAATGTTTCAAATGAGAAATTGAAATGCTCATGTCGAGAACACCATTGCTTGCTATACATTCTCATAATGCTTGCAATCATGCTATCTGTGAAAAGATGTCAGCCCTTGGCATTCACACAACGCCGCAAAGAACACAGCAAACAAAAACAATTTTATATTGGGACAAAACACTGCCAGGGAGAGTCCTCTGTGTTCTACAAAGAGGGATAACGTACATTTTGATAAGCAACAATTACTGCTTATGTAAAGACACCACGATATTACCAATGAAATAGCTTAGTATACCTCAATTTTATCCAGCTGATCACCTATACCTCAACTGAATTGTCGTCGAGGGGACGCATCGGGCATTTATCTAACGCAGACAAATGTCGTGATTATATCTACAACTGATATTAGGTTATTACGCTCCTCGGAATTTAATGACTTAACATTTTGCTTGAACTTTACGTAGGCAAACTTTAAACCATTCCTTTCGAAATTAAGAATAAGAATTTAGGGGTCACAGTGCACACAATTAAGTATTACCAACACTTGAATTCAAAGTGGCCGCCAACCTTATGTCAAGTCTTAAGGGGAACTCAATTTTTGATTTTCACATAGTTTAGCCAATAGAAACTTAATTAGGAATTGACTTTTGGTAATAAGGATTAGTCATACGAATGATGCAAAGACAGAGAAATGTAACTTTTTGGGTTTGAAATTGTGACTCACCCCTCTACACGAATTTTATTAATTTTGTAGTAAATGAAATGAAAAGTGACCTAATGGAAATGTATTCGGGGATGTGGGTTCGAGTCTTTGTGACTTCTGTGCGAGTCCCTGTTGAATCCATAGGTTAGGAAGAAAGATAGGTAATGAGTTTAGCCAAAACTCACTATACACGCACATGAAACGAAGAGCCCCATCTAAGTGACAGGACTGACCACAGTAATTCCGACTGATCCATTAGCTCAGTTGGTAGAGAATCCGAAATGTATTGGGGGATGTGGGTTCGAGTCCCGCATTGGTCACTTTTAATTTAATTTACTACAAAAACAAATAATTAATCAAAATGTGCTTGTTAGTTGTAACTTTTGACGATTTTCCGGTATGAAAGTAAAATATAGTTCCTTTCCACCCCAAACAAATCGTGTCTAAATGCCAAGTGTTAATCAGGAACTTACAGGACCGTGTGCGCACAATAGGGGGATTACTGATGACTTAGCCGTTTGCACACACTGGGCGGGAGTTTTTGAATCCTCATAGCATTGCTTTGACCGTATGATAAATTTGAATAATCATGATCGGCACTTTCGTGACATATGCAAAGGAGAGGTCAATTGGTCATACAGGGAACACATTTTGAAACATATGCGTTCTCCGACAAAAGACGGAACATTTTTTCAGTTTATTTTCGACTCAAGTTTAGTCGCTATATATTCACAGACATCATATGCAAGATTCAATGACAATGAACGCCTGAAACATGGCAAAATTATAGGATTCTGGGTCCAAACAATGCACGTCCGATCAGTAGCGTGGCTTTTTACATTTGCATAGATTTACGATAATCCGGCTTTCCTGTTAAACAGGAACTTCCCCCTAAAAGCCGGATTATCGTAAATCTCTGCAAATGTAAAAAAGTCACGCTACTGATCAGACGTGCCGTGTTTGGGTATCTCAATTGTCAAGAACAACATGATATATTGTGTACACAACGCCCTTTGACGCCAACTCATATATGCTACTTCGACATACCTTAGAAGGAGGAATAAGAAAATGTGTTTGTTTTATAGAACAAGCATGATAAAAACACAAATCATAAGTTACATCCATGGTTCCTTTCAGTCTTTGGAAAGTGTTCAACAATCTTGTTAAATTTCGAAGATAGCTTGGAACACACGCTCATCTATTTTAGGTTTCGCTCATTGCTGAATCGTCACGGTCAAAGTTTGATCAAATTAACTTTGGTGGGGATATCGCCCTATGGGCACATCTGACCCATATAATCCTTAAAGTTTTCTTTAAGGTTAGTTCCTTTTTCCAAACTTTATATCGATAAATGACTCGGCAAAAATCTATATCAAAATCGCAAACAAATGAGTGAGCGTTTTGATAGAATTAAGCATGTGACGCCAGATTAAAGCGATATCCAGAAGACAGTAAACACTTCTGGCTTACTCTGAAGCGTTTTCAGGAGGCCTTTTCAAAAGCCCTAGCTTATTAAGCTCCCTCCCCTCCCTCAAAATGTCCTTGTGAAGTGAGAGTTAGGCAATGTGTGTCAAGAAACACACACACACACACACACACACACACACACAAACACAATCACCAGTATAAAATTTTCTTGTGTGGCAGGCTTGCCTCTACCCCAAAACACTGTTGGATAGAGTTGTATGCAATCCAAAACTTGCATTTAACTTCAAAGAGGTGCACTGATGACACTATATTCTGCTAGAGTGTTCAGTCATTGCAAAAAAAACACTCATTGACACTGATTTTACCCCATAATATTCTGCAGGTTGGGATACTCTATGATTTTTCTGAATTGAATACATAGTGTTTCACCTGCAGGGCTCGAAATTAGCGGTAGTCCCGCGTCCACATGTACAGACTACCAACTTTTCCCTGGGGCTACCAAAACCCATGAAATGGTAGTCCACACGGACTACCAAAGCCTTGGACATGAAATTACTTGGTAGGCGACATGATGTTGATCGCTGTGAGATGATCGACGCCCATACAGGCAACCAAGCTGGACACAGAAAGGCGAGACTACGACTTTGTTATGCAAGTTAAAAGGCGACAGTGCAGTCGAATTTGTTGCGACAAACCATCACTAAAATATTATTATCTGAACTGATGTACTTATAGATGACAGGCTCGGGAAATGATGGCCAGTGAAAACTCATTTTTATAGTTATTTAATCACAAAGTATAATCACAATTAAGGGGAGACCAACCTTCGCAGACACTTATCTTTAACTTGATTTTTCACCATTAAAATGAATCTTAAACCCGACATGTAATATATATTTAAGTCGCTCGACAATTGAAGATTAAGAAAATTGTAAGAATATTTCAAAATCTGCGTGCGTGTGTTTGAGTTTTTCACTTAAAAAGTGTAAGTATGAGGGGGTGATGGCCATTGGTGAGCGGTTTGTCTTGGATTTTTGATACTCCACTTTGTTTTTGCACAATTAGCCATGAAAGTGAGAAGTGGTGGATTCTGAATAAATTAACGGCTTTTGTCCACGTTTGTCACGATATTTATTTGAACATTATCGGAATTCTGGGACACGGTTTTGTAGAAACAGTCACTAACTACCACCTGTGTAAAGAGAAGGCTAATCCGTCAACGTGGCACCACATGTTATACTCTCCAGATGTTGCGATACATTGCCAAAAACGGAACGGAGTAAATCGCAGAAATGCGTATGAGACCCTTGGAGTCGCACAAAGCCAGCTAAAAATCCGGTTCGCTCACATTTTCGGTGGAACTTCACTTCCTAGAGAGAATCATGCATAAAAATATTTCATTGTCTAGATATAAAAAAGGACCCTTCACAAAAAATCTTCATTCATGCAGGGGCTACCAGACCTTGTCTCTGGGCTACCAACTTCAGAAAAAGGTAGCCCAATGGGACTACCAGGGAAAAAAGTAAATTTCGAGCCCTGACCTGTAACACTTATTGTGTATTTAAAAAATCTTATCTCGCTTTTTGCTAGACTTGCCCGAACAGTCACCAGCCCATGGTCAGCCCGTACAATACGGCCAACCCGCACCCTATGACCAGTCTGCACCCTACGGTCAGCCGGCACAATATGGTCAGCCCCCACCCTATGGCCAGTCTGCACCCTATGGTCAGCCTGTACAACATGGACAGACCAGTACAACTGTCGTAAGTAGAGCTACGGCTGGTATTTCTTATGCAAACATCATTGAGCGATAAGAGATCGGAGAAAACTTCAAAGAATGAATGATGAGAAGAAAGAGACTGGCAACCAGTGAAGTGGTTGTGCACCAAACGGCGACAAAGAGCATGTGTTGCGTTTCCTTGTTACTGAGTTCTATAGCTTGCAATTGCAACAACTGAATAATTTATGACAGAACTTAGCATAAAGAAATGTGTTTCTCTCTGTGCAGCTCATTTTTACATCGACAGTTGTCAATTTATCCAACAGGTAGATGCACCACAGCCTATGCAGATGACAGCTACCGTAGTGAAATCAGCTCCTCCGAACTATCTAGCTTTGGCCACGTTTACCATTCTATTTTGCTTCATACCGACGGGCATTGTAGCTTCAATTTTTGCTGCCCAGGTAAATTCCACGTAAAACAATTTGTCATGCGTCTTTTATAAAACAGTTGCTTTCTTGTAAATGGAACTCATAGAGCCAACCTACCTGGTATGGACAAATTGTACGTCAGCGAAATATGGTATTCAAAGTAGCTGAGCAGTTACGTCAGGGAAATTCTACTAAAACATCGTTACTGAGTATCTACTGCAGAAAAAAAAATGACACTGGAAAAGCTGATATCAGTTTAATTACATCTGCGTACATAAAAATTTAACACTTACTGGATTGCTTTTGTAACCCTAAATTACGTATTGTGTATTCGTAGTCACTGTAGAGACCCGCTCCATCGATCAAAGGTACCATGCGCTTCGAGGATAGAGATCAGACTTTCAAGTTTTTTCAATACCCCTGTGACCTACGTTTATCAGGGCTAATTTTGAAGCTTTTCTTGGAGTGAATAAAATTTTGTGAAAATTGAAAATATTAATTCCCTGATAGAGTTAACACAGGGGTGGCGGCCATTGCGCATGTCAAATATCGGCAAATTTGAGATGATTAGTTTCACTGGTACCAAAATGTGCTGGCGAACCCTGATTTTTATTCTTGATTTCGAAAGGGAATGGTATCAGGTTTCCTCGAGACGAGTCTTTTTTGACTTTCGAAGCACATGCTACCTTATAAATGTGACAAGTGTAGAAAGTATATATGATAGGATTAATGTTGTTTTAATTTTAGGTTAATGGTGCCTGGGAGAGTGGCGATGAGGACAAGGCTTACAGGTACTCCCGGTATGCCAAGTATTGGAGCATAGCCAGCATCATTATTGGTGTCGTTGCCAATATTGTTATCTTTGCTGTGGTATTCGCCACACTATAACCTTTCACATTCCGTGGCTCCATAGCTGAACAAAACACTCCTAAACAGAAATATTTATCAGAAACCGGGACAAGAAGACAGAAATTAATGGCATTGTAACTTTTAGCATTTCTTTGCTTTCCTATTAAATAAAAGTAGCCTGACGCTGTCAGTGACAACATACATAGGTTGAAAGGTACACGTAGCGCAGAGTTTAAGATTTAAGTCTTAAGTTTAACATCGGCATTTAATGTCAAAAGCTTGACAAAATATTCGGCCGTATTTGGCATACGCACTTAATCCACGAAAATACCATCATTTGTTTATTCCAGTTTAAGACTTGTATATATGATGCACGTGTATTTGACATTGATTTCCATCACTGGCGATTAGGACAGAGAAAGCATGCAGAGATCCGATATATACGTTCTTGACAGCACGTCCGCGTATTACCAACTTTATTATTAGTAAGGAACTGTGAGAGTATACGCAACGCGAATAATATAGTAAATGTCAAGTTATTTAGTCTATTCTTGTGCTACCGTCTAATATTTTTATTGGATGATTTGACCTAAAGTCTGTTCTTGATGAGGATCACTTGCTTTCAAAGTATCATTTGTAAACCCTTTACCAAAACATTCAACAATATCGTAACGGTGTTTTGAAACAGTCCTATAGTATTTACCTTTGGAATAGAAATGATAAACCTGATATCAGTCCCGTTGTTTTTCAAGTATTTACACCAGAAAAATGGCAGTTAATAAACGCTATTTCTTGCTTAATTATTAATTCATAGTCCTGCTTTTATTTAAAACTGTCCTGTCTAATTACTATGAATTTCAGGGAAAATGGGTACATGTACCAAGCGTTTTCCCAAAATCACGGAAAACGGGGAGTTTTTGTTCATCATCCGCATCCTAGAAACACGAGGCTTCTTTTTTCAAAATGCTGATCTGCGAAATGCCCTTTGGAATCTGCTTTTTTAATAATTTTCTGAAAAGTACAGCATTGCCAAAGTTAAACTGGAGATGAGAGATTAGATTTTTATTAAGGACGTCAAAATGTAAACTCTCTACCCAAAAGTTATCGTGTTGCTCCAAAGTTTAATGGAGGTAAGCTGATACAGACAACAACAACAGACCACACTGATGTGTCAAGACAATTTCATTGCTCAATACAGCATCGATATGCTTATAACTCCAGCCAATATTGATTTTATAAATTAGGCGAAGTTTTCTTGTTTATTTCCCTCCTATGTTTCTTATTGCAAGGGCGACTTTTTGTTGCAAAGTCACAGACAAGGGGTATCTTGATATTCTGTGGAACAAGCATGGGTATATCCAGCCTTTCCCTTGAATGCCTCTACCGGGGTTTGTGTGCAAAGAGGACCGGTGATGTAATCAGGCAGACACCAGAAGAAAGTCGCCAAGATAATATACTTGATGTTTTTTCTTTCTTCTAACATACCATTCAATGTGGCGATTCTCTCTAGATTATAACTCATGGCGCGAAATCAGTGTACTGCGACCAACGTGATGTTACTTTCACAACCACCCAAAAGTGCTCAATGAAGTATGTGGTCCCATCATGTTGTGATTGTTACGTTGAAACTGCCATGTCTGTGTCGGCAGTGTATAGTAATCAGTGTAGCCTGTACGCACAATCAGTGAAAACTGGATTGATCATTGTATCAACAAATCACAAAAGTATGGAACGTCAAATAGATGGTATGGTATAAGTTCCTTATAATTTTCCACCGCACGGTGCAGCACACCGTTCTGCATTGGTGATGTACTTGAGAAAGTTGCGCCCCGGGACTCGCAAGAACTGCTAAATTACACCATGGAGGTAAGGCCAAAGTAATGAAATTCTTTGTTTTGTGTCCCCGCCCGCTTAGGTTTTTTAAGTTTTCATGAAAAACACACACAGTGTATTTGAATAGGAAATTTTTGGACATACCTACTTAGCTTTTCTGAACTAAAAAGTTCGTTACAATTTTTTATTTGCTGCAATCAAATTACATAAAATTGTGCATTTTCTTGTGTGTTTTTCAGCCGCTTAGGCGAGTACCTTTTCCCATTTTGAGTGGACGCAAAACAAAGAATTTAATTACTTTGGCCTAATAGATATATGTCTATTACCTCCATGATTACGCTTACCTCGCCATACTAGGCTTACTTTTCACCGGTCGAGACAAAGAAATACAAACACTAAATACAATCAAAACTTTCAAGTTTTCTTTATGGTAATACCCCAAAGTGGCCGCAACTGTTATAGCGTGTACGTACGTCCGTATAAAATATTGAGGTTACAAGCTGTTCCACTCTGTTGCAGCATCACAGAGTACTGCAAGCAATATTCGTCTCGGTGTTATGATCAATAAATGTCAAGTATTGGACTTTTTAATCATACAAGCCATACCTGTGTCATGTGTGTGGCTGTTACTGTCCCCTTGTTATCTCTGTGTAGAATTTCACAGAAAACAGTCCATATCTGTTAATTATCCTTCCTAATCCCCGTCAGTAGTAGATTCTACTCTGAGAAGAATATTGCTTGCAATACCCTGTGGTAGCATTTGAACATGGCGGTTATTTTGATTTGAGCGGTTCAGGGGAAATGCCGTCAAAGAATGACAAACAATATCACTTAGAACTGCATACATCCCAGTGGACTTGCAAACTATACGTCCCCTTCCCGAACTTTCTTAGGCAAGGAACTCGCCGGCAGAGTTCAGCGACCCACTTTGCCATAGTAAACAGCCATTCATCTGCTGCGACCAATAGGCACCATATTTGTCCTTTGTTGGAGTATTGTGGACATAGCCTTATTTGCCTGGTTGTCTCGAATATGATTGGTTCCTTACGGAATGACGTGCAGACACCAACGCCTCTATATGCTCTCCGCGCCCAAACTCAGTCTGCGGTACCAACATTGATGTACGGGGAGCCATATTCCTCGGCGCTGTCCACTACGACGCACGCGAAACAGTAATTAAGATGGAATTTGGCCGCTCAAAAGCGAGGAGGAGGAGGAGGAGGAGGAGGAGGAAAATGTTTAGTGAGGGTGACAGTTTGATTAGTCGTAGTAGTGGTAGTCATCCATGGTGGTACGAGAGCCAACTGCAACAAGAAAGAGGTAATATTCAGTTTGACCGCACGACAGTCCGTGATGGCGATACTGTCATAGCATGGCTTTGTAGAAAGAGAAAGTGAAAGACTTAAACTTTTGTTCAAACTTTCCCCAGGGAAATTTTGTACCGTTTCCTTTTCTAAGAATATAAACCAGGTGTCACCGTGCAAATTTTGGTACAAGAAATACATAATATCTAAAATTTTCCGATATTTGAAATTGAAAAAGGCCAGCAACCCTGTGTTAATCCCATGGGGAAAAAATTAATGGTCGGATTTCCACAATAATATGACGGTGAACGTTTACTCCAACAAATGATCAAAATATCAAGCGCCAAAAGCAGTATAGTTATAGTAAGTCCGCATATAAGTAATAGATCAGAGAAGTACTGCAAAATCGTGTGAGTGAATGCCCCTCGAGGCGCATTCTACCGAAGCGATCAAAGATATTTTAGAATTTGTTTCTGCGCATTTTCAGGCAAGTTCAACTCAAAAAAGAATAGTATTATGATTTGAGATATAGCATCATGACATGTACATAGCTACTGGACGAAATATTGTGTTTACAGAGATCTGTAGAAAAGTGAAAGTGCATAGCAGCTAGTGCAGCCAGGTATTCAAAACCCATAGACCGTCCTTGGCCATTCATGCGTTCCAAGTAAAGAAGTTATTTTTGGCTACCAGCGTACACGTCCTCGCTCGCGGTGTATATCTTGCATGTCTGCCATACAGAGACCACCTCGTCCCTGAATACGGTTTCAGGGATTAGGTAAGAGTTAAAGCAGGCAATAAATTTATGTCACGTTCATGTCTCTGAACGTCTGGCCCTGGCAGCCAATGTTTGGCACAACCTGAGGACGATTAGAAGCAAAGAATACTACAGCAATATCAATAATTAGTTATCAATGTATTTCTCAGACAGCATAAATGCGACATGTCATGCACGCTTTACCTCAAAACGGATTTCGAATCTGGTCGTATAATTTTCAGTGCTGTCATTTGTCATCACAGCAGTTCATAAGCTTATATATCGACTTTGGTGACGATCAGGTTTGAAAATTGTCTTGACAACTGACATAAAACTGAAGCACACCTTTCGAAAAAATGGACTTTCCCTTAAGAATGGAATTTCCCCTTGCTATATTGATAGTTTCTTTTGTATTGGTGGACTGTATGACCGGCATTGCACATGCTGTATTCAATAATGTAGCGAGTAAGCTGGGCACATCAATAAAAGAAACAAACAAACAAAACTTCGTGTGTATACCAGAGAACTTCAGGTCTGCGAGACAACACTACTCTTGGCAGGTGGATAAAATTAACACCCGGACAAAATGGCTTGCTAATAATCCGGAAAATCACCGGTACTCCTAAAATCAATCTGTAGCTCAGCCTCCGTAGTCAACCAGACGGTTGTGTTACCGTTTGTGGTCACGTGCAACCCGAAGCTGTTAACAGAGCAGCAGATTCAGTGACTACTTTGAGTTGTAATGGATTACGTATCAATTTAATTCACAGATTGGGCCCTAAATATCAATTTAAAAGGTGATTCGATGATCTCGATTATGTCACGGTCCCTAAACTCACAGTGGCTGGAGGAGCTGGGATTGTGTTAATAGCTGCTACGCTCATGTATATTATATCATGTTGATTTTTGTGTATTGTTGACATCATCCTGTACAATCATTTTCTGTACTGTACATAGTGGCTGTTTTTCCAAAATATACCCCTCCTACATGTAGCTCGTATTGCTAAACAAACTCGCTTCCAGCAGAAAAGCTGCTTACGTTTTACGTATGTACAGCTTTTTCTCTATTCAGAACGAATACAAAGGTCTATATTTAAAACAGGACTTCCGGTTGAGTCAAGTGACTGACACTCTGCATTATTTGTACTAAAAAAAAACATTTACAGAGATGTTGCGCTTTTCTCTCTTTTTGAAACAGATGAATCAAGCTCTCCAACTCTAGGTTCTGTGTTATTTGGGGAATTAGGAAAAGAAGTCAAGTGTGGTAAGTCTTTTTGAAACATTCATTTTTCACAAGTTGTAATTAGTAACGTTTAACTGGCTAACCAGTCGGAATATACATGTATGCATGTCTCATACTTTTACAGATTTAGAAACATGCTAGCTGAACGTCGCGTAAAAAAACTAAAATAAAACAACAACAACAACAACAACAACAACAATGAATATGCATTGTAACATTCCCCCTTCAAAGACCACTTTTCGCCATTTTCAAATCTATCTTGGATACAGCCACTTCGAGATAATGCTGTTCATATGCTTTCAGAATCTTTGGGTCGCAACTACCTGGCGGTAAAGCTATGTGACCAAACTCACAGAAAATATTTTTACAGTAAATTTTGTAATTCGATACTTCTATTCTGAACTTTCGTTTCTGCCACCGCCGTGTACTTAATACAGTATAATCATATAATATGTCTAATCAAGTAGAAATTGACACTTACGGTTTCAATAATCACTATTTTCGGGTTCTATCTTATATGTCAACCTGATCATAACTATGCTTTTTAATTTTATGAATTTTTCAGAGACCATCATATTCAGAAACATCGAACGCGTGACCGGCAATTATCAATCCGACATTGCAGTCAAAGTAGTCAGCACGCCACTGGTAACCAAAGATACACATGAAGGTTATGACTTGCAATTTTCTGTCAGCGACCTAAGTGGCACGGTTCGAACCTGTGTCACCAATGGAAGGATTAGGTATGTGAGTACGCTAGAGTCAAAAATTAAGGAAGCGCCAGTATTCATATTGAGCAAGTATAGAGCTGAAAAACCGAAAACCACGTTTAACAAAGACCCATTTGAAATTTTGTTAGATGAAGGGACTGAGATCAAAGATTACCGGTACCCGAGAGATTTTTTGAACTGTCCAGCTTTCAAAGATATCAGTGTAGCTCTACAGACAATGGAACTATCTCATATCAAGGGCCAAGTAACATCGGTTTATAGTTTGAATAATAATGGGTGGGAAATAGAAATGGCAGATCAAAGCTGCCAAGAGACGACGCTGACAGTTTCCAGAAAAGTTGCAACTACTTTTAAATTTGTGGTTGGGCAGATAGTTGAGATAACGTTAGTTCGCGGAGTCAAACGTCATGACAAACGGTATCTTGTTACAACTGAAGGTTCAGAAATAACCATGACAAGTTATGGCAACATTAAGTCGTATGGGGACAGTCAAAACGCTACGAAAATTGAGAAAATTAGCAATCTCGGTGCCCTTAGATATTCAAGCGCAGGAAGCTATGAAATTCAAAGTGTTTGCACCATTTTGCCCGAAAGTTTAACAAAACCCTATTGTTATGATTGTACTAAAAATGTTTGCAAAAGGCGGATGCATAAACGACCCGATTTAACAAAACCCTGTTATTATGGTTGTACTAACGGTGCTTGCAAAAGGCAGATGGATAAACGCCCCGATGGCACTTTCATTTGCCCCTGGCATAGTTATGAACGTTTTTCCATATTATATTGGAAAATTCCGGCCCGGCTACATGATGGCACAGACACTGTAAGGGTAACACTGTTTGATGCACATCTGTCTCACTTTCCGACTTTAAGGCAAATAATAAGCAAAACATGGTCGATGAAGCAAGATATGGAAATCATCGAAAGGGCGCTCGAAAATGTCAGGGTTAGAGTTCAGATAAAAAAAGTAAGCGATAGACGAGATTCATATTATAATTTACTTCACATCTACAAACATTAAATTCCGTTCAATAATATTGACAGTGTACGGACTTGAATTCAAAAAATCTGATGAGAGATATTTTCCCCTTAGGTCAAAATTATTTGGCAAAGGAAAAAAGGTTTGAATTGGCTTAAGCTTCTTATACTGAAAACTCGCCTCGTACATAATATCGTGAATAGTTTGCTTTCGTCCATTATCGACCGGATGTGGGCACATTAATGCAATGATATGTATATTTTCGGCAAAACAAGTGAATATGTAGATCTCATATTGTTCCTTTGTATTGTTGATAGTATAATATTTTACCTTTGCCATGGCTTTGTATACGCTACTTTGCGTAAAAACAGTGATGTACTTTAATGTTTTACATTTTAGCAAGGCTGTTTGACAAGAATGCATCCCAAGTATACAGAACTTATTGTTTTAGTAATCAGATATTGATTAAAATAGAGGTAACAGTAACCTTTGACCTGAGAATCGATGAGTTTCTAATTAAATCTACAGATTTATCGTTTGTGATTTCTGTAACTCTGTATAATTTCATTAGAAGAGACGGATTCTGACGTGTATTCTCTACTAGTATTGAACTTTGTAGCCCAGATATCTATTCTGATCTATTTACTATTTTTCGAGGATTTTGCACGATACACGATTTTGGCCTTTGAGTATGCTGGATTACGCAGTGACTCATTTTCGTTTTATTTGCATGCTAAAAATGATAATTATAGACTTTCCATAAATGAATACATGTAAAAGAAATATAGGACGTTAGAAGAAACTTTTTGCACATAATATATGTAGTTCCGAGTTTTATGCCGAGACCAGCTGGATTTGTAATGTACGTTAGACATCTATTTCAAGATCCCAAGTGGAAAGTTGTATGCAAATGAGAACAAGTGTAGCGACGCTGAATTAACACTAAACTTGAAAGCTTAATGTGATAGAAGTGTTGGTTTATATTTTATAAAGCATTCTGTAAAATTTGTACGTTCACTTTCTTTGATGTATTGTCAAAATAAAGCCAAGAATGGCGTACTTGATATTTCACTGTAATTAGATTTCTTTTCCTAGCCTTCGCTTACACTTGCAACACTTAAATATGTAGCGAGGGGTAGTCTATAAAAAGTTTGCACCTCGGATCTTACAGTGACAAGCCTTAGGAATACCCTCCAAAAGCGTGTCTGCGATTTTTTCTCCGAGTCTCCATTCAAATTATATGGCGCAACAATTACAATTCCTTGAAAAGCATCTTAGTCTAACACCTCCAATAGTAACATTGTGCGTGAGGAAAATTTCTGTTCTAAACTACATCTGAACTAAGTCACGTACTTTCGGAATCGTATTTGCGCTATGCCCAACAATGGCAGATGGGTTGTATCGTACGGTAGGTCGTCTGAGATCAGGCATATGAAATAATGGGGCCGTTCATTAAAGTGCATAACAAAAACCCCAAAGGCCTATAAAGGACGTCGCAGCCACGGCTTTGAAGGATATTACCAAGGCTTGTGAATGCATAAATTTCAACAGGAAATCTGGCAGCGTGTTTGCTAAAGGGAGGAAAAACCGATTTTTGGAAGGTTCAGCATACGCTTGTCACCTGACTATTATGCAAATAATGACTGTGTACTGTGCACAGTCGGACTTCCCAATATCAGGGCTTTCAGAAAATATATACTTATTGGGGTTTGGGACTTCTATAACTGAAAACTAAACTATAACTATTGCTATCATCAATGTCGGTATACCCTATCACGTTGTCTGTCAACGTAAAGACGCTTTCCGAAACTGCCCGCTATAAAATTTTATTTTTCAACCTTACCATGATAATAAACAGCGACACATTGAAATACTTCAATATGAACCACTTTGTCGACAAAAGGGAAGTTCACATGTAGTATGGTGTATATTGTAATTAAGCAATAAAGCACACCCGGCGACGGTATACCACGAGATTTTGACCAGTTCACGACATATGCACGAGCGATAGCGAGTGCATATATGAAGTGAAATTGTCAAAATCGAGTGGTATACCGTCGCTGGGTGTGATTTATTGCTATTTTATCATAACAATATATTGAAAGTCTGGCGTGGAAAGTCAAAAACGGATTTTTGCTCTAGTCATGAGCTCTTGCGTATGCCAGCCGTGGTATATCTCGAATATACCACGGTTCTTTGCGCGTTTCGACCAATCAGATCGTTGTATTTGCGCCATCAATATACTGGTATGATATAATATGTATTTTCTCACATTACATCAAAATATTTATCTTTTCTGAAAACCTCTTCATTATAGATACAATAGATTGCATCGTCTTTTGCCTAAACTTATCATGCTTCGGTAACTCAGGCGTTAATAAAAATTTATAAGTCAAGATTCCTGTCATTCCACTCTGTCTTATCTTATACGCTTTTGGTGTGTTAGAATGACTTGCAGAAAGCTTGATAAAACTCTCACAGAAATATTAGAGGGAAAATTATTGAATTTGTCCGTTTTTAAAAATATATGAATCGCTGTACCTATCAGTATTGCATACAGGAAAGACTCAAATGCAACGGAAGTTAATTTTGAACTCTGAGACAGCATTTTACTGAAATGAATCAATCAATCATAGTGACGTGTCTTCTGTTGATGTTGGTCAGATTCAGATGGCAGCAGCTTTCCATTCACATCACAGTCTCTTTTATCTCTGAGACCATTGCACCTTTCGTAGATAACGGGGCTTTATAGCAGGATTAAGTATGGATATCAAGGATCTCACAAATGATTCTGAAATCTGATCAATGAATCTTAACTCTGAGACGATATTTTACTGACAAAAAATCTAAACAAACAAACAATAAAAAAATTATGTTCGACAGTAACTTAGACAAAATGCGTCCCCGGAAAGTAGATTTCCATAGATCACCATAGCTTTTCTGAGTCAATTCTTTCTCTTTCTCTCGTCTTTACTTTCAGAAGTAGGACGCCTCCGTACGAGGATACATTTTTACCGTAAAATAATGAAATTACCTATTAGTCCGGGGTCAATTGTCAGTCCGTGTGTTTTGAGTGAAGATTTTTGCAACCTAGCTCATCGATTTACTTAATGGCCAAGTTTTTCAAAAAAAAATTTTGGCATTTTTTCTGACAACTCTGAAGGTCATTTCAAGGTCATTTCTTAAAATCGACAAAAATGGTTTTTCTTAGCCATGAAAAGATTTTATGGCCAGTTTGCAACCATATTAACTTTGGAAACATGCATTTTGATGTGAATTATTCCTTACAATCATTAACATTGAGGTTTTTGAAAAAAACGGTTAGGCCTATTGTATTAAAAATATATAGAACTACTTTACCAAAGGTCAATGAAGGTCAGTATGAAATTTCTTTCTAATTTTCGTAGAAATGCCTCCCATATCTTAAAACATCACAATGATTATCTTGTATACAATTTCAGATTCATAAAACTTATACAACATTCTCAGGAAGTCAGATATCTAACATTTTTTGTCAAAGGTCATTGACTTTTAATGCCATAATCTCTAATCTGAAGAAAATTTTGTTATAAAAGTAATACGATCACACAGCAACTTCAAAACTTTGATAACTCTGCATGAGTGACTTTCAAAAAAACAGAAGATTTTCATGCTTAAGTTGTTAATCATTATCAAAATCATTAACAAAAGTGTCACTTATAGGACGTGAACAGTTCGGACAATAATTTTCATCAGCCTCACAGTGACACATTTCGTACATGTGATGTCATTGCTATTCGTCTTGCAAGAGCAGATATTTGTTTTGTATATATTTTGTTTACAAGAATATCTTATCAAATGCACAACAGCTTCAGGGAAAGGAGGAAGCATGCTTACTATGGGTATGAATGTGTTTTCCTTTAGCTTCCGTTGTTAGTTTGCTGGAGGTGGCAAGTCGGGTTAGGCAATGATATCATTTTCCATATCATTGTTTGATAATGGGCTCTGAGAATTGCTTGGATAAGACTGCCTTTGGTTGGTGTACTTCTTGAAAATGATATTGCTTTTCTCAAAATTTTGGCAGCTTTGAACAGTACTCTTACATTTTCCTCTGTACTTTCCTCAGCAATTCCCTGTATTGCTGCATCTTTAGTAGCATTTAGCAAAGCCAATTCTGGTTCACTGTGTCGTGCAGATTTTCCAAATTCCACACTTTTATGTGATCAGTTATAATTTTCTTTAATTTCCTATTTCCAATTGATGGGTTCACAATTCCATGTTCCTTACGTATGCAAATATGGGTCATTTACTTCACCCAAGTTTAAAACTGAACATTCAGCTAAAGAACTTTCCAACAAGGAACAATTCATATTTGCAGCAAGCATGGTGGTATTTATTATTACCGACATTTGCAGATCCAGTCTCACACAATGGGTCTGCATTTGTGTTTAAATTTCGCAGTACATTTTCAATGTTTTTGGTCCAACATCTTTTGTGATTGATATTTAATGTCAATGGCTCTAGCATCCTTTGGATCTTTTGCACCACTGAGTCTGAATTTTAACAAGTCTGATTTTCCTTGGTTTACTGCTTTTTGTGGTTTTTCCCCAGTATTGAGTGAAGAAACCTCATGGAGAGGACCCAAAGAAAACTTATTGTGTTGACAGAAAAAACACATGCTTTTGTCGTATGTACTAGCTGATGATCTAGTGAAAGCAACTTTAGGTTCAGATGAACCAGCACTTTACATGGTAGATGAGAGTAAAGTTGATGTAAAGGGTCGTCCACGAGCTAAACTATTAATACAGAGCTACCTTGCTCTAACGCGTTTTCATAGCGCAATTTGCTCACTGGAGTAGACCTTTGTGGCAAGTATTTGCATAGCATTCCCTATATGCCAGCAAGCACCACAATCTCGAAGGGAAGAGGAATCATCATCCCTGAGTCTTGAACATATTCTTGGAAAGACATCATAAAAAAATACACCTCTCTGGTGTCAGCACTGTGTCGTATTCAGTGGGATATGTGACACAAGCTCACCACTTGCTTCTGACATATCAGGCATAACGTCCTCTTTTCGGAGGAATGAAATGCTTTTTTACTGAAAGTTTTGACGAAGTTATTTGCATGCAATGTCAGTTATGTGAAATATGTATATGTGAAATGCAACCACTAAATGTCAAGATTCCGTGACAATAAAATATCGAGTAAATAGCCTTTGGATAACGGTTTCTGAGAAACTACTAACACCGTATATGACTAATCTCGTCGTTTTTAACCCTAAATAATCTACGGACTTCCAGTGTCTCACAATAAAGGTTCAACCCATTGTAAATGAATCATCTTTCGTACTCAGTATCAATATTTAACAATGGGTGTCTTGGTAAGTACAACATTGTGCGTACTGGAGTTGACTTTCAAAAGCCACAGGTAATAGCCTATATTCCTCAGCGCAGAGGCTTAGTTTTGATAAATGGCTTCTGCATGTAGCCTATGATTACCAACAGTCTCTAACCTCAGCTATTGTTAGGAAAAAATACAAATCGTTTTATATGACTTGGAGAGAAATGCGAGGAAAAGGGATGACTTACTCTCACTACAAGCAGAGAGTACACACTGCTAGCTGCACAGCAATCCTGTCTACACTAGTGAAATTTTGCACACAGGTCTGGAATTTACAACCTACCAGAGTTGGTAATACTGCGGATGGCTTACGCCGAGATGCAGGGAAATTTATGATGTAGTTGTCAAGCACAGTGCATGTCAAAAACCGATCTGTGTCATTATTTAACACAGTGCATGGAAAAAGATGTACAACTGCAATACAAGCAAATCCTTGTAATTGCATATAAATTCATATAAAATGGTTAGAAAACAAAAAAAAATAAGGGTTTTTAAATCTTTTATAAGCTGTGAAGTTCCCTTCCACCACTGAAGGTATTATAAAGTAATTTGGTCAATGAGTATAGCCATTTTGTACGCACTACAATGCTTAATCAATGGAATTTGTAGAGTAACGAATGACCTTGAATTTGACCTTGACAAAGTGGAAAGAAAAAATGCCAACAATTTTTTTTTGGACTCTCCAGATATTAAGGAACAAAATGATGTATGTTGACAAGAGTCTTCACGAAATGCACAAGGAAGCCAAAATCATGACAAGTGACTCCGGACTATATGCAACGATGTCAAATTTAAGCACGCAGAGCATGTCTTCTGTATACAACATTAAAGCTTTGAACCGAGCTTTTTTTCCTATGAAGATATCTTTCGATCGGTACGCAGAGTTCACTCAGAGTATATTTAATATTGTCTTCGAAAAATCTCGTGAATATTGGTGATCTAAATTGAATGGCTGATACATCATCAAATCTAGTGGAATCTATGAAAGACTCTTAATTACAATCCCATAAAGTATTTAAGGTTCAAAGACAAGAAATTTGACCTTTTAAATCTAACAATTCTCTAACGGTTAATAAGCTCAGAACCCCTGTAAAGTATACATTTTCTGAAAGCCTAGATATACGGCAACATTTTGGTAACCACAGTGTCTCCATTGTTTACATAACTATCATGTGACACGGTAATTTGCATAACCTTTCAAAAACGGTTTTCCCTATGTTTTGTCTCAATACTTCAAAATATCTGACTCAAACTTGCTGGAATGCAAGCTGTCACAACGCTCTTCCAAAGTGTGTCTCAGATTTTTTATATCTTGCTTAGTTTTTTTGGAGCACAATTTTAAAGAAATCAACTAAGCTTAAATTCACTGCTCTGGAAGTTTTTCTGGCATAAAAACTGTTGTAGAAGGTTTAAAAAATTCTGAGACACACTTTTGAAGACCCTTTGGACAGCTTGCACTCACACAAATTTCAGCCACATATCTCAAAGCATTGAAACAAAACATAGGGAAAACCGATTTTTGAAAGGTTATGCAAATTACCTGTCACGTGATAGTTATGTAAACAATGGTGACACTATGGTAACCAAACTGTTCCCCTATATCTAGGCTTTCCGAAAATATACAATTTACGGGGGTTCTGAGCTTCTTAAACACTAGAGAATTGTTGCTTTAAAATGGTCAATTTCTTGTCTTGGAACCTTAAGTGATCTTGTCAAAACTTGACCGTATTATTGTTGTATAAACCATAAATGCCAAACAGAAAGGATCAATCTGGTAAGTTATCTATCACCAAGAACATATATGCAAATTCAACTTCGTCTCAACTTATTTACAACTTTCTCTAAAAGAATTCATATTACATTTGGATGACACACATAATTTATTTTGTAACAATTTCATTAGAATGAGCATGTCAACGTTCAACATGTCCTCCCATTAAAGTTTGGAATCTGAAACCAAAATATTTCCTGACCCCCCTATACCACAGCAAAACTTTCCAATCTCAGCTCCACTACCCTCAATTTTCAAATCTGCCTGAATTCCTCTAGCCCTCTCTGGCTGATTTGTGAAGGCAGCCTAAGCTGCGTATGCGGTGTTCTGGCCTACTTTAAGAAGAAGTAGCAAGACACCGGAATTGACCAACAAAACAAAAAGTACTTTTAAAATGTTACATAACTGACTATGTGTGTACTGTGCATTTGTATCATTGACAAATGGATTTCAGTCTGGAACCTAATTAAATCGTCAAAAATAGTATATGCTTATACACGCTTTCTTGACGAGTTGAATATTGTGTTTTAGTGTGATGTGGGGAGTTCAAATTCTATATGTTGTTTTCTTATGCAAATTCAATGGCATTCATATCATTTTAGATTTTTTCCCGAAATGAAAGTAATGAAATGCCAAAAAATGATTCCAGAATGGTTCTGCTCCTGGAATAAAATAGGAAGTGCAGTGTCCTGCAGATTCAGTAAGCTCAAAAGATCAAGCGATGACGTGGGGTACAAAGTTCAACAAACCAACGTGTACGTACCGGACAAACGTGCATGGAAATATACTTCTAATGTGGTTTTGTTTGTACCGTGGGCAATTCGAATTCCGGGTTAACCTATTTGTTTAATCATTATTAATATTAAATCCATTGGACGACATTACATTGTTATTCGGTCATTTTTAATGAATAACCTATTAAACTATGAAGTATGAAAATGTAAAATTATGGGAACCAAAATATTTTCATATCCCCCCATGCCCTGTGCAACTTTTGAAGTCCCCTATAAAGGACTTTCAAGCTCCCCCTCAGATTCCTCCAGCACCCCCACCCAGTATTTGTGAATGCAGCCTTATTGGCGTCCCCCGACCACGTCATTTCTAGGAAAAGGAATGAGATTGTGTTTACATAAGGGATCACGTGAAATAAACAGACGCCTAAGGGACGAACCATTAGATCTTGGGAGGGGTTGGTCAAAAACAGAAGAAAACAAATTCAGAGCAGAAAGTTAGGGAAAAAGAAATCTTCAAACTAGTTTGCAAAATAAAAAATAAATAAAAAAGAATACAAATGCGTAAAAAAAATCTGCAAAAGTCTTTAAAATCTTGATTTTTTTTAGATTTTACCGACAGGAAGCAGCTTTCTGTATTTTTAGTACATCCTCCAGGCACATTTTTAATTTTATTGTATACATTTAGAGTGACTGTATCCCTTATACTGGAAGTTGTGATCATCTTATCTTTTCAGGACTTTTGTATTCTGATCACTTGAAAATTATAAAATTATAGAGCCTGTTTTCTACTTGTTTCCTGCGTACAAACCAAGCAGGTACACTAGGTAAAACATTGAAACCATGGTATGGTTGTCAAGACAGAAAGTTATATTTGCCTTTTAAGATCAAGGTTAACAGATGCAGGCCACATCAGGTTCATTTTTTTCACAGCATTTTATTGCAATGATGAATGCAAGAATGGGTGAACAAGATAAATGTATGTCTGTCGCTATGTTTTCGTTTTCAAAAAATGTAATCTTCATTGAAATCAGTGAACTGGAATAAAAGTTATGGAACACTGTCTCAGATTTCTTTTCCTTTGAGTTTTTTATACGAAAAAAATCTGAAAAAATACTCCCCAAGTGCCACCAAATAACACCATTTTAATCTCTGTTTTTCAAAAGCTCCAACTGCAGGAGGGGGGACACCCCCCTCCTGACCTGCCCCCGCGACCGCATAAGCTTGCGGTGCTTCGCACCACGTCTTCGCCCTCTTGTAAAAAATCCTGGGGAGAACACTGTTTCTATATAACAAATACTGAATAAACGCAATCTTATTTGCGCGCAATCTTATTCGCACTACATCGTATCCTCAGACAGCGTCGAACTAAAAACCAATTATAAATCTGAAAAAAAAATTAGCACAGCTTTTCTCATTTGGAAATTTTTTTTAGAAATTTACAATTGTAAAAAAAAATGTTCACAATTTCATTGTGACCACCCCTCCAAAGATCTAGTGGTCCGTCCCTAACCCGTATTTCGCGCCTAAAATCAGTCTGTGGCGGCAAACCTGGCTGTGTTTGGAAACCGACATTTATCTGCACTTCAGGACACGTAGTGTAATCCACTTAAACGGCGTTTAACAGTTCCACAACCATAATGGAAAGCAAACGTCCCAAGAAGATAGGGAGAAGACCAAAACGAGAAGAAGGTAGTATTCATTTTTGACCTAATACAATGTAACAGTGATGACGTCATTTACTGACCGATCAACTCAGTGTGTGAGAGAAAATTATGTATGTTTTTGTGAGACTGTGACTAGACAGACAGTACCGATTAAAAGGTACATCTTTTGCAAACTGTGACAGTGTCAAAAGACCTTGCCAGGTTCATAGTTTACGAACAAATATGTTGAACTGCTCAAAGTATTGTCCACTAGCGGCGGATTCTTTGGGCAATAATGACAAATGTAGCCCATCCGGTGTGTAGATTGTTTTGTCGGTCGAAATGACTAAAGTCTTATAGAATATTTGTCGTTTAGTCGAGGTTGGTTGTCAGAAAACCAGGTACAGGCATTTACAAAGGCAATTAGTTTCTGTTAGCAGGTTATAGTTATTTTTATCACTTTGTCTCATGTCATATTCGTTAATGATTTACAACTCTCAACGGTGAAGTCTCGGCCATACACCGATGTAGACTATTTGGTCTTAAGGTCTTCCCGTTGTCCTCCGGCAAAATAAAAGAATGTATTTGATTTGTTTCGCTTCGAAAATTTGGAGTGTATCTCAAAAATGTTTTAAGGTATCGTGATAAACCTTTGAGTTGACCCCTCCTTTGAGGTTAGTGGCACTTACCCCCGAGAAGGGGATTTATGCGTTCTATTTATAGCTTAGTTTCAATTACGTGCGTGGTCCATTGTTCGTCAGTAATTCTGACCGAATATGAATGCATCCTATAGTATAAAGCAGGCTTTGATGCATTTGAAACACCTTAATTTCAGATGCAGAACTTCGAGTTTCCAAAGTTTGCAGTTTCGGTCAATATAACACTCCACGTGACGATTCGAACAAGAGTTGTCAACAACAAAGCTGTCGATTTGCTCTATAAATTAAGCCTAGGCGATAAATCTTTATGTCAACCTTGATATAATGTATGAACTTGATTGACCATGTCATTAGTCATTTCACCGATGACGTGACAGGGTACTCACTTACATTAGGGCCTGGACAGTGTGGGACAGTTTTGTGTCAAGATAACACATTGGGGCATGGACAATTCGTTTCATTCATGAATCAGGGAGAAGGTCACCAAATTTTGTGAAGGGATACAGGAAAGATGGGCTTATAATTTAGAACAATGTGCTGAAATGTGAATGCAGTGTATGGGGAAATCAGTCTCAATCACTGCTAAGGCAATTACCAAAGGACTGAATCAGTCCTAATTAGAATTTACAGCAATAAGAGAACAAACAGCCACACAATAAAGTTACTGAATCAATCGACGTCGCTATCATTGCTAGAGAATTCAATGAGTGTAAAAAGGACACAATGATTTTTCTATGACCTGCTCCCCGTACCATAAACATCACCACCGCCATGATCTTCAGCAGCATCATTGCTGATACCACTGTCGTCACCAATACCAACATCTTACCCATCATCGACATTCTCCTTTTTTTCCTGTTTTTTCTACGCTTCGTGTCCTCCTCCTTGTCTTCCTTTTCTCCCTCCTCTTCATTATGATCACCAAATAAACTGTGACAGTATCAAACACCTTGCCAGGTTCATAGTTTATGAACAAATATGTTGAATTGCTCAAAGTATTGTCCGCTAGCGGCGCATTCTCGACGCAATAATGACAAATGTAGCCCATCCGGTGTGTTAATTGTTCTGTCGGTCGAAATGACTAATGTCTTACAGAGTATTTTGTCGTTTAGTCGAGGTTGGTTGTCAGAAAACCAGGTACAGTAGTTACTGTACGGAGGTTATAGTTATTTTTATAGCTATTTTTATAATTATTTTTATAGCTTACGTCTCATGTCATTCGTAGCCGATTTACAACCCCAAACGGTGAAGTCTCGGCCAGACAACGATGTGGAATTTGTCTTAAGGTCTTCCCGTTGTCCTCTGTCAAAATAACAGAATGTATTTGATTTGTCTCGCTTTGAAAATTTGGAGTGTATCTCAGAAATGTTAAAGATATTGTGATAAACCATTGTATTGACCCCTAATCTGAGGTTAGTGACAGTTTCCCCGAGAAGGGAATTTATGCGCTCTGTTTATAGTTTAGTTTCAATTACGTAGTCCATAGTTCGGTAGTAAGGGAGCGTTCAGTTATTACGGCTGGGGGTGGGCCGGCAAAAATCCAGGGGGGGGGGGGGTACCTTAAATTTGAAAACTGCAAAGGGGTCATGTATTTTTCAAACAGCTCAAAAGGGGGGGGGGGGTCAGTTAATTTTTATAAGTATCCGTCCCGTCAAACAGCAGTTTCAGTGTTCAGAAATATTCTGAGAGATAAAAATGATTAGCTGCATGATTTCATTCTCTGAAGTCATTTAACTGTAAATCTGAACAAAAGTATAATTATCTGTGACATGAACATCTTGACTACGCAACTCTGAGGGTTGTCTTATTGTAAATCGAGCTCACTGAGGGCAATGTACAATGCCTGTTACTTACATTTTGTGAACACACCACCGCTAAGTTGAGGAAAGACAGGAGGGTTTATTGCAAAAAGGAGAACGTAAACGCCAACAAAGTATAGAATAAAGCACAAGATGAAATTCCAATATCATAATTGTTGTCCACATCTGAACTTTCAAATACCCTAATTGAATAAAGTACATTTGTATCAATTATCAAACACCTATAAAAGCACAAATTAATTAATTTAGACTCCCATGTATAGTGGATGGACATTTTCACCACCACCATCACCATCACCATCACCATCATCATCATCATCATCATCATCATCATCATCATCATCATCAACATCATCATCATCATCATCATCATCAATTATATAAGTGCACTAACTATAATGACAAGGCAAATAATTGACAAAACATGCTTTTCCACCGGGAATAATGAAAGACTTCCAGGCTCCCTTTAGGGATTCAAATTATGTGGTACAGGAGAGGTTCTCTTATTTTTGATGAAAGAGAAAAGGTGGAGTAAACTTTTTTTGTGCAAACAATCAGGGGTCAGTATTTTTTCATTTATTCCGTTTTTGAAAGGAACTACATTGTACCCCTATTAACTCTGTTTAGTCCCTCAATAAATACTTTGGATTTCCCTTGGTTGATATTACTGCTATTTAAACAATGAGCTATGCTCTAAACACTTTTGATTACTCCCAAGACGACTTTCCGCTATTCAGAACTAACGCAAAGATCATCATCAAACCTTAAATCCAACTAAGCGACTAGAAAGCTCTGCCGGTTTTTATTTGTTATTAACGCGAACATTTTTATCCTTTGAAATAGATAAATCAGGAAGTCTTAATCGGTTCCAAGTGTTACTGTACAAATTATCGGAAGAACTCGGTGAAGGTGAGTATCAGAAGACAAATATCAACACCTACAGGTTGCAAACGAGTAACGATTCAGTTGAATTGTTGAGATAAAGGTTTGGCTCTTCCAAGATCTATAGCGAGAGGCGAGTGAAATGTAAGACGCCATATACTCGGGGAGCTAGGACCACCCCCTTTGCACCCCCCACAGAACTAAACCAAACCAACTTTTTTAGGTTCCTTAGACGACTCAAAAACACAATCGAGATGTCCAAAAACAAAAAGTGGCTGCAAGCCGGATATTCAAGATGGCGTCCAAAATGGCCGCCCGAAATAGGGGGTTTTCAGTAAATTGCATTAAAACTTCATATAAAGGACTGAATATTAAAAAAAACTTAGTGAGACGAATGTGTCAGGGCACAATAAATGTTTATATGCCTAAATGATTGCATTTCCTAATTATATATTCAAAATGGCGTCCAAGATGGCCGCCAAAATGGCTTTTTTTTAATTTAAATGTCTTATAAAAACTCAGCAAACACATAACAAACAATAATTTCCATTGGATTGGATTAGTTGGATCGAAAGACATTTATTGATAACAAACTTGCTCCATTTGCATAATCTAAATTAAAAATGGCATTCAAAATGGTGTCCAAAATGGCTGCCAAAGTGGTTAATTTTCCATTAAAGTCTCCCCTAATACGGAACATAACAGCAAACGAAAAACTTAAGCATTTTAAAACATCAATAAACTGAGAACTTTGGTATGAAAAAACAAGAACACTTTACCAAATGTTTCATTCTGAAGTTTTCATAATAAAGTAGTGTCAAAATGGCTCCAAAGGAGGGGGGGTTTGGCCAAAATTTTTCAGACCTAAATGAATACACTTCTATTCTAACTACTATGTAAAGCTAAATTCGAAATATATCAAAGGTTAACAGTAAAAACAAAACAAAAAAGATGAATAAGAATTTATATTGTGGCAGTTTATCACTTTCTGCTCACAACTTTTTTGTCTTTTGTCCAAAAAAAATGGAAAAGAACAGATTACCATTCTGTAAAGCAAGTATTTTTCGCCATTATTACAATGTTAATGTAATGTAATTGTATATGGTCACTTTTTATGGTTTGCGATTGCTTCCTGCTTGCACATACTTCTGTCTGGCAAATTACAATTAGCTTTTACCAGTCACTATCGGAGTCTTCCAAATCTGAAATATCAGAATCCATATCCATAGTGTCATCTTCTTCTGACTCCGTAGCTTCTGGCAACACTTCCGCAACATCACGTTCTATGATTTCTTCTAGAAGAGTAGGAAGGATAGCTCCTTCAGTCCAGACTGGTTCGATGAGTTCTCCTGGCCTCCTTGTCCATCCATGGGCAATCGGAGGAGGGATGTCAGGTATGGGGATGTGTGCCATTTTCCACTGTGCTACACGGTAGTTTGCACGTTTAATGTGTGGGATTAGTGACTGTTTGCAAGGTGGTATCTTGGACAGATCTACCTTAGATTTCCTCGTGATAAGCTCACCTTCACCAACCATCTTCTTCAGCATTACAGCTCGAACAGCATTCACACTCTGCATTCTTGGGAAACCATACATGTAGCACACAAACTGTTCCAGACCATCAACAAGCTCATCATCTACTTCCAAATTATCACCCAGTCGAGCAAAAAATTCATGATATCTTGGTTTTTTGTCTAACTTCTTTATTGGAAGAATCTTCCCCTTACCCTTAAAACAGCAGTTGCAGTCCTCACCAGTAAAGCAGTAAATTCCCAATAATGATTCGCAATAACCTGGGCCAAGGTCGAAAGCCAGGTCAGATATATTTATAAGTTGACAAGAAAAGACAACATCAGGCTTACTGTGTAGCTGATCAAGAACCTTGAGGCAGATTAACTTGAAAGTTGGAGGCAAGTCCTTCAAGGTATGAAAGTGAGCATTGCCATCTTCAATGAAGAGAGTCACACCTGAAGCTGCAGTAGGCAAGGTAGCCACTGGGACATCACTTGTCAGAAAGTGAACTGGCGCAGCCTTGTTAGTTTTAGCCATATATCCATCAGGTGTGCCAAGACAGTGTGGAACAGGGGTTAGAGAATAAGTCATCAGCTCTTCAATACTAATTGGCTGAGAAAGAAGCTGAACAGCTACACAGTAAGCCTGATGTTGTCTTTTCAACAGATATGTATGTGGAAGACTCCATCAAATCACAAGAGCGGCTCCGTCGTGGAACTAGTGAGAAGATACTTCTGGAGGGTGAAAACACAAGGAAGCCTGTTGATTTTAAGATGTTCCTTCAAAATGATGAGAACAAAAGTCAAATGTTCAAGATAATGCTTCGTGTGTGGAGTAGTAAGGAAGCAGCAAGAAGACTAGACGGGAGGAAAATGATACTTGTTGTTGAAGGTGTAGCATACCAATTCATTAGTGCAGAAGATGGTGAAACTGTAGAGCAGGTGGAAATACGTGGCTTAAGATCCACGCAAGAAGAGACAGACAGCAGGGTTGTCCTGTACCTGTTCTATGCCAAGGAGAATGGATACAAGAATGCAGTTGTTCATTCCCCAGACAGTGACATTTTCTTTATTTTGCTTTATTATTCTCACCAGTTAGCTCCTCTGGTAGTATACTTTGACACTGGCAGTGGAGCTAAGAGACGACTTATAAATATATCTGACCTGGCTTTCGACCTTGGCCCAGGTTATTGCGAATCATTATTGGGAATTTACTGCTTTACTGGTGAGGACTGCAACTGCTGTTTTAAGGGTAAGGGGAAGATTCTTCCAATGAAGAAGTTAGACAAAAAACCAAGATATCATGAATTTTTTGCTCGACTGGGTGATAATTTGGAAGTAGATGATGAGCTTGTTGATGGTCTGGAACAGTTTGTGTGCTACATGTATGGTTTCCAAGAATGCAGAGTGTGAATGCTGTTCGAGCTGTAATGCTGAAGAAGATGGTTGGTGAAGGTGAGCTTATCACGAGGAAATCTAAGGTAGATCTGTCCAAGATACCACCTTGCAAACAGTCACTAATCCAACACATTAAACGTGCAAACTACCGTGTAGCACAGTGGAAAATGGCACACATCCCCATACCTGACATCCCTCCTCCGATTGCCCATGGATGGACAAGGAGGCCAGGAGAACTCATCGAACCAGTCTGGACTGAAGGAGCTATCCTTCCTACTCTTCTAGAAGAAATCATAGAACGTGATGTTGCGGAAGTGTTGCCAGAAGCTACGGAGTCAGAAGAAGATGACACTATGGATATGGATTCTGATATTTCAGATTTGGAAGACTCCGATAGTGACTGGTAAAAGCTAATTGTAATTTGCAGACAGAAGTATGTGCAAGCAGGAAGCAATCGCAAACCATAAAAAGTGACCATATACAATTACATTACATTAACATTGTAAAAATGGCGAAAAATACTTGCTTTACAGAATGGTAATCTGTTCTTTTCCATTTTTTTGGACAAAAGACAAAAAAGTTGTAAGCAGAAAGTGATAAACTGCCACAATATAAATTCTTATTCATCTTTTCTGTTTGTTTTTACTGTTAACCTTTGATATATTTCGAATTTAGCTTTACATAGTAGTTAGAATAGAAGTGTATTCATTTTGGTCTGAAAAATTTTGGCCAACCCCCCCTCCTTTGGAGCCATTTTGACACTACTTTATTATGAAAACTTCAGAATGAAACATTTGGTAAAGTGTTCTTGTTTTTTCATACCAAAGTCTCAGTTTATTGATGTTTTAAGATGATTAAGTTTTTCGTTTGCTGTTATGTTCCGTATTAGGGAGACTTTAATGGAAAATTAACCACTTTGGCAGCCATTTTGGACACCATTTTGAATGCCATTTTTAATTGAGATTATGCAAATGGAGCAAATTGTTATCAATAAATGTCTTTTGATCCAACTAATCCAATCCAATTGAAATTATTGTTGTTATGTGTTTGCTGAGTTTTATAAGACATTTAAATTAAAAAAAGCCATTTTGGCGGCCATCTTGGACGCCATTTTGAATATATAATTAGGAAATGCAATTATTTAGGCATATAAACATTTATTGTGCCCTGACACATTCGTCTCACTAAGTTTTTTTTTAATATTAAGTCCTTTATATGAAGTTTTAATGCAATTTACTGAAAAAACCCCCTATTTCGGGCGGCCATTTTGGACGCCATCTTGAATATCCGGCTTGCAGCCACTTTTTGTTTTTGGGAACATCTCGATTGTGTTTTTGGGTCGTCTAAGGAACCTAAAAAAGTTGGTTTGGTTTAGTTCTGGGGGGGGTGCAAAGGGGGTGGTCCTAGCTCCCCGAGTAATATGATTGGCTTCCAAGTTGATACTTTTTTATGCTGTGGGAACATAAGTACATGTCTCCCATCGTCATATACGACCTACATGTACGTACTGGTCGAGAAGCTCAGAAACTGTTACAGTTTGCATTTCAATGTAGCACATTGTAAATTTGGCATCACATGTTTAAAATAGTGGTATGTTTTCGCTATTCGTTATAAATTTGATCTGTTTAATTTTCTCAGAGTAACGTACATTCTTCACAATTTTGCCAATTTCAGATGACCTTGAAAGTATGAAATTATTGTGCCGGGATCGTATACCGAAGAGACAGTTGGAAAAAATAAAAACTGCTGGACATTTGTTTGACAATTTATATGAGAAAGGAATCATCAACGACAAAAATACAAGTTTTCTGGAAAATTTATTGCGTTGTACCGGTAAAATACTGCTTCTCGACAAAGTGAAAGCTTACCATAGAGCTAACACGACTGGTAAGGAAATGAATACATCGACCAAAGTGAACGCAAAATCAGGGATAAATTCGCGGGACGAGTGAACAGTGATTTAATAAGACGATGTTGCTAAGACATTGAAGGATGAAACAACTGACGATTTTTAGTGGTATACTTTCTTTGTTAATCCTATTGTGTGTATAAATATTCATTTCAACACTTTGACAGTACTTAAAGCAAAATGTAATTTGTTTTTCACAACTAAAACCCGTATCCAAACTATTTTATCCAGTGAAATTGAAATGATGAACTTTACCTACTTTTAAATCATATTCATGACCCTATTTATAAACTGGCAACATGTGTACTTCCAATGTCTGTAGTGCAAACAATTCATAGTATTCCTATAATTGATGTTCACGTTGTCGAATGTGATCACGTAATACTATATGCAGGTGATTGTTTTCACAAAAAAACAGATTTACCACTTGAAGAAGTGGTCAGAATATGGCAAAACAATAAACAACAAACTATAAAACTCCTTCTCTGTTACATTTTGGTACGCCCGTGCATCACTGTTAACTATTTCCCGTTTTATCCAAATTATTGGCAGAGACAGATACTATGACAGAAGCATCAGGTTCAGATTATGTGGCAGAGAAAATCACACGCAGAAAACGACCTATAGATTTCCCGGATTCTGCTGCGTCCAAAGGTAAACACGCATCTGTGATTTTAGTGAGACCTATGGAAATGACCGTCTGAACATTGATAGAAGACGGGCATACCTCGTCATGACGGCTCCGTATGTTCACGTAGTATTAAATCAACGTTGATAAAACAGAAGAGTTTGTTTGTCCTTATCGTTAAATAATCACGTGCTCGAATTTCACATAAGAAGAATATTTTGATAGCTTGAAGCAGTAAGAATTCTTCTTCAAAAAGAAATTCCACTTGATAAAAATATTTGTATTTATTTTACAGTAAAGAGAACATCTTTGCCAATGAAACAAGAGCAACGTACAGTGAGCATGCCACCAGGCCCTGGTAAGAAAAAAATTCACGGTTAAAGCAAAATTGATATATTTTGTTAAGTTGTCCGTGCTGCCTTGCTACAATGTTTAAAAGTGATGAAACTTTAGATGACGAAGAGTATTTTCTAGTTACGTAGAATGTGAATGCATGATGATAACTACATGTTAGTTTTTCTAACGAGGACACTGATCAAAAATCTTCAGGGATCTCACCTCTTCCCTGGTATTTTTGGTTTAATACACGATTGAGAAGCATACTTAATGGTAAGAAACGCCACCGTACCGTAACGATCCCCAAAATACCACGCTGAAAATGTTGACCTATTTATGTGCATTTTAAAATTCTGGACCACCGGCAATCGGTTATAAAATTCACAGGACGTAAGTCGGATTTCGGCTCCTTTCATGTTGCACAGCAAGCATGCTCTAATGCAGTATATCTCATTATAAGTTGTGGTGTAGATATATTCATATTTTTTATATTAACGGAAAATAAATGTAGGAGATAGTGTTGTGAGAAAGATGACAGATACAATGTACATCTTTAAAAATATAATTTTTACTCTAAAAATCTTGCTACATTTTCGTCTTTCAGCTGTTCATCGCCAATGGGTATGCGATCGTTTCTTTTTGCTTATCTGTTCTAAAACACATTATTATGCGGATATGAAGGGATATTGATTTTTATTTATCGATTAGTTCAATATTTGATGCTGTAATTGTGAATATGCAACGTGATGACACGTATTTCGATTAATTTCAAGCTTCGATCTTCGATTTTTCAGCTCTTGGCGATTTCAGAAGCATCAGACTAAAGCAAGAAAAACACCCTGAGATCATTGTGAAGGCGGTCGCTGAACCAAGATTAACTAAAGGGAAACAGCAAGAATGCCTGCATTTTCCGGTAGCAGATCGTTTGGGTGTAATTCGTACATGCGTAGCGTTTGGACAAACCGCACGAAGTCTGTATGGTAAAGTGTGTGTAAGCCGGGTGTATGTTCTAAGTGGATACGGCGTTAGAAAACCGAGTGAAGAGAAATTCAACAGGGATCCTGAAGAAATTGTGTTAGATGATTTAAGCGAGATTAATCCGAGTGAATTTGACAATTTCGGTAATTTCTTGTCCTATCGCAGCATTGTCGAGGCGTTAAAGACAGAACAACGATCTCATATCGCAGGAATGGTGAGGAGAATCGGTGAGCTGACAGATAGTCAGCAAGGAAGAATGACAGTCAGGGACGTTGTTATGATGGATGAAAGTAATAAGGAAACGAAGGTTACGTTTTATAAAGAGGACGCCAAAAATTTTAATTTTCTGGTCGGCCAGACATTGAAAGTGACATTTGTTAGAGGAGTTACACTGAACAAAGACGCATATTTGATGACAACTCCATTCAGTACCATTGCTATATCCAAAACTGAAATTCAGGTAGACGAGAGCAAAGCTAAGGTGTTATCATGTAACTATAGTGGTGTCAAAGTACAAAATTTAAAACAACTGAAAATTGCAGAAAGTGACGGAAAGTATGACATCGCTAGTCTTTGTACGATTGCCACAATACGCCTGTCAAATCCTATGTACATAGGATGCGATGTTGAAGATTGCCGTAAGAAAGTATCACTTGGTACAAACAACCGTGCTGTTTGCCCGACCCATGGCTTTCGGTATCGGACAGGGCTTTACTTCAAAATAGCTGTTCAAATAACAGATTCATCTGGAAGTATTTGGACAACATTATTTGATCGCCATGTATCTGCTATCTCTGGTTTAACCACTGATAGCATTGAAAAGTTACCGACCAAAAGTCAAAATGAGAAGATAACCAGTGAACTGAAAGACGTGTCTGTGACCCTTACTGTGGATAAGAAGGGGAAGGGGCGAAATGCACAGTATACAGTTCAAAAAATAAGCAAAGTATGAAGCAAATACACGTTGTATTGGAAGATTTTGTCAAACAAAAGACTACGGACGAAATGTACGAAACTAAATGGCTTGCATTTCGTGTGAAAGAAATGCATAGTTAAAAATATTATTTGTCTGTAGAAATGTAAGGTAAAAGCACTTACAATGTATAAATGTACCTGTCTGCAGTCAAATTGGCTACCTGAAACAGATCAGTCCAAGTTTGTACCTATTGCGACAGTTTAAACATTCATCGAGTCTATTTCGTTCACAGACGTACAGATATGTACTAGAAAGAAGGTCTTTGCTTATGTAAACATTACACTTTCCGTATATCTCCTCACTGTTAAACGTTCTTCTGACATTCGAATCGCTTCATCACTCCTCATATTTTAAACATAATTTTCATTGTCACATGTATCGGTGTGTTTCATCTGTGTATATCCTTTGAAATACCTTTATTTCATTTGTGTATTTTAAAAATGTTTTGTGGTTCATTATTTTAACAGTTATAACAATGGGAGAAATAGAGTATCACTGATTTGTTGCTTATTCGTAATTTGACATGTAAAGAGCATTTTGAAAATTTATTTTCGAGTTAAAATTATTTTTGTTTTCCAGCAGCACTTATGATATTATCATTTACTTATGTATTAAAGTAGAATCGACAAATAAAACGGGGAACCTTAGGATATGGTATACATTATTTTCATTATTTATCACAATTTAATACACGTACACCAAACGTAGTTACAGTCGTGTTTTTTTATTTTTCTGCGTTGATGATTCTGTTACAATTTGAGGCTGTAATACCTTAATGAGCATTTTAAATCATACGCACTGACAAATTTTGTCGTTCTCGTGGACATAACACCAAAACTGGTCGGACAATCTAATCCATTCATGGTAACATTACCAGATCCGTAAGACATTTTATATTTACAACATTTAGTTGAACCGTTCTGAGCCACTTATAAGTGTTGGTACCAGGTGTCAAGAATGGGTGAGCGTACCCTGCTTTGTGAGTGATGTCATTAAATGAATCACTTGATTGTGCCATAGTGAGGTATGTTGTCACGAGTGTTAGAAGTCTTGTATTTACCCACAATAGCTCCCTCCATATCTGCCATTGTACTTTTTGAAAGTGTTATAAGTCTATGTAAGGTCCAGAGTAACGCACTCACTGTCAAAGGATGGTGAGTTCGAGACTCTAGCACGGTGTTGTGTCCCTGAACAAGACACTTTATGCCTCATTGCTCCATTGGGTTATGGGTTGTGGGCACCTCAAGCTGTAATTGGGTTCGCCTGTTGGACGAGTAATAAATAAAAAGAAATAAAATCGAGTTTAGATGCTGATTCAATGTGACACGTGTTATTCAATAATCCTCATATAAACCACAAACTCTATAATATCTCAGAAGCTGAGAGGCAAACTGAACCTGGGGGAATATTACTCGACAAATAAAGATAATTTATGATTCCTTAGTCCCTAACTCATCAGATTAAATATGATCTAGGTCTAGTACTTTGGCTTGATTATCCCAGGTCAACAGATCGTCAAAATACCTGTACGTGTTGTTAAAACTACTCGTCAGTGTTTTTGACCCAGACTTGCATAGAAATTGAACGAACTTCATATGTGCATGGTAAGCACTTTTTATCCAATTGTCTGTCGTAATGTTATAGCATGATGTCATTTGAGTGATGTCATTATCAGTGTATTTCTGTTTGGAATTCACATTGTTACTGAAATAGCCTAATATGTAATTGATTACCATGTTGTTACCTTCTAATGCCATTTCTGTGCAGAAAGGCTTGCTTTACAAGAGATCACAGTTTCAAGTTTATCGTCTTGAATTGATGGTGCTGTACAGGGTTGAAAAGTCAAATGCACGAAACGACTTCTACTTGCTTACTTGCAAATAATTTATAACTATGTCTTTTGAATTTTTCAGAATCCACATTTCATCCAACCCACTGGTGTCATAAACTTTGACTCTACATTGAAAGAGACCACTTTTAATTATTGATAAAATCAGGATGCTTTTACTTAGGGTCTTATTATTTCGACAGAGGTGCAAGAAGAATTTACCGTTCCCCCACCAAACCATAGAAACTGAATGATCCCTAAATGGGGCAAGACAAAAGATATTACTTTTAATCCGTGCCAAATTGCGTCCACCCCTTCTGATATCGTGATTCTTGACATATCATATTCTAAAACACTTGTTTTGACATTTTCGATTTTAAATTTCGATGACCCAAGTCGTTACAATGCCCCAGTCCTCAAATGTTCACATAGAATAAAACAGAAGGATGATGAAAGACATCCTTTTTTTCATTTATGTTAATACAATGGCACCAGACTTTAAATCAAATAAGTCAAAACGTCGTCTTAGCGTGACCAATCGCGCCCAGGTGATGTGTCATCTTTCATACCTATCGACACGATGGTCGTGTCGATAAACGTTTCTTTTTTTGCTTATTGACACGATGATCGTGTCGATAAGATACATTTTCCGATTATATGCACAATCATCGAGCCGGTATGCCAAAAATCCCATAATCGACACGATCATCGTGTCGATATGACATCATGATCGTGTCGATAGGTAGTTTTTCTTACTTATTGAAACGGTGGTCTTGTCAATTATGAGCATTCCCCGCTGATTTGCATGATCATCGTGTCGGCAAGTAAGAACCAGATATGAACTGAAAATGCTAACGTATTTCATTATATATTGCAGTTTAGCATACATTTACACTTTTGCCACATGTTTATGGGTCAAATTTCTTACTAATCTAGGTATGAAGATTGAATTTATGAAATGTCATGCGTTTGCGTCATTAAAATTAAATAAATATGCTGCCCCTTTTAATGTATTCCTTATGGCTGTTGATATATGATTTAGGTTGCAACTAGCACTAAGTCTTCAAAATCATGAAAACTAACTGTAGCGCTGTGTTTGGTTTGGAGACAGCGGATACGGGTGTTAGTTTTTCAATGGTGTTGGATCGGTGGAGATTGTCAAAATGCAATGAATTTCGCCGGAAGAGACGAAAAATTGGGAAAGAAGAGTGAGAGAGAAGAGAAAAATGACAAGGTAACAGACAGAATGAAAAGAAAATAGAAAAAAAAATACTTCAGCCGAGCGAAATTCGTACACAATCACTGAGAATGGCTATAATAACCCGCATACCACCCTCTGCATTTCCGTATGCCGCACCACCATGTAATCGATGAGAAAAGGGCAGACTATAGCGATAGAACTATAAGAAGTGTTGTTGTATGTTTTATGCTGCGATTTTGTTTGTTATACTCTGATGCAATGTTTTGTCAGTTTGAGTCTCGAAAAGGTGAAATATTGAGGTCGCGAACACGATATCATTGGTTGTTTATTATTAGATGGCGACTGGATTTTAGCAACGGATGATCGTGTCGATAGCTAGAACGGGTGCCATGTCATGTGCAGCGCGTACTCCGTGAGTCTTCAACTTAGGCCGGATCCAACCAACACAACAGTTACAGCAAGGCTGTGTGCAGATCGAACTCGAACTCGAGCGGTTGCGATATCCGATCGCACTCTTAAACTTCGGACAACGGTTTTCGACTTATTTCACATAGTCAACAAAGTTTTCACACACAACCATTAACACATGGCTTCCTGTCGATTAATATCAGGCGACAATAACTGGACGTATACATATACATATACATATACATATACAAGTTCGTTTCGGCCATGTCCGATCGATCTTGAAATACGCCGAATGTTGTCATAGTACACGTTGTCTTGGGGGAAACTCGATTGCTTCTTCTAATTCTTGTACCGAAGGTATTCCCAGTGAGAGATTTGAAATTAAATATAAAAAGATGAATAAAGATATATTTAAACAGTTGTAGATAAAAAAGCATAGGGTTTGAAGACATGTTTCAGACGTTTGTCCTTAAAAAAAAGTGAGGCTTAATGTACAATATATATGTATGGAAAATCGGTAATTAAAATCGTAAACCAGATCAAACAATATTCCGTTGCTGCATATCACAATTAAAAATTAATTTTCAGTATAATTTGATACACGGAATTTGCACATAGATGGTTTCACGGCGAGAAATACGCCCGAAAACTCAACACAGTGCAGTGACCTACTCTTCTCAGAGGTCACAGAACGACCTCTTTTTTGGGTCATGGTGGCACTTTGTGCCGCTCAACGGCGGGAGTCAAACTTTAATTTTTAAACTGACCATTGCACAAGAAGTAAAAAATCTAGAATGCAATTCATCATAAGCATTCGGGTAAAATCTATTCCCAGTGAAAGTTTCATGTCCGCCCTCAACGTTTTCAGTGTAAAAAAACTCGATTTTTTCGGCAGTTGGTGTGTCGAGTGGTGCAAGAGCACAAGCGTTACGTAGACCGGGTAGTTTGTAAAAGTGTAGTTTATGCTTTGAGTTAATATACTACGTTGCGACGTTCTGATATGTAGCCTTACCACCTGTGGTGTTTACTTAATCAATTAATCCGACAGCTGATTAGCAGTTTGCAATGACTGAGGAGCAATTACATTGCTATGTACATAGGTTGGAGAGGAGATATGGACTTGTAGGTAATAAAGAAAGCAGTCAGACGGTTTGGAGTCGAAATCTTACAGTCAAAATAATAAAATTACTTGTAGTAATAAAGAAAGCAGTCAGACGGTTTGGAGTTGAAATCTTTATTTGAAATATCAGTCAAAATTAACAAAATCAAAGTAAACCGTTGCACAAAAACTCATCCCTCCCCGCCCTCTCCCATCCGAGGGGACTGACAGCTGGACCCCGTGGTTACAGAAACGAAGAAGCCATTCAAGGTCAGACGAGTTGATGACTCACAAAATATATCGGCAACACCAAGAATAGGTAGAAAAGATGAGACTAGGTTCATATTTGGCATAGGCCCCCTAGCTTATCTTCAAAGTCACTTGACGTTGCAAAAGGATCTATATAGCCCGGCTAGAATAAGTCAGCGAAAGTAATACTTAAAACTTGTACCCGAAAATGAAGTAGAGATGGTGATAAGGTTAAGAGAAGTGTTGTATGTAGGGTGGAGCCCTCCTTTCTTCCTTGGAACTAAGTCAACATTGAATTAAAGTGAAAAAATTGCCTACCCCGGTGATATACGTGCGTCCAAAGTTCATTTGGTTTCGTATACATGTACATGTACGGATAAGAAACTTCACAGTGTAAGCGATAAAATTGAAAGCAAAAGGAATGAAAATTTGACAAGTACATCAATTTTGTCTGATTCTTATTATTGTATTGGATTTTCTTCCCCGAGATTTTAACGTCAGACAAATTATAGTCGACGTAAAACGACAAAAAACTAAACTCGGTGTTGTTTTGTCAAGAAATGACAAAGATGGCTACACATGCGCCAATTTGAGCGGATTGACATTTATTGTGCGAGTTGTTGATGAGGCTGTCAAGACACGGATACTAGCCGTGCAGCGCATTGAATGTTCATGTTGACATGTGTTTCCCCTTTTTCAGATTTGGCTCCGACGTGTGTACCTGACCCAGAGACGGACATGAGGGTTGCTCGAAAGCTGGTGAAGTATAAGCTTATAGTTGCTAAATGTATCTGGCATGGATTTGACCAAATCATGAGTGAGCAGTACAAGGGATGTCCGCATATAGCTATCTTTCGCAAATGGAACATGACTGCATGTACTTCAGTGGCACACACGCTGGACAAAGGAGAGCAATTGTAAGCTATTTTGAAGTAGCAGTGGACAGAGTAGAGAGTGTTGACATGGGACTTAGTGCAAAACGCCACCACAGAGATTGCAGAGTATTGTGATATCACCATGGAAAATGTTTACCCTTTGGATAGACATTTGTAGTTTTTGACGATCATTGGGCCGATGATCCCGAAAATGGTTTTGGTGCGTTATTACACTTTCTTATAGATTACGGCATGTCTAAATGCGACAACATAATCGATGATATGATGTCCTCCGTTGGGTTCACCCCTGCCAGTCAACCTTGAAACCAGTGTCTTTTATCAATTGTGCAATGCACCCTTCGGGCATATAAACCGACTCTTCTTGCATTAGGCTAATTAACTCAAGAAACGACGCGGACACAGAACTTGGCATAAAAAGAAACGGACGAGCCCCACGATTCATGCCGACGCACAGCTTCAAGTTGGTAGATTAGGTTGTACAGACGTAAAACCTGTACATGTCCCCATGGCATGGCATGCCGCACCGAGCTCCTATACTGTTCTTCCACCCCACCAAAGTCGGATAGCGATTGGTTCCTATCATGGACATCCATGTTCCTATATCTACCACCCTCTGGGCCAAAGTATCCGCGATATCACATTGAAAAAACGAAAACAACAACAACAACAACCAAAAACCCTAAAACCCTTTCACTAAAGTATTAAAGATCGTTTAGCGCTCACTACTCTGTGATACAATTATGTGAAATACTATGACTAGCCTAACAAACCATGAAATATGAAAATGTAAAATTATATAACCAAAATATTTTCACATCCCCTCAGCCCCGATGCAAACTTTTCAAATCCCCTAAGAACGTTCAAGTGCTCCCTCGAATTCCTTCAGGCCCCCCCCCCGGTATTATGAAGAGGAACAAGATTGTTTTTATATAAGGGATCACGTGATCCCGTATTTCGCGCTTAAAATCAGTCTTTGGCGGGAAACCTGGATGTGTTCCGAAAGCGACATTTATCCGCGCTTCGGGACACGTAGTGTAATCCACTTGAACGGTGTCTAACAGTTCCACAACCATAATGAGAAGCAAACGTCGCAAACGTCCAATGAAGAGAGGGAAACGATCAAAACGAGAAGGTAATATTCATTTTGACCTCATAAACACTGACGGCGTCATTGACAGAACTAAAATGAACTCAATGTACATGTATGCAGGTGGGGTAGAGTAAACCGTGAAAAACGTGAAAAATTATGTTTTTGTGAGACTGTGTTACTAGACATACAGGCACCGACTAAAAGGTATAATTTTGTACACTGTGAGAGTATCAAAACACCATGCCAGGTTCATAGTTTATGAACAAATATGTTGAAGTTGCTCCAAGTATAGCTGTGGAAACGCAGCTATTGTGGCGGGCTAGCATGGGTAGCGTGTGTTTATGCGGGTCATCAAAAAGTCAACCCGTAATCGTGGCGGAGTTGACCTTTTGATGACCCGCTACCCCGTCGCAGATAGCTGAGTTTCCACAGCTAATACTCCAACTTGCCCACTAGCCGCGAGCGACGGATTCTGTATTCAGGTCTTCAATGATTTACAACTTCCCATCGTCAAATTTATTGGAGATAAAGTGCAACATACTTGTATCAGTGCCGCGTTCACGATCAGGTCTCAGCCAGACACCGATGTAGAATTTGGTCTTTTACTAGGTCTTCCAGGTGTCCTCCGTCAAAATGGCAGAATTTATTTGAATTGTTTCTCTTCGAAAATTTGGATTGTATCACAGAAATGTTTAAGATATTGCGATAAACCATTGTGTTGACCCCTCCTCTGAGGTTAGTGACACTTCCCTCGAGAAAGGAATCTATGCGTTCTATTTATAGTTTCAATTACGTGCGTGGTCCATAGTCCGTTAGTAATTCTGACCGTATAGGAATGCACCTAAGAAGCAGGCTTTAGATGCATTTGAAATACCCGAATTTCAGTAGGATGCAGCCTGGACCTTTAGTTTTCAAAGTCTGTTTTCTAGTGTGCACAAACTGAAAACAGACTTGGTGTAACGGCTATAGAAGATGACATCGGAAATCTCTAGTTGTATTACACCAGGTATGCGGTGTAAAGCAGATGTCTGTCTTACCATGTGCTGTGTTCTTTGGCAACTAAGAGTCGAGCCGATAAATATTGCAGTAACACGTGACGATTCGAAAAGGAGTTGCCATCAAAAAAGCTGTCGATTTCAGGTGCCGTTAACTAAGCCGTTCGTGAAAAAAGGTGTTCGTGCGCAGTTTTTCAGCGGATGGGCAAATTTCAAAACTAATCACCAAGCTGGGAGAAAAAACCGACATTTACTGTTGGCGGGAAGAAATTTCATTTTTTTTTTCAGTGGGCTGGGAAAAAAATTTTGACTGTGGGTATAGAGGCGCCATATGTAAAAAAATAGAATTTACACAATCACGGTTATTTACGAGATATAACAGATGGAAAATGTATATAAAGAGGAATTTTCAATATTTGTATACACATAAGTTACATTGGCCACACATATGTATGCATACGTATACATACACATAAACATACGCGCAAGCATGTTTTGTATTCATTCATACATTTAGAATAAATACATATACACATACATCATACGTCTGCACCTACCTACCTACATACACACACACATACATACAGCCTCGAAAAGTTTATAGTTTATATCCAGCCTCGACCAGAGTTACAGCTGCACGAATTTTACATATGTAGGGCCTCGCATACTACACATATATATATATATATATATATATATATATATATATATATATATATATATATATATATATATATATATACAATAAATATGAGAACACACCAAGTATGTGTGGTACCTATTACTCGAGTTTCACGCATGAGCTTACACGCGATCGTCAGATAGGTAGATTTTAATCTGACCTACCTATCTGACGATCGCTTGTATGCGTGAAACTCGAGTAATAGGTACACAGAACTACACTCCCATATACCTAGTTGGATCTCAAATTCAACCATCTCATCGAAAATCACACCGATGAACGTGTTACTCGCATCGTCTTGAAAAAATCGGCCGTGATTTGAGGCCAAGCGCAGTGAAACGCGGCCTGCAGAACGATTCTACCATATGACGTAATTTGTTCTACAGCTGTTTGGGTCAACATACTTCATCGGTGACGTCTTTCAATGACTACCGTTTTGGTCATTGCCCTGAACCGCGGAGCACGGCCTTGAATGTATGTTATACGCTGATGATAGTCAAATTTATGTCCTTTGCAATAAACCGGCTGACGTTCGCTCGTGTCTCGAACATTGAATTCGGAACATTCGGATCTGGGTGAAGTCACATGTTGATATTAAAAGGTTATCCACTTCTCATCAAGACTCAAGTCGGAGGTGTCAGTGATGGCCAATCCGTCAGGATTGGTGACTTTGACATCAAACCCTCCAACTCTGCGGAGTCTTGGTGTTAGGCTGAACAGTGACGGCTTCATGTCGGACTGCTGCAATAGTCTATTGTACGGAGTATGAGCTTTCTCGAGTGCAGTCAATTCAAAATGCTGCTGCATGTCTCGTCTCTTAATCACGCAAATATGGTCATATTGCACCTGTGTTGAGCGACTTGCATTGGCTTCTAATCGAAGCTCGAATAAGATACAAGGTTTTGTTAAGAACTTTCAAAATTATTAATGGCATTGCGCCATGTACTTGAGCGACTTAATTGAGGGTTGTATGTTCCTGCAAGAAACATCCGGTCCAACAAAAAGTTACGTTTAGTCCCACCTAAAGGGATTGAAGTATAATAAGTCCTATGGCCAGAGGGCCTTTTCTATTCATTCATTTTTCCTCAGGAATTCGTTGCCATCAAAGATTCGCTCTGCAGAAAATGTTGAATGTTTTAAACGCGCTTTGAAGACATACATTTTTACTGGGTTTTATCAACTGTGATTTCTACATTTGCTCCTTTTACGCTGTTTTTACTTCATTTCCACAGTTCTTTGTGATATTTGTGACTTTTTAAAAACAATCTTTGTTGTCACTTCAGTCATGTACGGCGCGTTCAGACGTATGTCTAGTGCGCTTTAAAGAAGTTTTTAATAATAATAATATATAAATTATAAAGAATTAACATCAATTGGAGGAGGCATCATGGGCCAGTGGCTAGAGCAGTGGACTCACGATCAAAGGATGGTGAGTTCGAGCCCCGGCATGGCTGTGGTGTTGTGTCCTTGGGCAAGGCACTTATTCCTCATTGCTTCTCCCACCCAGGAGTGATGGGTACCTGGTAGGACAGAGGTTGTTATGTGTGCGTTTAGCTCTGCTGCGCTTATTGGCTGCACATGTGAGCTGTTGTCTGCTCCCAGGGAGTTGAGTGGTATCATATTAGGTCCAGTGACCAGGGGTAATAATAATTGTGAAGCGCCTTGATCACATCTACTTGTGGATATGTGCGCTATATAAGAACCAAATATTATTATTATTAATTGAGCTTAATCAAAGTATCTCGCCCTTGCACTGAGAATAACCATTTGTGTAAACTTCTCTAATACCTTTTACTCTATGAAATATTTTTACGGTTTAACAGTCTGAAAGGAGCCTATGAAATTTGCATAAAAGTTCGTGCTAGAGAGCCTCGTTTTCGTTACGCTGACCGCCACTGCAGTGAGGGATAAAATACGGCGAAAGGGTGGTCTTGAAATATCGACGTGCAGCAAAACGTAAAATAGCTAGAACTATAATTTTTGCTTTCAGTTGTAGCATACATACTAATGATCTGTTTTCCTTGGGTAAACTCACAAAAGTTGAGAAGATTTATTTAAATCGCTACAAAGTGGGTGGCGAGGTCGACCCGCCAAATGACAACAAATTTGTTTGACAACATTATTTGATCGCCATGTATCAGCTATCTCTGGTTTAACCACAGATTGCATTGAAAACTTACCGACCAAAAGTCACAATGAGAAGATAACCGGTGAACTGAAAGACGTATCAGTGGCCCTTATTGTGGATAAGAAGGGGAAAAGGGGGAATGCACAGTATACAGTTCAAAAAATAAGCAAAGTATGAGGCATGAAGATACACGTTATATTGGCAGATTTTGTCAAACACTGACTACAGACGAAATGAACGAAACTAGATGGCTTGCATTTTGTGTTCAAGAAATATGAATAGTTAAAAAATACTTGTCTGTAGAAATGTAAAGTAAAAGCACTTACAATGTATAAATGTACCTCTCTGCAGTCAAATTGGCTCCCTGAAACAGATCAGTCCAAGTTTGTACCTATTGCGACAGTTTAAACATTCATCAAGTCTATTTCGTTCACAGACGTACAGATATGTACCAGTAAGAATGTCTTTGCTTATGTAAACATTACACTTTCCTTATATCTCCTCAATGTTAAACGTTCTTCTGACATTCGAATCGCTTCATCACTCCTCATGTTTTAAGGTGGAGGTCTACTCAAAATTAAAAGTATTGTCAATTTCCTGATTTTTGCATATGTTGTGGCCTGATCAATTATATCAACAAAAATAAACAGAAAAAGGGGGGTTCCCGTGCTACTTTTTGAGTTAGGGGGTCCTAAAGTACCCCTAACCCATGCTATTTCAAGCGTTAAGGGGCCTTTTCTCACATTTTGATACTTTCAGCAAAGAACATGCGCAAATCTTGTGAGGGAATATTGTCAATTTTTTTATTTTTTTCATATGTTTTGCTCTGATCAATTATATAAACAAATATCAAAAGAAAAAGGGGGGTTCCCTTGCTACTTTTAGGGTAAGGGGCTCCTAAAGCACCCTAACCACATGCTTTTTCAACTACTGAGAGGCCTTTTGTTCGTATGTTTTTATGGTTTCAGTAAAGATCTGGCTCAAAACCTATCAGGGAATATTGTCATTTTTCTGATTTTTGCATATATTGTTTTCTGAACAATTATGTCCACAAAAATAAATAGAAAAAGGGGGGTCCCCGTGCTACTTTTTGAGTTAGGGGGTCCTATATTACCCCTACCCCATGTTTTTTCAAGTGTTAAGGGGCCTTTTTCTCCCATATTGATACTTTCAGCAAAGAATATGCTCAAAACCTATCAGGGAATATTGTCATTTTTCTGATTTTAAAATATATTGTGCTCTGAACAATTACGTCAACAAAAATAAACAGAAAAAGGGGGGTCCCCGTGCTACTTTTTGAGTTAGGGGGTCCTATATTACCCCTACCCCATGTTTTTTCAACTACAAAGGGGCCTTTTTCTCCCATTTTGATAATTTCAGCAAGGATCATGCTCAAAACCTGTCAGGGAATATTGTCATTTTTTTGATTTTTGAATATATTGTTCTCTGAACAATTATGTCAACAAAAATAAATAGAAAAAGGGGGGTCCCCGTGCTACTTTTTGAGTTAGGGGGTCCTAAAGTACCCTTAACCATGCTATTTCAAGTGTTAAGGGGCCTTTTCCTCCCATATTGATACTTTCAGTAAAGAATATGCTCAAAACCTATCAGGGAATATTGTCATTTTTCTGATTTTTAAATATATTGTGCTCTGAACAATTACGTCAACAAAAATAAACAGAAAAAGGGGGGTCCCCGTGCTACTTTTTGAGTTAGGGGGTCCTATATTACCCCTACCCCATGTTTTTTCAACTACAAAGGGGCCTTTTTCTCCCATTTTGATAATTTCAGCAAGGATCATGCTCAAAACCCGTCAGGGAATATTGTCATTTTCCTGATTTTTGAATATATTGTGCTCTGAACAATTATGTCAATAAAAATAAACAGAAAAAGGGGGGTCCCCGTGCTACTTTTTGAGTTAGGGGGTCCTATAGTACCCTACCCATGTTTTTCAACTACAAAGGGGTCTTTTTTCCCATTTTGATAATTTCAGCAAGGATCATGCTCAAAACCTATCAGGGAATATTGTCATTTTTCTGATTTTTGAATATATTGTGCTCTGAACAATTACGTCAACAAAAATAAACAGAAAAAGGGGGGTCCCCGTGCTACTTTTTGAGTTAGGGGGTCCTATATTACCCCTACCCCATGTTTTTTCAACTACAAAGGGGCCTTTTTCTCCCATTTTGATAATTTCAGCAAGGATCATGCTCAAAACCCGTCAGGGAATATTGTCATTTTCCTGATTGTTGAATATATTGTGCTCTGAACAATTATGTCAACAAAAATAAACAGAAAAAGGGGGGTTCCCATGCTACTCTTTGAGTTCGGGGGTCCTATATTACCCCTTACCCATGCTTTTTCAAGTAGAAAGGGCCTTTTTCTCCCATTTTGATAATTTCAGCAAGGATCATGCTCAAAACCTGTCAGGGAATATTGTCATTTTTTTGATTTTTGAATATATTGTTCTCTGAACAATTATGTCAACAAAAATAAATAGAAAAAGGGGGGTCCCCGTGCTACTTTTTGAGTTAGGGGGTCCTAAAGTACCCTTAACCATGCTATTTCAAGTGTTAAGGGGCCTTTTCCTCCCATATTGATACTTTCAGTAAAGAATATGCTCAAAACCTATCAGGGAATATTGTCATTTTTCTGATTTTTAAATATATTGTGCTCTGAACAATTACGTCAACAAAAATAAACAGAAAAAGGGGGGTCCCCGTGCTACTTTTTGAGTTAGGGGGTCCTATATTACCCCTACCCCATGTTTTTTCAACTACAAAGGGGTCTTTTTTCCCATTTTGATAATTTCAGCAAGGATCATGCTCAAAACCTATCAGGGAATATTGTCATTTTTCTGATTTTTAAATATATTGTGCTCTGAACAATTACGTCAATAAAAATAAACAGAAAAAGGGGGGTCCCCGTGCTACTTTTTGAGTTAGGGGGTCCTATATTACCCCTACCCCATGTTTTTTCAACTACAAAGGGGTCTTTTTTCCCATTTTGATAATTTCAGCAAGGATCATGCTCAAAACCTATCAGGGAATTTTGTCATTTTTCTGATTTTTGAATATATTGTGCTCTGAACAATTACGTCAACAAAAATAAACAGAAAAAGGGGGGTCCCCGTGCTACTTTTTGAGTTAGGGGGTCCTATATTACCCCTACCCATGTTTTTTCAACTACAAAGGGGCCTTTTTCTCCCATTTTGATAATTTCAGCAAGGATCATGCTCAAAACCTGTCAGGGAATATTGTCATTTTTCTGATTTTTGAATATATTGTGCTTTGAACAATTACGTCAACAAAAATAAACAGAAAAAGGGGGGTCCCCGTGCTACTTTTTGAGTTAGGGGGTCCTATATTACCCCTACCCCATGTTTTTTCAACTACAAAGGGGCCTTTTTCTCCCATTTTGATAATTTCAGCAAGGATCATGCTCAAAACCCGTCAGGGAATATTGTCATTTTTCTGATTTTTGAATATATTGTGCTCTGAACAATTACGTCAACAAAAATAAACAGAAAAAGGGGGGTCCCCGTGCTACTTTTTGAGTTAGGGGGTCCTATATTACCCCTAACCCATGTTTTTTCCCTCAGCTGAATAGGGCCTTTTTTCATATTTTCATCAAGAAACATGGTCAAAACCTGTCAGGGAATATTGTCATTTTTTAATATAATATGCTCTGATCAATTATATCAATAAATATTGACAGAAAAAGGGGGGTTCCCCATTACTTTTGAAGTTTGAGGGTCCCTAAGGTACCCCTACCCCATGTTTTTTCAACCAAAAAGGGCCTTTTTCTCACATTTTGACACTTTCAGCAAAGGAACATGCTCAAAACCTGATTTTTGAATATATTGTTTCTTTGATCAATTATGTCAACAAAAACAAGAGGGAAAAGTGGGTTTGGCTAGGTACATGCTCAAAAATTATCAGACAATATTGTCATTTTCTGATTTTGCTTACGTTGTTGCATTGGTTATATATCAACAAATATTGAGGAAGTTTCAAGTGTTATTTTTTGAGTTACAGGGTGTCCTTTACACAAGTGTAGAAAAAGAGCATAAGCAGCGTTTGACTGATTGATAATGTTGCTTTATTGCTTACTTCATATATGCTTACATCATAGTATGATATCTTCTTATATAATCAATATTATATAATAAATATTTTATATCAATATTTTATAAATATTATGCTGTATTTATTTATTTGCTCCGGAGTGATTAAAAGATGAAGAATGAATCATCAACACCAAAACAACTGTGTATACACACTAAAAGTATTTCAAGGTACAATACATTGTTTAGTAAGGCATCAAGGTACATGTACAATACATTGTTTAGTAAGGCATAGTTAGATGCCATAATGCCAAGAGTAGTATGTACAATAAATATTCTACAAAATCTTTCAGTACTGTCTCAACAGCTCTGCATGACCTGTAAATGATCTCTGAATGACTGGTTTATATGCAAATAGATATTCAAATGTGTAAAATGATTTGAAGTCATGAGAAAAATTTGTAATTGGAATACTGGTATGACTATGATAGTGAACAGAGTGTTGACATGAGTGACATTTCCAAACCAGCTGAGAAAAACATAGGGCCAATGTCCCTGAAGCTACTATAGACATGGATACAAAATCGAGCATTTCCTGACTGTATGAAATTATCTCACTAAGATCATCCTAGGGACCTGTAAATTTATACCAGCTGTTTTGAAAAAACAAGGGACCCAACAGTCGACAAAGCTCTGCTGTGTTCTGTAGAGAATAACTTTTTGTGACACATGTATTGATGAAGTAGGTGGATATATTTGATAGCTCATTTCAGGATGGCCTGACCAAAAATGGCAAAATTAGCTGCAAAAATACAAAATTGAAGATTTCATCATAATTTCAATATATTACATTAAGATAAATATCAAATTAGTAAGTACTGCGGTTCTCAAGATATTTGAGTATACAGACACATCACAAACGTACATACATACATACATACATACATACTGATGACGGACGCCGGACGGATACCCATCCCAATAGCTTCTATAGACTATAGTCTACTGCAATACATATACAGCAATTTGGCATGTCAGAACTTTTTGTACAAGATAATCTTCCAAATTCTATGGACGTCTACAGTCTTGGCTAGGCTCATCGGTACTGTGTTTGTATTTGCGTCACTTCAGTATTTGTAACATCACTTTAGGTAGGGTCTTTCAAATTGCTGTTATTGGGTGAAAGAGTATTCATTCTCGGGTCAAGAATAGTTTTCAACAGTAATGAATGTATTTCACTTATTATTTATACTTAAGTTTGCTAATACCATTGAGATGGGTTTGTCATGTCAGGAGAACTTTAACAATTAAAGTAATCAAATATCTAATACAAGTCAGCATGGAGTTTTCCATAAATTTCAAAGTTATGATGCTGGACAAACAGTATTGATTCTGTGAGAAAAAAATTTACAAATATTATTGATAACTTTTTTGGATTTTGTCACCCTTTCTTTTCTATTTTGATTTTTCTCTTTCAACAATGATTCAATGCCTTCTTCACCTTTCCTGTGGAATGCAAGCTCTAAATGGCCCATAGCAAGGCCACTGCTTGCAATTTTCTTACACATACATTTACTTATACACCCTTTGAGTTCAAGAGGATGTAAGGTTTGCATGTTTTGGCTTGTTACCTTTGCATGCTCTACAGACTCCCTGACAAACTCCCATGTAAATGTAAACTCATCGAAAGATGGCTGCACCTTTTCAATAAGTTTTTTCAAAGCTTTCACATCTGCTAAAGCATCATGTGCACTGTAACTTTCTCCAACAAATTTTGAAACGAGTGCAACTTGTGAGTACTTTTCACATTCCGGATATGAGGTCTTAAAGACTTTATATGAATCAACAAAGCCAGCAATGTGTGAAGACAATTGATCAACCATATCTGTTGCTACAGCAGCATTATATAAAACTCTACAATCAAATGACTTGATGTTATGTCCAACCAGAATACAAGGTTCTGGTCCAAGAAAGTCACACAATGTCAACAATGCTTGTTTTACTGGTACTGCACTGACAGGTTTTCCATTCTGTGTTAGCATTCCATTTTTCATTGCCAGACCGGTCACTCTTGATGCTGGTTCACTTATTGGAATCCTAGGTATCACATACACATTCAGACACCCTTTTGGTCCAACAGCTGCAAGCTGTGTTATGTGTGATGTTCTTGCTGAAAAAGAAAAAAAAATCATGACAAATGGCTAGATTTGTTTATGTTATTTTGGATTACAGTAACTTTCAATGAAAATTTCATTTGCTGTGTCAGACTTTGCCCTGGGAGATAAGTAATAAACTGAAACTGACACTTGAGGCATTGATTGGCTTATTGTTGGTATGAAAATAATGTCATCTGCCTATTGTCTGTAAACCATTGCTGATTTTGATAAGCAAGTCATGATCATTAAAACAATGCTGGCAGAAATTTGAATCATGGATGAATTGTTCTGTTTCCAGTAAAAATGTGCTTCAGTTTAATGATTGATCTGTGTGTGTACAGTCCAATAGCCATAAAAAACACCACATATTATCACATTGATAACAACAACACCTACCTAATCCAGTGGTCTCCAGGTCAAAATACACTACAGGTTGATCAGTCAATTCTATCGGTCGTTGAACAGGTTCTGCAGAATGAGAAGGTATATCCTGTATATCTTGGGTTTCTGAATAAAAAAGTAGAAGCAGATACAGATAAAATATGGGAATGAATGATTCAGTTTTTACTTCTAATGAAATAGAATATTCACAAAACAGTAAAACCTATGGTCCATGGTTCAATGTTTTAGGTATTTGGCAAATATCAAACTTTAAGCAGACATGAACTGAGTAACTAGTTCTACAATTATGCAAATAACAAAATTGCCATCCAGCAAATAATAGAGTATATCAGGTCACTCAATGACTATGAGCACACTTGCAGATGAAATGGTACATGTCATACTGTAAGCATTAGGTTTTTGTGTGATCATTTACAATATTACCACATCAATGAATGTCAAACTTACTACAGACCTTCATGCACATGTTTCATCAGTTTTATGACATTGAGTTGAAAGGTAAATCAGTATATGCAGGGAGCCATATCAATACAAACATTCAACTATTAGCACTTTAGAGTTATTTTACATTGATTCTAAAATCATTCATCTACATCTATCTGAATCCAAACTTTCATTCACATCAATTATAAACAAGGACTAGATTAAACAAGTAATTACTTTGAACGAGGTCAATTCCTGTTGTGTATGTGTCACCTTCACGGAGTTCTTGGACACTCTGTTTTAAATACTTGTTTGCCTTCAGCTCGATACGACGTTTTTTGGCACACCGGGTCTGGCTCTTCATCCGTCTCTTTCTTTCTTGATTATCCAGATAGGACGCACGTGACACACAATACTTCCCTGGAGACATGCCAATCCGTTCATTTACCTATGGCAAAACAATGACAAGTTTACAATAACATCAGTATATTGTAATACTTCCCTGGAGACATGCCAATCCGTTCATTTACCTATGGCAAAACAATGACAAGTTTACAATAACATCAGTATAAATTTTTTTAATACTTTTTTGTCGTGTTGTTAACTGAAGTGGGCTGTCTCAACTCCAGTTTGAAATTATTTATGGTCATAAGATACAATTTCTTGTATTTACGAAAAACTCATAGAATAGAAGTAATTATACTGCATGGCTAGGGAAAGTGTGAGAATGCAACTCCGAAAGCCAACACTTCAGGGTATACTTGCGATAAGCAGAACCATATAAATAGCATCCTAAACAGATCCAAATTGATGATACTATGAAAGGAAGTAGTATCATTGTCCCTGAAAAATTCTATAAATATGTGCCACGACCATTATTAAAGCAATGTGTAGATTGATGCTAACTCGATCCACATCACATGATCACTGGGCTGGTTTGAAATAATGCTTGTAATTCTGGGGAATATAACACTTGAGTCACATTATGACCAGTCCAGTGTTACTGTCAGCTTATGAAAAACTAGCGTTTCTGTGCACTGCAAAGACATCATGTTTGGGTATATTTTGCCATACAGACTACACAATCACTTACCGAAGAGACATAACTGTAACCATCATTTTTTTGGAGAACTGCTGCACCAACTCTGAAATTCAAACTGTCAGATCCAGCATAGCAGCATGACTTGGGAGCTTTCGAAGCAACAATGTTGTTGAAGTTTTCATTTGCTTGGGTACTATCTGTATTTGCCAACTTATCAGCCGCACACTGAAAACCTTCAAACACAGAATTAAGTTCTTCCTTTAAGACTGGATCATTAAGTGGTCGACCATATGGAAGTGATTTGAACTTGTAGTTGGCTCCTTTATGTAAATAACCACACCAACTACCATCACAGTACTGGTGTTCACCAAATGGATGAAAAGAGAGTGCTTTAAGGCCCATTCTGATACCATTTGCATTCCTTGGTTTTGTTTCAGCATGTAGCTGAAACATTTCTGTAGATATTTGATAACTTTAACAGTTAATGTTCTATGTTTGGCTTGCAGGGCATATAGTTTGTTGCCAAGAATCTTTTTCAGGTGATTAAAGTCTGACTTCTTTTCAATCCTTTCATCAACTTCTTTGTGAACTCTAGCAATTGTAGCAGAATCTTCATCACCAACAACTGCTCCGACACATACGGTACTGTACCCAAAGATGAACCATGAACATTGTTTACAAGTTCAACAACCATATCGGCTTCCATACCCTTTGAGCTTCCATACCAATTGTGTCTACAGTCATGCTCCCTTGGCTCTTTACCATAACGTGCTGCAGTACTACACATGTGGCATGTTTTTGAGCGCACAGAATATCCTAGCACTTTTCCACTTTTGGTACCAATCATACTACAATGGCCTGTAAGAGAAAAGAATTTTTCCTAAATCTTTTAGCTAAAAATATCACAGTGTCAATGGCACTGAAATGTGTGTTTCAAAAGGGTCAGCATGTTAGACATACCAAAAAAAGGAGCCAATAATACTCTTAGTTGTGGATACAGCATTGTTTTCAACAGTTATCTAAGCATACACAAAGATACTGTGAGAGAGCAATTAGGATTTATCTCTGCCAACATCTCTCTGTATGTGCCTAAATGGTTTCCAGTATGTCAACGTATCATTGTATGGCTGTGATCCTGCCAGCATGTATAATTTTTAACTCTGCGTATGGAAAGTGCGTTTTTGTATGAATTTTTTTCACTGACACTCCTCTTTTTTAGGAAAAATGTCTCTTTACTGTCAATGCCTAATCATTAACAGGACATACAATGACCATCAGGGAAGGTAAATATGTCACTACTGTGAAATGAAATCCTCATCCATACAAATAGTATTTTGCAAACAAATCATTGACTCTTGTATTTTATTCTTGTTTAGATTTCATAGTTGCTTTTTTCAAGTTGAACACTTACTGCTTATTGCTAAACTTTTCCTAACTACAAATACATTCCGGTAAATCAAAAGAATGAACGCTTCAGATATATTTTCTGGATTATACATGTTTTTGATGAAATTCAACTTTCAAAAACACATACCTGACAAACTGTTGTAACTCCTTCCACTACCTCGTGTTTGCCAAGCACCATCAACACTGACATCAACACTAATGTCGTTGGAAATTACATCTCCCCTACAAGTACAATGAAATAAAAAAATAATACTTTACTGACCTACATATGAAAATATGCTCAACTGTTCAGAATTGAGCAATTCAACACAGCCTTTCTAGATTAAGCTAGTACAACTGTCATGCAGCATATTTACTATGAATTTAAAATCCAGGCCTAGATTGATCAATCAACAGTGGAATGTATTTTGTCATGCCAAAAAATATACAATTCAAATTATTTTATACTATTGAGTAGAACAAGAGGATATCATTGTCTTTTATATTTTAATGCAACAACCAAATTTGCAAGTTGGACAATAAAAACTAGCTATTGTATAATTTTATGGGTTTTAAGAGTAAAGCATAAAACAAAAAAGTTAATGTTGAAAGTACAACAACAGAATATATAAGGAAAATAAGTATATCTTACCAAACAAAACTAAAAAAAAGAATAGTTATAATGGTTAGAATATTCTGTGTTTATGTAACAATAGCTGAGCTTATATGGTTTTCAAAAACTAAAATCATATAAAATTTTTCATTTTTAAAGGTATCGACTCTAAAATTGTCTTTACAACATTAAAATGTATTGTTTCAAAAGATAATCTACTTTAGACTATAAAATAAATACAGTTATATGACATTGTAGATCACTAAATTAAGGTAAACCTGTCTTTGTTGGCCTCTGCTTCTTTCATCAAAGCTACTTCAGTTGATTCCTTAGCTGATGCTTCTATCACACTGCCTACTTCTCTTCCCTAAGTTTTATTGTGTTTTTGCTAATTGGTGGTATGTTGATTGACGTCAGTAAATTGTTAATTTTCCTCTCACCTATACCTGAATGTATCATGCCTATGAAATAACACAATGGAAAAGATGTGGCTAGCGACAAACATTGGGTATACCAAAAGATGAAGACATAATTCTTGGGAGTCTAAGCAAACACAAATGTATCATAGCATCGAGAGCTCGAGATTTCTCTGCGGACACTAATCTACGAAATATTTCACGTAACAGTGAAAATCGAGAGACAATGTGATTTGCGGAAACAAACGGCGATCGTTTTTTTGCTCAGAAAGAGTGACAATACACAAAACAAAGCCACTACTGACACGGTCTCAGCTTGCGCGTGACATTTTATATCAAACCATCCGTTCGCTTTGGGTAAACGATCGACTTGACACTCGCGCGCGTGCATGAAACAAAAAAAAAGTGTAAAAAATTCGTACTTACCGATTGCAAGTTTGGTATTTACATCCCAAATCTTTTTATTTGGTCCGTGTCTCAGGCCAAGGGGAACCACGTTGACAAAATTACAAATGAGGTTGCAACACCTGACAAGCAGCCAGCCACCCAGACCATGTCGAGTCTCGCCGATAGTGTCGGTCATCCGTAACGGCATGCTGCATTGCTTGCAGCCAGATAAACCATCTGCAAGGATACCAAGATCAACAATTCGCCTACCATCTCTCCACGTGGCACTGTAGGTTGTTGGCCGCCAGGATCGTAGTCTTCATCATATTCGCATATGACTACTTCATTGCTGGGTTCCGGAACCGAGTTGCACGAGCCAACATAGCAATGGTCGTCAGCCGTTGTGGCCGCAGTCGACTCGACAAGAGTATCAGATTTTATACTTTCATGACTAGAGGATTGCCATTTATCCTTGAGGGCTCTGTTTTGTGTTGCTTTGGTAGTGAATCTACCGGTGACTTTCAGCCGACTGGCACGACCAAACGACATAGTTTCACTGCTAGCTGGCGTACGTTTGCGCGACGTAGTTTGACGGCTAATGGCGGCATAATACGCAGGTCCGAGTCCATTTACGGTACCTTCTTAAATCGATCACATCGATGCCAATATCATGAAAATTTACAATTTTTTATCGTCACATAATAGTTTTGATCATTCATAACAAGCCATCATCAAGTTAATACGTTTACCTTCATTTATGCGTAACACAGCCTATATTTAAGATGTCGCAAATAATCTCGTTTTGCGATATTTAGCTCACTCTGCTACGACATAAATATTGCGCAACACCTGCGCAGACGTCGATTTTCGTACATAGTCCCCGTCCTTAATAAAAAATCTTGCCCGACCTAACTAAGAATGATAAACAAGGTCATTTAAAACTGCCGACCTCCCAAAAGACTTGCAAACTATCAAGGAACTCATCGGTGAGGGTCGGTTATCCCTCTGGCCATATTAAACAGCTATTTACATGAATCTGCTTGCGATCATTGGTCACAATATCCAGCCATTGTTGGAGTATTGTGGTGATAGCCTTATTTGCCCGGTTGTCACGAATATGATTGGCTACTTACGTGTCACGTGGATGCACCAACGGTCTTATGCTCTTCGCGCCCAAATTCATTCTGCGGTAGATGAACGGATAGCCATACTTCTCGGAGCTGTCCTCCTACGACGCACGCGAAATAGCAATTCAAATGGATTCTAGGAGTCCCCGCTCCAGATCGAGTGAGAAGAGTAACCATAACATGGTTAGTAGCGGTGACAGTTGTAATCGTCCACTGAGGAACAAAAGAGGTAATATTCTATCTCAATATATACAGGAAGAGAAAGTGAAAGACTTAAAATTTTGCTCAATCGTTCCCGAGGAAACTTTCTACCATTATTCTCTTTCAAAATCAAGAATGAAAATCAGATATCACAATCCAAATTCTGGTGCCAGGAATACAAATTATCTTAAATTTTTCGATGTCCACCAACCCTTTGTTAATTCTGCTGAGAAAAAATTAATGTTCGATTTTCGCAAAAAATATGACTGTGAAAGTGTACTCCAACAAATGATCAAAATATCAAGCCCCAATAAGCAGTAGATAAAATAAGCCCGCATAAGTAATAGATCAGAAGTATTGCAAAATAGTGTGAGTGAATATCTGCCCCTCGAAATGCGCCAGTAGAATTTCCGGACATGTTCAGCCCACAAAAGAATGGTATTATGATTTGCAAGATGCCACCACAGTGTACATAGCTACTGGACCAAATATTGTGTTTACAGAGATCTGTAAAAAGTGAAGGTTCATAGCAGTAGAATGTTTCAGGAACTCAAAGACCAGCAGTTCACAATCCAAAGACCACCCTTGCCCACTGGCAGGGGTCCTGACCATTCAGGTATTCAAGTAAAAAAGTTATTTTACTTCCCAGCGTACACGTCCTTTGGTTGTATACCTCGCATGTCTGCATACAGACTGCCTCGTCCTAATTACGATTGCAGGGCTTGGGTAAGAAAATTACAAATATGTATTAAAAAGTCAAAGCAGGTGATACATTGATGTCACATGCATGTCTCTGAAGGTCTGGACCTGGAAGCCAATATTTGATGCATCTATTTGATGTATATAGCCATCAGACAACATAATACGTCGAAAATGTGACACAGCATGCAAAGAATTACTTCAAAACGGTGTCGATTCTGGTCTTATAATTTTCCCTGGTGTCATCACAGCAGTTCGTATATTGACTTTGTTTGATGACAAATTTTGAAAATATGCTTGACGACTGACATAAAAATGAAGCACCCATTTGAACAAAATGGACTTTCCCTTAAAAAGGGGAATTCCCCCTAGCTATTTACACTTTCTTTTGTATTGGTGGACTGCATGACCCGCATTGCATATGTTGTCGTCATCATAAATAAACTGAGCGCTGCAAGACAGGACTTCGGGTCTTCGACCTTTGACATCAGGCGAGACAACACTTCTCTTGTGTACGTGAATAAAATCAAAACCCGGACAAACTGACTTGTGATGTAAAAGGAGATTCAATGAACTCGACTGTGTCACAATCCCCCCACTCACAGTGGCTGGAGGTACTGTGATTATGTTAATATCTGCTATGCTTATATTATGTCATGTTCATTTTGTGTAATGTTGACGTCACCTTGTACAAGCATTTACTGTACTGAACACACTGGCCATTTCTCTAAAATATACCATTCATAGCTCGTAGTGGCAAACAAACTCAATGCGAAAAACTGTTTACGCACGTATGCGGTTTTATGTATTCAGAGCGAATACGAAAGTTCATACTTAAAAAGGACCCCGGGTCGAGTCAGGCGCTAGCGACTGACACACTGCATTATTTGTACTCAAGCATTTATAAAGATGAATTTTTTTCTTTCTTTTTTGAAATAGGTCAATCAAGCTCTCCCACTTCAAGTTTTGTGTCGCGTGGGGAATTAGCAAAGGAAAGCAAGCGTGGTAAGTCTCTATGACAAATTCCTTTTTTTAAAGTTGTAATTAGTAACGTTACTTGCTAACGAGTAAGTATATACATGTAAGGGTGTCTCATTCATTTACAGATTTAGACACATGCTAGTCGAGTGTCCATAAAACAAACAAATAAGAAACAACAAAACAACAAAAAACAACAAATAATAATGTCACCTCAATTCTTTGCATCGCACGTTGTTTCAAATAGTAACAATTTCCATACATTGCCCTTGAAGGTGTAGAATTAACATCTAATCTTGGGGATAACGTCACAAAATTTGTGGCCCTCGCTTACGTTTTCGACTGTACTGTGCCTGTGTTTGTCTGATGGTGTTTGTACGCCAGTCATGTTTGATAATGCACTGGTACATCTTGTTTGTGCAGGGATCGTGCTGGTATGTACCCTAGTTGAGTACGTTCAGTATTGCTTTGAAGACAACGCCTGCGAACTCTTTATTTCCAAGATATCCAGGATGGGGGGACTTGAAAATATCCAGGGTGTGTTGGGGTACTTGAAAGGATTTGGAGACTCGAAACAAAACTCTGTAATTGATATACACTATGTGTTGGGTTGTCAATTTAAAAGCTACATCGTCTGTCTGTAGGCAGACAGTGAGAAACGTTGTTTGATGCATTGCATAGAAACCAATAAACCTTGCAGCAACAACGTGATGGGATCGTACAAGCTGTCGATTTGCTCAACAAATTAGCCCTTGTAATGCTTATACCACCCATAGTAGAATCTGGGCAGCATTAACAGGGTGGAGGGCCGATGGATTTTTTTTTTTGGGGGGGGGAGGTCACCTTTCTTCATACAACAGTTTGGGGATAGCCATTTCATTTGTACATGAAACGGGCAGAGGCTCACCAATTCTTGTTCAAGGGTATTGAAAAATCAACCATATTGTAATACACTGCCCTGAAATGTTATGCACATAAAGCTCAGACAGTGGCGAATAAACCACTCTACTGTCTATAACTAAGCAAAAACTGTAAAGGGAAATCAGTTTTTACGACTTGTTTTGAAAAAACAAAACAAAAAAAATGGAGTACTGATTCGGGGGCTATAATTTGCAGCAAGTAGTGAACAAAAATTCCAAACAAGGAAGAAATGAATCAGTCTCTGTTACTTACTACAAATAGTTAAAAAATCTACCAGTACAGAAGCAGTCTCAATCGCTGCTTCCTCTACCTCAGACATTGCCATCGCCACCACCTTCGGCAGAATCCAAATGCTGCACCATCCCACAACATTCCATTCATCATCGAAGTCTCCTCCTCGCCCACCTGTATTCTTGCTCCTACTCCTCCTTCTCTGTCCTCCTCCCCACCGACACCACCACCACCACCACCACCACCACCACCACCATCATCATCACCATTATCAAAATCATCACCTCTGACTTTATGACAAAATATTGACGAAATTGGCAAGTCTCTCGGTAGTTTGGAAATACCAGCAGGCTCCCTTTTGCAAAGCAAATAATTTGATGTAGGGGAGAGTGGCATTTTTATGCAAACAATCAGAGGAGGGTTAGCATTGTTTCATGCGGCAAGCTTTTAAACACCAGCTTCTCCACCCCTGTTATTTCTGTCTAGGCCTTTAAGACTGTTGGTTTCTCTTGATTAATATCACTGCTATTTAAATATTGAGTGATGTTTCAAATACCTTTCGTCGCTTATTGGCTTAAACATTCCCCTTCGATTCTTATACAAAATTGCTTCAAACATAATCCGTACAAGAACATCATTCAAGACGACTTTTAACCATTGAATACTAAAACAAAGGTCATCATCAAACCTCGTTGACTTCAGCAACTTGCAAGCTTTACAGCGATTGTATTTTGTAAATAACCCAAACATTTTTGCCTTCTTAAATAGATAACGTTGGAAAGTTTAGTCCGTTCAAATTGTTACTGCACGATATAGCCGAGGAACTCGATAAAGGTGAGTATCAGCGGACAAATATAAAACGTCTAGAGGTTACAAACTAGCAATGATTCAATTGAAATTTAAAGATAACGCGTTAACTCGAAGACTTCCGAGATCTAGTATTAGAGACGTGACGTGCAAGACGACATATGATGCAAGGCTTGACACTTTCTTCTCTCTGGACTTCATACGGACAAAGAGGTTCAAAATAGTTCATTTTGTATTTCGATTTAGCGTCGTGTAATCTTTTTATCCGATGTTTCAAAATGGGTATGTGTTTGCCATCTGACGTTATGAATTTAACCTGCACCTTTGTTCATATTCTTACCAATTGCAGATGACGTTGAAACTTTGAAATCGTTATGTCGCGACTGTATAAAAAAGAGACACATGGAAAAAATTGAAGTTGCTGAACAGCTGTTTGAAAAGTTGCATGAGAAAGACATCATCAATGATAGAAAGACAGATTTTCTAGAAAATCTACTCCGTCATAGCGATAAAATACGACTTCTCCACAAAGTGGAAGCTTACCACCGAGCTAACACTACCGGTAAGGATTTGAGTACACTGACAAAAGTCAACAAAAATGAAAGATTAATTGAAATGGGTGCACAACAATCATTTGAGGACAACGTTTTACAGAATTAGATAATCATGGAAAATGAGTGACAGGATGAAATAATTAGCCATTCGTATTTTACAGAAAAAGCTGTGAATTTGAAATATCACGATTGCGACTCGTAGTTAGCATTTTATTGTTTGACCAATTTTGCCATTGCCTGTCGTAATGTATCTCTTACTAGCGAACCAGTAATCCACTACTGTAGTAAATGGTAGTTTTTGAACTTTGCCAACACCTCGAATTATCCATATAGACTTGAGCTATACATTGTATATTGACAAATGTTTTCATACAGTGCAGCATTTTCATTAGTAGTAACCAATAGCAGTACTCTAATGCATGCCATTGGTGTGAGGGTTATACTTAATGTAGTAGACAGAGAAATACAGAGCAACGAAAACGACACTACTTGTCGTCCGTCTGATTTAGGTAACTTAGCCAATATTTCACTGCTGGTACTGTTTTCGTCTTCATCCTAATAATTGACAGATGCGGATACTATGACAGAAGAATCTGGTTCAGAAATTCTGGCGAAGAAAAGAAAACTCTCACCAGATTCCCCGGACTTTGCCACATTTCCAGGTAAACACGCATCGATGATAATAGCGAGACCAATGGGGATACTCAATGATCTAAACTCAGTCGATGTATAGGTGATGCACACACACACACACACACACACACACACACACACACACACACACACACACATACACGTGTACTATGACTTGTGAGACGCCAGTTATAATGACACTTATGGGACCCCTATGTTGCTTTAGTGTTAGAACCACAAAAACAAAATAATTCTAAAGTATTCCAGTCAGACTACACATAAATCATAAAAGTTTTTAGAAATAGCATAAATGACATTTCTGTAGCAGTGTAGACTTATGAAGCCATCCTGGGCTGACCTGAATTATGGATCCGATGGGTGTGATTTATATGCACCCCATAAGCAGTAAAAGTGTGGCCATTTTACAATATAGTACATAGTAAGGCCTTTGAGAGTTTATTTTTCTGCATATGTCAAATTTGACAAGAACCACATCAACTTCCATTGTTGTTGCTATTTCCTTGGCAAAATATTTAGGAACTTGATTGGTGGTCATCCACTCTCTTACTTTATCATTTTCCTGGAGTCTCTTAGTACCGCCTTTCTCTATATAGTCAGAAGAGTGAACATAGGGACGTAGATGAAAAGAAAGCACTGCAGCAATGACTAGTCAATGTACATCACCAATTTCACCAATCTACTTTTCTGAGAATCCTTGCCTCACTAACTTTTGTGCTAACAGTCCGTGTCTCACTCAAAAGTCTTCATATGCATTGAATGCTCTACTGTATCTAAGATGTTATGAATATATATCATAAGCTGGGAGATGATGGTATATTGGTTGACAAAAAGGAAAAGTTTATAATTTCAAAATTGAATGTGAATGCAACGAATTTAAGAGGAAAAGTGGGGACATTTATACACTCATGGTATTTATAGTACGCAGTAAGACCATATGTGTGTATTGGAAGAGGAAAAGTAGGGCCATTTATACACTCATGGTATTTATAGTACACAGTAAGACCATGTGTGTGTATCTGTAAGAGGAAAGGTGGGGCCATTTATACACTCATGGTATTTATAGTACACAGTAAGACCATGTGTGTGTATCTGTAAGAGGAAAGGTGGGGCCATTTATACACTCATGGTATTTATAGTACACAGTAAGACCATGTGTGTGTATCTGTAAGAGGAAAGGTGGGGCCATTTATACACTCATGGTATTTATAGTACACAGTAAGACCATGTGTGTGTATCTGTAAGAGGAAAGGTGGGGCCATTTATACACTCATGGTATTTATAGTACAAAGTAAGATCTTGTTGTGTGTTTTAACAAGAACATACCAGATTAAGAATAAAATGTAACTTCAACCTTAGACAGCAACCAACTACACACATGATGAATGATTTGTTGGTCTTATTTTTGATATCAGTTGATATGTTATCTTTGGCAGAAAAAAAGGTGTTTCATCCTTGACATCTTTCAACCAGATATGAACTGAAAATGCTCACGTTTGATCACAAATACAAAATATCAAATTTGTTGATAGGAAACTTTGGAGAGTCTCTTCATACAGTTTTAGATAGGTACAAACAATATTCTGGCGTTTTCTTGATTTGCAATGTGAAAGGTCTCTCATATAGTTAACTATGTACACAAACAATATCGACAGGAAGTTCATGGCGTCAGAAGCAAGGGTTTTGATTAAAACTGTGAAAAGTCTATTGATACAGTTTAATAAGTACACAAATAATATCTCAAACAAGTTAAATGGAGTTCGGAGTAAAGGTTCTTGGTTTTAAGTGGTAATGCTTAAACCCATTTAATATGCAAATTACTTGTAGTTGATAAAAACCTGTAACAAAGTCTCTAGCTACAGTTTAATATTTACACAAATAATATCTCTAACAAACTTCATGGAGTTCAGAGGTTTTGATTTTGAGTGCTAATTACATAATCCCATTAAATATGAAAATTAGCTTGAGGTTAATTATAAACTATGAAATGTACACAAACAATAGCACCAGCAAGTTTCGTGGAGTTTAGAGTACAAGTTCCTGATTTACAGTGCTAATTTGTTAAATTGATTAAATATGCAAATTAGCTTGTTATTAACATGATACTGCCCAATGTCTCACTTCTCAATAAGAATTTATTTGGCATGATGCTTCTTGAGCTATATTGCTATTCAGATAATAGCTGGCATGGTAAGTTTCAAGGTGATTGGTGCAGTAAATCATGCTGTATAACACTATAGTCATCATGCTTCCCATACACAACCACGTATCAGAAAAATTAAAACTGTGATAGCTTCATTAACATGAAAACCACGCCCATCAAAACCTTTTAAGTTTTAGCCATTTTGGTTCTGAACATGTGTACCAAGTTTGGTTGAAATCTTTTCAGCCGTTCTTGAGATATCATGTATACACACAGACAGACATAGCTAAACCATATGCTCACGTGTGAACACGTGAGCAAAAAATGATGCAGCAACATAGTTTTCTAACTTTTTTTATTTTTCAACCAACAAGAACGTACAAAAGGCATGAAAACAACATAGGAATGAATGCAGAAATATATGCACAGCAGTGATGCCTGAGGGGATTTTGTTGCACAGCAACAGTTCTGTGGTTTGATTTTTTGTGCACTATGCATAATTTTGACAGCTTAATATAACAGTGAGATATCTGTACAGCTTTTTTTCACTTAAATTTTCCTCTTGAGATGAAGAAATAAAAGGTTCACTTGGCAGATCTATATGACATGAATGAGGATGAGAAACAAACTTTTCTTTTGGCTGTACTTGAAAAACAATAACAGGATATACTGGTATAAACATGAATAACTATTAATCATATATTTTTACTGCAAATTGCCGACGAAGAAAGAAATTTTCACAGCCGTAATTTTTCTGTTTTGGAACAAGTCATCGTTGATGACACAGTCCCCACTTGTTAATGGGTACTTTGATTACAGGTCCTGTGATAAAAATACTTTGATACAGATGGCACTCAATGGCCAAGAATGAGTTCCATGGTAATGAAAAAACATAAAACCAATGAAGACCACTATCCAAAGGTCATTAAATGAGTCAACCGGGAATTAGTTGACAGGATGTTGCAAAACATTTTTTCATACTATTCTAACACTAATAGATTATCACCGGTACCATATTTCATAAAAGTTTAATGCAGTATTTACAACACTATGAGATCAACATCTGTATCAAGTTTCATCTAATTTGAGGTTGTATCTGTGGATATATCACTCTAATTAGGAAAGTTCATTACATATGCAATTACAAACTAATTAAAATGACACTGATAAATGTCTTTTTCACTGTTAAAGCAATGTGACCTTAACATCTGTACAAAGTTTCATGAACTTTAATGCAGTATTTCTTGACATATCAGCCTAATTATGAAACTTCAATAATTGACATGATACTGCTACATGATGTGAAACAAATTGACGAGCATGTATGAAATATGTCAATGTCCTTGTACCAACTTTGAATGATACTGTGGAAATATGTCTGAGTTATGGTCTCACTACATGAGAAAATCGTAACCACCGCCACGCAGCGATATTTGATCTTACTGTTTAAAAAATCAACACGTATATGTATGACATAAGTCAATGTCCAGGTAGAAACTTTGAATAAAATCAGTTGAGACTTGCCAAAGTCATGGCTCTCGACATGAAAAAAACCATAACAAAATTGCCACCATGTGGCCATATCGGACCATATCGAGAAACAAATCAAAGTACATATTTATATCGAAGTACATATGTATACTATAAGTCAATGTCCTTGTACCTACTTTGAATAAATTTGCTTGATACATGTCTAGTTTAGTTCAGGACATGGAATCGTAAATAAAATGGCCGCCTGGCAGCCATATTGGATCGTATCACAAAACAATTGATGTGCATATCTATGACATTGTTAATGTCCTTGTACCAACTTTGAATAAAATCCGTTGAAACATGTGTGAGTTATGGCTTTGTACATGAAAAATTCTAATAAAATGGCCGTCTGGTGGCCATATTGGATTGTATCGCAAAATAAATCAATGTGCATCTGTAGGTCATAGTGCTATGCCTTTGTGCCAAGTTTGAACAAAATTGGTTAAGCAGTGTCTGAGAAACTGTTGATGACGGACGGACGCACACATGAACGGGACCCAATCTATAAGTCCCAGCCGGACTTAGTCCGCGGGGACTAAAAAAATAGTGTCAGGGACACTGTGCTCACATGTTTTGAATTGGTACATTTGAGAGTGATATAAACCAGCAACCTAGCTTTTGTATCCTGAAAAGTTCTTGCAGACATATCAAAGTGTGGGTACTGATGAACGTTCACTATTTGATTTGAACTATTCATAAATATCTATAATAAGTAAAGATGACATCTGGCCTAGAAGCTTAATATCTTTTATCCTTGGCACTGGGCGTGGGAGGCACGTCACATTGGAAGGTGTTATCAACTATCAGTGTACATACTTAAGTGGACAAGCGGCCTTGGGACCAATATAGACCCTTTGTGATATATAGGACAATTGAAATGATGACACCCCTAGGAACCTCCATACTAAGTTTCAAATGAATTGGACCAGTGGTTTCAAAGAAGACTTTTAAAACCACAAATTGGAAAGTTGCCCAAACATACAATTATGCAAATTTCATCACACTTCAAACAAATATGACAGAGGTTACCCCTACGAACCTACATACAAAGCTTAAAACCAATTAGAGTGCAGTTTCAGAGGAGATGATTTTTTTTTACCAACAATGGAAAAATTGCCCCAAAACTACAAATATGCAAATTTCATCACAATGTCATCAATTCCGACTTAAGATCACCCGAAGAAACCTCCATACCAAGTTTCAAATAAATTGGAATTATGGTTTCAGTAAGAAGATTTTTTAACAAAATGGGAAACATTGCCCAAAAAATACAATTATGCAATTTAATCACAATATTTGAACAAGTCTGACTGATGTAACCCCTAGGGACCTCAATACCAAGTTTCAAATGAGTCAGACTTGCGATAACAGAGAAGAATCTTTTTTACCAAAAATGGCATTTTTAAAATCTAATTTGCATATTTTTGAAGAAATCACCAAAACGAAAATATCATCCGGGCATTTACACATCTTGCATTCACACTCCAAATATCAAGTCTATAGTTACTACGGTTCTCAAATTATTTGAGTGGACAGACATGACATACATACATACTGATGCCAACTTCAGCCTATACAATAAGCTCACATTGGTAAAGCAAAAGTAAGCTATAAAATCTTCATCAACTCCATGAACTCTAATACATAAAAATGAAGGAACAAGAATTCGATAAGGCTAAATGTAACTCTCAAAACTGTTTTACATGTGAAAGACAACCTATTTGAAAAAAAAAGTGAAGAGTATGGTACATCATATATTTTTTGTCTATGTTATCAATTGCGAGTTACCACATGAGGGTTCATCACATGCTAAATTCCTGAAAACGTTGGTTTTGCTGTGTTAAAAGACAAAGCGTTTGAACAATTTTGAGCGAAAAAATTGAAGAGTACAGTACTTAATTTAAACATTTAATCAGAATTCAAATTTTGGAGTTACCTAATTTTGTTCATCACATGGTTAATTCCTAACTCTGTTGGTTTTGCTTTGTGGAAGAAGAACTGTTCAGACAGTTTGAAAGATAATAAATGTAGAATATGAAGAAGATGGTATTCACATATTTTGTTTTTCAAACTTAGGATTGTGGAGTTACCTCATGAGGTATATCAGATGGTAAATTCCTAACTCTATTGGTTTTGATGTGTTCAAAGACAAACTGTTTGTAATTTTTTGGAAGATAACAAGTGAAGACTATAGTGCCGCTGGTAAACATTTTCTTTCAAAGTTAAAATTTCGAATAACCTCATGAGGTTCAACACGTTGTAAATTACTAACACTGTTGGTTTTGCAGTGTTCAATGACAAATCATTTGAACTTCTGAAATTTGAAAAGATAAGTTGGTTTTGATGTTTTCAACGACAAACTTTTACAACATTTAAAAAAAACGAGTGAAAAGTATGGTACTTCATGTAAACATTTTAGTTCAGAGTTAAAATTATTGAGTTACCTAATAAGGTTATCACATGGTAAATTCCTAACTCAGTTGTTTTGCTGTGTTCAAAGACAAAGTGGTGGGATTTTGAAATTTGGAAAAATAACAGGTGAAGTGTATGGTATCTGCTGTAAACATTTTGTCAAGAATTAATATTATGGCGTTACCTCATGAGGTTAATCACATGGTAAATTATGAACTCTTTTGATGTGTTTAAAGACAAACTGTGGACATTTTTGAAAGCTAACAAATGTAGTATACGAAGAATATGGTACTTCATGTATTTTTACCCGAAAAATAATAATTTTTGAGTTACACCATGAGATAATCACATTATGAATTCCTATCTCCTGTTGGTTTGATATGTTCAAAGTCAAACTGTTTGGGCATGTTTAAAAGATAGCAAGTGAAAAGTTAACATATTTTTCCAAATAAAAATTATTGAGTTACCTCAAGAGGTTCACCACATGGTAAATCTCAACTCTATTGGTTTTGCTGTGTTTAAAGACAACCTGTTTGGACTTATTGAAAGATAACAAGTGAAGAGTATGGCACTTCACATACTTTTTTTTTCAAAGTTACAGTTTTGTCATTACCTCATTAGGTTCATCACATATAAAATTTCTAACTACTTTGTTGGTTTTGCTGTGTTCAAAGAGAAAGTGTTGGGAATATTTGGAAGATAACAAGTTGAAGACTAATAGTGATTCATGTTGACATTTTTTTCAAAATTAAAATTTTGGAGTTGCTGTAAGATATTCATCACATGGTAAATTCCTAACACTATTTGTCTTGATGTGTTCAAAGACAACCTGTTTGCATATTTTTGAAAGAAAGAAGTGAAGAATATGGTATTTCATATCTTTTTTTCAAAGTTACACTTTTGGAGTTACCTTATGAGAGTCATCGCATGTCAAATTCCAAATTTTGTTGGGTTCTTGATATGGCCAAAAAGAATCCTCATGAGGAAACTCAAAAAGGTCTAATTTTGAAAAAAATGTGGTACCATAACTTCACTTTTTATATCTCAAAAATATCCAGTTTGTCTTCGAACACACCAAACGCAACAGACCAAGTAGGAATTTACCATGTGTTGAACGTCAGGGGGTAACTTCACAATTACATTAATTCTGAAAAACATTGTACACACAGAAACTCAGAGTCAAGGTAATCTAACAATCTGAATGCAAAACAGCTATCATTATACATCTCCTACAACTGTTTCTTTGCTCTCCTCTCATATGCTATTGCCCTGCTTTAACATGTGCCATTTCAGCAATTTCAAGTTTCTGTTGCTCAAAACATTTTTTTATTTGCTAAGCATTTTTCAGCTTCGGCCTTTGTGACTATTTTATTCTTTCTAATGTGTGACATGAAATGGCTGTCAATGGCGGCTTCTTCTGCTTCAGTTAAAATTTTGGAATTACCTCATGAGGTTCATCACGTTGTAAATTACTAACACTGTTGGTTTTGCAGTGTTCAATGACAAACCATTTGAACTTCTGAAATTATGAAAGATAAGTTGGTTTTGATGTTTTCAAAGACAAACTTTTTGTAACATTTTAGAAAAATAGCGTCAATGACACTGTAGCTCCCATCCTTGACTATTTAGTGTTTGTTCTCTGGTCAGATATTTGAACATGTGTGAAAGGGATAAAGTGCATGAAGTGAAAATACTTAAATGTAATGTACTGGAGACAGTGAAATATGTTTAATGTATTTATTCAGAATATAAAATGGAAAAAATACAGAATTAGAAATATCGAATACTGTGATACAACCATTAACTAAACAAGTCATTGACAATGACAGTCCCTACTTGTAATAGGAGTATTAGTCTTGATGGGGCAGGGAAATGTGGTCATTAAGAAGTATCACTGGAGTGTATATGTTGAGATCTATGGGCAAATAGGTCTATGTCGTTGTTCCCAATTTGAAACACATGAGGCATGTCTTAAGTTATGGTTCTAAATCGGAAAAAAGATCAGACCTCTAGCAGTATTGGCCAGCCAAGAAATACATATGCGCATAATAAATGAGGTACAAGATGTGACATCTTAAGGTCTAATATCCTATCAAAATTGGAGGGTATAGAACTTGTGGTTACTGAGATATGCATATATATGTATAATCAAGGTCAAAGGTCATTGAGATTACATGACATTTTGAAAAAAAAATTATATTGCTAATTAATCCCTATATGCCAAAAAATCAGACCTCTAGCTCTATTTGCTTGCCCAGAATTAGATGTGTGCAAAATTAATGAGGTAAAGCATGTGTTGTCATAAGGTCTCCCATCCTACTAAATACAAAGGACATAGCACTTGTAGTTACTTATTTATTGACATAAACATATATTTTAGGAAAAGGTCATCAAGGTCACATGACATTTGGTCAAAAATTTCTCTCCTATAGTTATCCCTATATACCAAAAATCAGACATCCAGCTCTATTGGCTTGCTCAGAATGAGATATGTGCATAATTAATGAGCTACAATATGTGGCATCATAAGGTGTCCAATCATACCAGATATGAAGGGTGTAGCACTTGTGGTTACTGAGTTATGGACAAATATGTATATTTGAGGTCAAAGGTCACCGAAGTCATGTCACATTTTGTCAAAAAATTGTATTGCTAGGTTATCCCTATATACCAAATATAGTTATCAAAACAAACCACCAATTGTATGAAACATGGGCCTAAATACAGACAGACTGACATTCACAGACTGGCACAGAGTGATGACATTGACCCCAAGTGTGCCTTGGCCCATGGAGAGTGATAAAGATATAACAAATAGCTGAATGTAATGATAAAATAGTTAAGTATAGGCCTACAGACACTGAGGGTGAATATGTTACAGCAATTTGATTAGTTTCTTTTCGTTTTCTACTTCTGTGATAATTTTTAAGACAATCAAACTGCAAGGCAGTTTTAATATTTAATTGACATAATTTAATTTAATATTTAATATTTAATTATTTTATATAATTTAATTGACATACATGTTATCTTTTACAAGCACACAGCAAACTGTTCTTGATTTTTCATTTACAATATTTGACATAGACTGAAATACATAACATGCAACCAATATTTACATTTTGCCCATGCACCAGATACTTGGAGAGATTTCAACATGCAATCATTAACTCAGAAACCCTATAGGGAAAAGTAAACATTGTTTTCTTCCAGACAGCTGGTATATCCACATCTGGACAACTTACAAACTTAACCAATTACACAAGGATGATGACACAAGAGATAAAGTTAAACTGTGGTGAACTTGACTATTCCTTTCAAATCCTTACCTAACTTGATTGACATCTTAAACTAAAATACACTGCATGTTTAATGGCACACAAAAATACATCAGGGGTGTACCATTTGATAAAAGGGGGTTGTCTGGAAGATTGATGAGGAACATCTTTTTTATCCGATACACTGTACATTCTTTTTTTCCCACTATCCCACCTTTTCTTTTTGACAAACCTTCTGTGGCTGATTTTTTTATTGACATTTGTTTGGATTTTTTTCAAAATCTGCCAGGACCTCAGGACCCCCCCCCCCCCCCCCCTCCATCACTCTTTAACATTGAAAAAAACTTTGAATATATTTGTTGGAAACCAAACCTGCTGAAATCACCTCAGCTATGTTTTCTCATTATTTTTTACCGCATTTCAACACCAAATACAGTTTACCATTTCAAATGCTTACTGAATCACAACATTATCTTAAACATAGGGCCAATGTCCCTGAAGCTACTATAGACATGGATACAAAATTAAGTATTTCCTGACTGTATGAAATCATCTCACTAAGGTCATCCTAGGGACCTGTTAACCAAATATTAAAGCTGTCTGACCAGCGGTTTTGAAAAATCAAGCGACCCAATAGTCGACAGAGCTCTGCTGTGTTATGTAGAGAGCAACTTTTTGTGACATATGTATTGATGAAGATGGTTGAGATCTTTGATAGCTCATTTCAGGATGGCCTGACCTAAAATGGCAACATTAGCTGCAAAAATACAAAATTGATGATTTCATCATAATTATGTATAAAAATGTATACCAAATATCAAAGCCATCACATGAGTAACTTTTGAGAAACAAATATTTTGACCAAAAATGGCAAAAATTGACCCAAAATACAAAAATTGAAGATTTCATCAAATTTCACTATATCACACTAGGAGAACCCCCAGGAACCTGTATACCAAATATCAAAGGCATCAGACAAGTAGTTTTTGAGAAACACATTTTTTGACCAAAAATGTCAAAAATTGCACCAAAAATACAAAATTGCAGATTTCATCATATATTCTATATATCATACTTAGTTTATCTGTAGGAACCTGTATACCAAATATCAAAGCTGTCAGACGAGCGGTTTTGATGAAATAAATTTTTGACCAAAAATGACAAAAAAATTCCTTAAAATACAGATTTGCATATTTCATCACAATTTGAACAAATCCAAATTGGGTTATCCCTAGGGACCTGTATACCAAATATCAAAGCTGTCAGACGAGCGGTTTTGATGAAATAAATTTTTGACCAAAAATGACAAAAAAATTCCTTAAAAATACAGATTTGCATATTTCATCACAATTTGAACAAATCCAATTTGGGTTATCCCTAGGGACCTGTATACCAAATATCAAAGCTGTCTGACCAGCGGTTCATGAAGAAGAAGATTTTTTAACCAAAACGCCTTTTTTGGCACTAATTTGTATATTTTCAACAATATCAAAAAATCAAAAAAAGCACAATTATTTCAGGTCAGCCCAAAGTACTTACATGCTAATTTTTCATGTAATCTGCTCAGTGGTTATTGAGATTTTCAATTTTGACTGTTTTTACATTTTTTCACTTAATTTGCATATTTTTGGCAATGACAACTTCATTTGAACAAAATCTCATCTACAGCCCATCATCCATGTACACACCAAATATCAAGATGAAATGTGCAGCGGTTTTGGAGTTTTTGATGTTGACGGACAGACATACAGACATACAGACATACAGACATACAGACGTACAGACATACAGACATACAGACATACATACATACAGACATTTCCCTAGCCTATAAGAATAGCTTCCATTGCCATATATACATATGGCTATGGGAGCTAAAAACGACAAGTAAAAAGTATGGTACTTCATGTAAACATTTTAGTTCAGAGTTAAAATTATTGAGTTACCTAATGAGGCTAACACTTGGTAATTAATTCCCAGCCCTGTTGTTTTGCTGTGTTCAAGGGCTAAGTGGTGGGATTTTGAAATTTTGAAAAATAACAGTTGAAAAGAATGGTACCTGTTGTAAACATTTTGTCAAGAATTAATATTATGGCATTACCTCATGAGGTTCTTCACATGGTAAATTCTGAATTCTGTTGCTTTTGATGTGTTTAAATACAAACAGTGGACATTTTTCAAAGCCAACAAATGTAGTATATGAAGAATATGGTACTTCATGTATTTTTACCCCCAAAAATTATAATTTTGGAGTTACAACATGAGATAATCACATTATGAATTCCTATGTCTGCTGGTTTTGATGTGTTCAAATACACACTGTTTGGACATGTTAAATTAAAAGATAGAAAAAAAAATTAACAGTTTTCCAAGTTAAAATTATGGGAGTTACCTCAAGAGGTTCATCACATGGTAAATTCTCACATTTCTGGCCGCTGGGAGTGCGGGATCGACAGTGTGGGAAAATTGATCCCACACTCTCAGAAACCGTCCCACACTCTGCAGTAAATACTACACGAGCTCTGATTGGATGATAAACAGTCTGTTTTGTTCCACGCGCAAAATGTTATCCAATGGCACGACGAGTAACACACAGACAGAACTACAAAGTAAGCAGGTCAAAGTACAGTGGCAAATGACAGACTTGTCACGATTTTGGAAAATGTTGTACATGTCCAATGTGAATTTAACGCATTTTGTGGCATGTGAGAAAAAGAATCTCACACACCAAGGACCTGGGATCAGATTTCTCACACCAGTTGGGGATATTTTGTCTCACACGAGCCTGCGGCTCGTGTGAGACAAAATCTGATCCAAGGTCCTTGGGGGTGTGAGATTCTATCATTCCCAACTCTATTGGTTTTGCTGTGTTCAAAGACAACCTGTTTGGACATTATTGAAAGATAACAAGTGAAGAGTATGGCACTTCAGATCCTTTTTTTTCAAAGTTACAGTTTTTTCATTACCTCATTAGGTTCATCACATATAAAATTTCTAACTTTGTTGGTTTTGCTGTGTTCAAAGAGAAACTGTTGGGAATATTTGGAAGATAACAAGTTTAAGACTAATGGTGCTTCATGTTGACATTTTTTTCAAAGTTAAAATTTTGGAGTTGCTGTAAGATATTCATCAGATGATAAATTCCTAACACTGTTTGTTTTGATGTGCTTAAAACAACCATTTGCATATTTTTGAAAGAAAAGAAGTGAAATATGGTATTTAATATATTTTTTTTTTCAAAGTTACACTTTTGGAGTTACCTTATGAGAGTCATTGCATGTCAAATTCCAATTTTGTTGGGTTCTTTGATAAGGCCAAAAAGAACCTTCATGAGGAAACTCCAAAAAGGCTAATTTTCGAAAAGAAAAATATATATGGTACCATATCTTCACTTTTTATATCAGAAAGTCTCGTTTGTCTTCGAACACACCGAAAGCAACGGAGCTAGGAATTTACCATGTGGTTAACCTCATGGGGTAACTCCACAATATTAACTCTGAAAAACATTTTACATACAGAAACTCAGTGTCAAGGTAATCTAACAATCTGAAAGCAAAACAGCTATCATTATACGTCTTCTACAATTTTTTCTTTGCTTTCCTCTCATATGCTATTGCTCTTGCTTTTTACATGCCGTTGCAGCAATTTCAAATTTCTGTTGCTGAGAACTTTCTCATTTGCTAAGCATACTGTTCAGCTTCGGCCTTTGTGACTGTTTAATTATCTCTGATGTGAGACATGAAATAGCTGTCAATGGCGGCTCCTTCTGCTTCAGTTCACGGTACTTACTGGCCAACAGGCTTTTTTCGAACTATAGTGAGGAAATATAGAGAAAATGGTTCATAAAATCAGGCCTTAACAAAATTCAAATATCTGTATTTCTCTAAGAATGGGACCCTTCCTCACTAAAAAGTTGTAGGGGTCCTAGTGCGAAATAGGGAGTCTGTAAAGCAAAATTTGGGGTTAACGCAATCCCTACATAAATACAAACAAACCCCACAAGGCAGCTCAATATGCTGCACACCAGTATCTGTTTGTCTTTAGCTGATTTAACAGTTGTGGGGTCACAGGTTCATGTGGAAAGCTATTTTCCCCCTAGGTATTACACAAGGAAGACAATCAAATAATATTAAACTCTATCTATGCACATGATGTTCTGTTGATCTACTGTTACATGCTCAAGGAACAGATTTGTGATGTCACCTTCATGGCAAGTCATCCAATAGATGTTTACTGGTTACAGGTACATATATGTCAGTATATCATTGACTATCACTGACCTTCAGAAGTTTCATCATGTTCACATTGCTTCTTGTTCTTTTCTGCAGAGGACTCCATATGACTCCCTGGGTGGATAGTGTTCCTTTGCATATTCTCACTCGCAACTAATAATCATAGGAAAGAGCACCATCATGTAAGACCATGCAACACATAATACTGAACTTGCTTTTTGCAGATAATTTGCACTAGCGAGCGGCTCTCTCTGTGGCCTCTCTGCTAGGTGACTGATGCCGTATGTTGTGGGTTCGGACCCGATTGAAAACTAGCCGTATACAAAGGATATTCAAGATGAAATCTTAATTTCTTATTGCCATCTTTCCGACAGTAATCATAAATATGTGAGAGAGATAAATCATGCTGTCACAAATTAATTTCCAATTATATGACTGCCACAGATTCTGTATATCCCTGTATTTTATGGAAGTATTTAGCTGTCAATTGATATGTCAATCAATCAATCAATCTATCAATCAACCAATCAATCAATCAAAGCAATTTATAAGTGCTAGAATCAATTACACTGTTATTTTTGAAGGCACTGAAGTTAAAATACGTGAATTCTGTTACATTGGAAGCAGATGGCACCTAGTCCTCACAAAGTAGAGCACAGGGCAGCACTTATTTTTTTTATCAAAGTTAACAGGCAGGCCACTACCTTTAATTGCTTGGTATTTTCAGTTTTTGTGGGTGTGTGTGGCAATGCCATTTTCTTGCTCTCCATAGTGAATTCCAACATACCCAGTTTTTTACAAGTCAACATATGTTGTGTCAATATATTAGTTTCGTTGTTCTCATTTACAAATGCCATCAAATCTGGAATGATAATTTTTCAGACCTGATCTGTGTCAAGAAGATTAAAGCCCCAGTAACTCTTGAAAAACTTTCAAGGTGTATTGTCTCAGTTTTGTGTGTATTATAACAGTGGCCCTCGTTGTATTCTGCAAACAATTGCTTGATGTAATTTATCAACACACCCATTCTGTAGTAATCACCATTGTTATTGTTGAAGTCATTGTCAATGACATAGTCCCCATTCAGAATTGTGACATCAGTCTTCATAGAGCATTCAAATGAAGTCTGTATAATATACGGATAGTTTTCAATCGGATGCGAACCCACAACATACGGCATCAGTCGCCTAGCTGAGAGGCCTGAGACAGAACCAGTCGGCTAAATCTCCACTCCCAAAAAAGAGTGGTTCAATAGCCGGCTAAGTTGTTACATTTTTCTGACTGAGACCTTTCAACACGTTGTAGAGTTCGTGAAGCACTCACGCTCGCATGCTCACTATCATACATCGCACATACACACTTTATCGAAGCGAAGAAACAAAATTTCATCGCTTTAACTGGGCGAACAATAACCTCGGGGACAATTCTGTCCACCAGCAGTGTTACCGACCCAGGATAGAAAATACGGATAGTTTTCAATCGGATGCGAACCCACAACATACGGCATCAGTCGCCTAGCTGAGAGGCCTGAGACAGAACCAGTCGGCTAAATCTCCACTCCCAAAAAAGAGTGGTTCAATAGCCGGCTATTGTACTGTGAATCCAGTGATTGTTTTCATGTCGAGGCATCAATAAATAAGTGTGATTGGATTGTATCATAAAAATGTATGACACAGGTTAATATCCTTGTACCAATTTTGAAAGAAATCAGTTGAGACGTATTGAGTTATGGCTAAAGGCATAAACAAATCATAACAAATGGCCAGCTGGCAGCTATCAATTGCATCATATGACAACAAAATTGAGAGGTACATGTATTACAAAGGTTTATGTCCTTGTACCATATTTGGAAGAAATCAGTTGAGGCATGTCTGAGTTATGGCTTAACCCTTTTCCTGCCAGACAGTATTAAGACTAATATTACTTCCCCATCAGCCAAGTCAGTAAAAAGCGGTATTGAGCCAAAAACATGAAGTATTTTCACACACTTGGCTTGGTCTGTTATAGCATCTTTAGTAAAAAAATAAAGTTTATAGTATTGATGTTTCAACAGCTTTCAATTGATGTACAGTATTATGTTAAAATACGCCATATGTTGTGTTTCATTAATTTTAACCATCTTGACCTGATGGTGAAATATGGACTTGGCAGGAAAAGGGTTCTGACATGAAAAAATCGTAACAAAATGGCTGCCTGGTAACTCTATTGGGTCGTATCACAATAATATCAACATGAACATGTATAACATAGGTCTATGTCGTTGTACCAACTTCAAAAGAAATCAGTTGAGACATGTTTGGGTTACGCTGTGGGTTACGGCTGGAAACATGAAAAAATCGTAACAAAATGGCTGCCTGGAGGGCATATTGGATTGTATTTTAACAAAATAGAGATGCATATGTATGACATACATGTAGGTCCATGTCCCTGTACCAATTTTGAAAGATATCAGTTGAGACACACTGGGTTATGGCTCAAGACATGAAAAAATTGTAATGAAATGGCCACTGGGCGGCCATATTGGATTGTATCAGAAGAAAAATCTACAAGCATTGTACGACATAGGTTAATGTCCTTGCACCAAATTTGAAAGACATCAGTTGACACATGTCTTGGTTACGGCTCAAGACATGAAAAACTTGTAAAAAACTAGCTGCTAGGTGGCCATCTTGGGTCATATTGTGAAACTATTAAATCAACGTACATCTGTATGGAGTCTGGTGCTATACTTGTGCAAAGTTTGAAAGAAATTGACCAAGCCTTGTCTGAGATATCTGCGTGAACAGGGGAAGGCATGCATGTGCGCGGACTTACAGACGGAACTCAATCTATAAGTCCCTGGAGTTCGTTTGTGGGGACTAATTAATGAGGTATATGATAGTGTGCCATTAGGTGCCTTAACCTGCCATACCGGTATATGAACCATTTAGTCCTTTTAGTTATTTAATTATTCACATTTATGTGATATTAAGGGTAATGACCTTTGACCCCAGCATAATTGATGAGGTGTATGACAGTTCATCATAAGGTGCTATAACCTACCAAATATGAACCATCTAGCCGTTTAAATACCTAGTAATTCATATTTATGTGATATTACGGTCAATGACCTTCAACCCCAGTTGACATATTGGCGAAATGGTTTGATCCAACGTTTCCGCACTCTCGAAGTTGGGTCCTTCATTTCATGCATAATAAGGGATTTCCTTCAAATGAAGGGCGCCCTCTCTTTAGTTTCGATGACCGTTACACCATGTTTCACGGCTAGAAAATCGGCGAAAAACACTGCAAAAGGTTAGTTTTTATGGAAATTTTCCATATCCTTGCCATTTATATTGCCTCCAGTCGTGACCTATGTAAATTTTTTCAACAATCAGGGCAAATCTTTTGTAGAAATCACCAGATCGATTTTTGTAGACATGTTGACCTCGCCTTATACAGCACTGCGTCGCTTGCGTTGGCAAGACATTTAATTTAATTTGCAACCAGGTTTGGTCGGATTTGAATCTCATGACTATGATTTTCTGCAAAGTTTTGGTGTTCAAACGGACAAATATGATTTAACACGCCTTTGAAATGAGGTCTGTTCGGTGTTGAATACCGTTAAATCCAATAAATATGGTGGCCATGCACACGCAAACAGCTTGAGACGCGTTGGTATCACATATCATTGCGTATTTTCAGTATCCCAGTTGTTGTAATCTTTTATTTTTTGAGCAAAATTTGTGATCAAGAATATATATAATGATGGTTTTGTTTGTTTAAGTATGATCCAGTTACCGAAATACATGTGTCTTTACATTTTGTTGCAGATATACTGTGGCTGATAACCTACCACAGCCCGTTCTGGCAATGGCACATGGCTTACAATATTCACCGGTATTTTGTACCTGTATCTATGTTTACTAACAGTTTGAGTTTATGGTAACGTTTGGCCACAAGAAATTCACGTACTTTGAAATCATTTGTCATAGTTTTGAAAAATAAGAATTAAATGTTTGAAAGAAATCTATTTTGTTGGAAAAAGGAGAGTGTTTGGATCCTTAGCCATATCAAGCAGTGCAAGTAAGGATGCTTTATTGAGAAGTTGCATAAACTACGGTAAGCCATATGCCACAGAGCATGGAAGGTTGCCCCTGACAGAAGTAAAACTTGCGGCAGCAAGTCTTCTTAAATGGAGGGCAACTTAATAATATTACAGGCCAATCGCAAAAGTGGCATATTAATTTTTTGCCAATTTTGTGACTCAAAGACTGCAATATGCAACAGCACAAAGGTTGAACCATGTGAATATTTCTTTGTCCCTGAAAAAACATCTAAACAGTGTACACAGAGCCTGGGAAATCTAAACAGTGTACACAGAGCCTGGGTCAAGATTCAAAAGCTGTTTCCCATTGTCAGAAACTCCATAGTCGAGGGGTTTTAAGTTTGAAACAGGATGCTCAGTGCACAAAAAACACATTCATTGTCAAAGAAATGATACTGTTGAAAAAGGATTGATGCAGTTATGTCATGGAAAGTAAAAGTAACATTGGCCTGCTCTCTGATATTGAAATACGGTTGTCCAGACTTGGCCAGTATGTGCTAAAAAGATGCCACAAATTTGAAAAGCACCATGTAACTGTTGTGCTAGAAGGCAAAGAATTTATTCTTCCTTTAAATCATCGCTTTCATGTGATATTCAGAAAGAGGTAGCCCACAGTCTCGGTTTACAGGAGACTACCATAGTTTTAAGTTATTCTCAGAAGACCAGCCATTGTATTGCTGTTTCAAGTCACACACATTGCACAGAAAGTGCTTTTGATCAATATCTCTGGACTTGGAGATGTGAGGTCACATAAAGCAAAAACTCATCCAGATAAGAATAAGTGTGGTCCATGTGGTAAATGTGGGATAAAAAAAACAAACAGATGGTACCATGTTGTGGGAAAACCAGAGGAATATGTCCGAGCTGGTTAAAATCTAGGGGCATGAATGAACAGTATTGTTTCTGCAATGCGTGTCGCCTAGCTTTATATAGATAAAGAATTTTCTGGAAGAGATGGAGGGGATGATGAGAAAGCACCAATAATTGATGTCACAGAGGCCAATGGTTCTACTCCGGAATAAAAAGGACGCGATGCATACGCCGTTCTACATACTCAGAACGCCCAAATAATCACGTGATGCCGGTACAAACAAACCCACATGTGTACTGAACGCGTATAGAAATACACGTACGTCTGTGCGCGTTTGCGCACATGGCTTTGTTTGTACCGTGGTCGATTCGAATTCCGGGTTTGGCCTATTGTTTAATCTGTACTTTAACTGGCCCAGGTTTACACTCCACTGATGTTGATGACAAAAACCTCTTTCTCACACAGTTTAATCTCTACTCCAGTGATATCGATACTTCCGTTCCTGACATAGTGTGTCTTTGTCCAGAACACTTCAATACATGGATGGAAAAAAACTGAAAATACTGCAGCATGCCAGATTGTAGAAAGCGCATTACATCGAATGTGCGGTTTCCGTCAAATGTTGACTTAATCAATGGCTTCTCCCATGATCATGGTGACTACATGAATTTTAGTTTTGATGGAAAAAGTCAACTGTGTGGAAAATGTTACATGCAACTTTACCATATTGTTGAAAAAATGAAAAAAAACATCAAGTGCAATCTCTCAAGACTTATAATGACCTTTAGCAAGTCATTGAAGACATTGCCTCCAGTATCAAAAATACAACTGATATCACTGATATAGCCCTGAACAAAATGTCACTTTTTATTGCGCTAAAATATTAGAAAAGAGTCTGTCCTTCTTCAAGAGGCTAGAGGCTATGTTTTTCTTATAACCTCGGTGGTCTTTAATGCTCATACAGAGACAAATAGAATTTAAACCAGCAACCAAGGCGTCGGTGTTTTTCAATGTATTTTGGAAGCTGAATTTGTCGATGTCAATCTCGCTCCCATTGCTTCTTGACAGTCATTTTAGAATGGGAAAATTCACAAACAGAGAGGTTACAATGGTCGCCACGGACAAGTAACTTTTGGCTTATTGACCTGAAATTAAGTCAGTGTTCATTGAAAATTCAAAGACTGGACCCTTGACATCTAAGCTTGCTCATGACTTTCATTGCATGCGGTCTTGCCACGATGCCATCCACTGTCACTCAACAAGTTAACATTGAAGAGTACGTCTTAGTAAAAGTCCCATTTTTGTGGTGATTTTTCACCACTGCACTTTATTTTTACCTTATTATAAACGCTCATACAAAGCACAAAAACTGCTGTGTGTTTCTTTTTTTTTACCGTATCGACATATTGTGAGACACCGTAACTCACAGTCAATGCAATGAACTTTGGTGAACGTACGCTCCACCAGCTGAACAGCTTTTTCATATGCAAAATCAGCGTACGGTATTTAACCGGTGGTATTGTTTGAATTGCATTTTATTGGAAGTGATTATATGATTCTTTTCATCAATTCTTCATGCAATTTTACGAAAAATCTTATGGAAATGTTCACAATGACATAATATGATACCGTGTTCCCTCGCTAGAAAATCGCTCTCGTGAATTCGATTTCTAGGTAATTACTTTTTTCCACTTGTCCCGTAGGGCAATTGGCATCGGAGGTTCAATTGCCCGAACGTGACTTTCCCTTGCCCTGGGCAATCGGACAACCCTTAGTGTCTTTCCCTACCCTTGTAACTTACGATTTTTTGAGTGAACCCATCTCAGATTCCTCCGACCCCCCCCCCCCCGGGCCATAAATAATGACGGCTCCCTAATTACCCTACGCAACTCTTTTGGCATGATTTGTTCAAAGTCTAAGGCCAGAGATACCATGAATAGGACAGTTTTGAGTACCCCACAAGGAAAACTTTGCCGGTTGCTTCACCCAGATAGTTTTGTCATAACAAGTCTTGAAAATATTGATGTAGGTCAACCCAATGTCAGTCCACTTCACTGTTTTAGTGTTTTGCAATAGCTGCACATCCTGTACTCAGAAAACTAGCCCATCAGGGCAGTTTAAAGCAAGATCCTACAAGTCTAGCTGTGTTGAAATAGCTAGAACTTGTGATAAGAAATTATACTGCTGTCTTGCTTGGCAGCTAGTGATGAGACACGTATTTTGAGAAAATATTGCCAAGCGATGAACAAAACATCTTGTTGACCATTGATTTTTTTTACTTTTTTGAAAGGTCACAAAAGGTCAAACTCAGTACAGTACCTGGTGATTACGCAGAGCTGCTCTGTCTATGCTATGCCCTGAAATGTCCTGTTCAGATATATATACCCATGACAAAATGCTATTGTACACATTTGGCTCAAAGTATCAGAATGTTGAACCTTTTCGAATCATTTGACAAGGGGATGGTCTGTATTCATTGCTTTTACACACAGAATGGCTTGATAGTGACTAGGACCTCTGTGACCTTGACAATGAAATATGCCCTTAAATCCATGGTATCAGGCTAATGCCAGATTGGCTGGACTGCAGGTGATACAAAGTAAAATGAATGAGATCTTTTTGTGTGAGATATTGTTTCCCTGAGCACAGAGGTTGTTTTGCTTATATCTCTCTTTACATGGCTTTCCGTAGCAGTAATTGGCAACTGAGAATGGCATCAATCAAGCAGCTAGCCCCTTTGTATCATGCTTTTGATTGGTCAACCTAGTATCTTCGTCTCCTACCAAGGCATCTCCATGATTTGCTGCAAGCACCATCTTGCATCCTAGATCACCTGCAGTCTGGGGGATTTACAACAAGCATAACTGGCTTCAGCTGGAGAGAGCTTGCACTTGATGAAGCCCATGAACAACTTATCAATTTAAGTGTCAAAACTGCAGTTCATAAGCCCTCTCCTGAATTGCAATCACATCGGATCATCCCTAAGAACATGTCAACCAAAGCTATCTGATGAGTAGTTTTTTGAGAATAAAATTTTCTGACCAAAAATGGCAACAATTGCCCCCAAAAGAGATCAAATTTAGTTCATAACTTTATCTATAGAAACCTGTATACCAAATTTCAAAGCTGTTAGACCAGTACTTTTTGTGAGAAACACATTTTTTGACCAAAAACGGAAAAAATTGCCCCAAAAAATCAAAATTGCAGATTTCATCATTATTTTTTAATAAATATCATTTAGTTCATCTATAGAAACCTGTATACCAAATTTCAAAGCTATCGGATGAGTAGTTTTGGAAATACACGTTTTGACCAAAAATGGCAAAAATTGCCCCCAAAATACAAAATTACAGATTTCATCAGAAATTCATTATATATTACTGAACTCATCTGTAGAAACCTGTATGCCAAATTTCAAAGCTATCAGACCAGTAATTCTTGAGAAACACATTTTTTTGACCAAAAATGGCAAAAATTGCCCCAAAATTACAAAATTGCAGATTTCATCATAATTTCAACAAATATCATTAAGGTGATCTGTAAAAACCTGTATACCAAATTGCAAAGCTATCAGATGAGTAGTTTTTGGAAATACACATTTTTTGACCAAAAATGGCAAAAATTGCCCCAAAAATACAAAATTGCAGATTTCATCACAATTTCAATAAATATCATGTAGTTTATCTGTAGGAACCTGTATACCAAATTGCAAAGCTATCAGATGAGTAGTTTTTGGAAATACACATTTTTTGACCAAAAATGGCAAAAATTGCCCCAAAAATACAAAATTGCAGATTTCATCACAATTTCAATAAATATCATGTAGTGTATCTGTAGGAACCTGTATACCAAATTTCAAAGCTATCAAATAAATAGTTTTGGAAATACACATTTTTGACCAAAAATTGCAAAAATTGCCCCAAAAATACAAAATTTCAGATTTCATCAGAAATTCAATATATATTACTCAGTTCATCTATACAAAAGTGTATACCAAATTTCAAAGTATTAGACCAGTACTTTTTGAGAAATACATTTTTTGACCAAAAATGGCAAAAATTGCCTTAAAAATGCAATTTTGCATATTTCTGCACAATTTGAACAAATCTGAAATAGATCATCCCTAGGGACATATGTACCAAATATCAAAGCTATCTGACTGGTAGTTTTGAAGAAGAAGATTTTTAAAGATATTTTTACCAAAAATGACAAAAATTGCCTTAAAAATACAAATATGCAAATTTCACCATAATTTGAACAAATCTGACTGAAGTTACCCTAAGTAAACTGCATATCAAATTTCAAAGCAATCGGACAAGCGGTTTCAGAGAAGAAGATTTTTTTACCAAAAACACCAAAAATTGCCCCAAAAATACAAATATGCAAATTTCACCACGATTTGAACAAACTTAAGTGTGGTCACCCAAGTGAACTGCATATAAAATTTCAAAGCGATTGGACTTGCAGTTTCAGAGGAGAAGGCAATTGTTGACGGACGACGACGACGGACGACGACGATGGACGACGGACGACGACGGAAAATCAACCTATTTGATAAGCTCTGCGTCGCTGACAGCGGAGCTAAAAAATCTGTGAGAGCTCTGTTTTTGCTGCAACCCCTGAAAAAAATCTTTGGAAAAGTTGTTCAGGAAGACTTGATGACATTTTATGAAGTAGGTCAAAGAGCTCTAGCAGACTACATCTCTACTAGGCTTTTACATAAACCTAGTACAGAAGCTCCTGTGAGGAGGAGAAAATTAAAAACATTTTCAGGGAAGGTTGTAGTAAAAAGGAGAACACGTACAGCTGATGCTGACAAAAAAAATAGTTGACGCCTGTTTAAAAAGGCAAATTGCTCACTCAATAAAATCTGGTGTGCCATAGAAGGCTTTGTGCAATTTATTCCCCTCCCACGTGCAATCTGTGATGCAGATGGGTCTATGCACCATCAAAGCTCAAAATCAAACACAACTTAAGTATTACAAAAAAGATATGACACATGCAGCATCATAAGTGAGGCACTGCCTGAGAATTGGACAGCTGAAATGGTAATACTTGAAGGTATGTTTTGATTCAGTGTGCGCCAATAAGACAGTGTTTTTGCTAAGGTTGGGGAAAAGAGGTAAATGATTTGGGAACCCCGGTAGCAATTCTGTGTCCCCTGATCTGATTGCATTGATACCAAGAGGAACCCTGGTAAAATGGCTGGGGAACCCCGGTAACATTTACTGGGGTACCAGCCTTAACAAAAACACTGTAAGATCCCATCATCAAACATTCAAAGACTACTTAATCTATACCATAAGGGACTGGACGTAAATTAGCAGGGAGGAGGGCCAGGGGGATTTGGGGGAGGGTCACAAATTTTTGAGCCTGGGGGAGGGTCACAATTTTTTGAATCCTCTAAGGGGGGGACACAAATTTTTGGGCTTGTTGTCGGTGCACTAAAAGAAGAAAAAAAATTGTTTGTGTAGGCAATTATGGTCACATGACATCACTCACACACTGCCTCTTACTTTTTATTAAGTGCTCATTCCCAACTCGCTGTGTATCTCTTCCCCACCATTATCTTAAACAGGATTGTCTCTCTTGTTGCCATTCTTATCGCCATTAAGTTTATAGCAAATCCAATCTATTGTTTCACAGCTGACCCACCATATTAAAAGGATATTATGATTCATGGCATTCTGGCTGCACATTGTACCATGTAGTGGGTTTTGTTAATAAACACTGGACAGTGTTTTTGCTAAGGTTGGGGAACAATGGGAACCCTGGATAAATTTCTGTTGTCCTCTAGTAAGACTGCACAGATATACCAAGGCTAACCCTGGTAAAATGACTGGGGAACCCTGGTAACATTTACCTATAGGTACCGCCCTTAACAAAAACACTGCTGGATATTACCACAATATCTTACATTGTTCTACTGATGTAGTCAATCTTGAACCTCTATTTGACAATATTATTTCTCATTCCACTTTTTGTTGATCAACAAAAGTTCCCTCTCTTGCATAAGTCACTTCCCTTTAAAGTTTAAGGCCAAGCTCCACCCTGCATCAGTCACTTTTTAGGTACATGAATTTTAGTTTTAGAGATACTATCGTTTGAAATTAAGAGCAAGCTTTGGTGTGATAATTGATAATTTTGATTCTAGAAAAATGATTTTAGTATACTTAAATATTTAGGTACAGTCATCTGATTGGTATGGCTACTTGTGGCATTTTTCAAGTTTATATTGGCTTTACTACGTGGGTATATCTTTGGAATGGATAGTGTTCATTTGTGTTGTTGATGGCAGGATATATGACATTTGTTGAAATTTAATGTGGGTAATTTATACAGTGAATTAGCCCATGTTGATCACTATTCAGATTGAACTTGGTAAATATGGTGAAATCCCAATGTCATTTCAGAATATGGAGACTTGATTGATCATGAAATAGTGTTTGCCACTTCTGTGTCAAATCAGGATCAGTCTAATCCTCTCTTATCTAGGCTGCTCTCTGTGATATGTTTAAAATGCAAAGAAACGAGGCACAAAAAATTGACAAAAGAAGACTTGATTATCATGAAATAGTGTTTGCCACTTCTGTGTCAAATCAGGATCAGTCTATCCTCTCTTATCTAGGCTGTGCTTTCTGTGATATGTTTAAAATGCAAAGAAATGAGGCACAAAAAATTGACAAAGTATTTTCAATGTTAAAACATCATAATTTCACACTATAGCATTCAATCTATTACGATACTTTGAATTGTTTGCTTAAAATATTGCATGAATAGGAATAGCCTTTCTGTTGACCTTTCCCCACAAACAGGGCAACATGAACAAAACTTTCATTGTCTACTCGAACACATAGTACATTTTGTAAAATTGGATTTGATATGAGTGCAATGAGCACATGTACATGTATTTTCAGTTCTCTGACTACACAGGTCTATTGGAAATATAATAAATTCAGTGAATAATGGGGTCATGCACACACATGTAGTTGTATATCTGTACCAGGAATACATTTTAAACATACTTTCCATTATTTCCTCCCCACGTAGAGATTAAACTGCTCAATATATTGTACATTGAACAAATTATATTGCTGTGGAGATCAATATGTCACATCGTGTTTCTGCAGTATTCCCTCAATGGTCAACGTGATACATTCCAAAATTATGAATTTCACTAATATTTTGATAAATGTTAAATTATAATTCATAAGAAAAATGGCAGGCACAATTGTGCATTAATATAAAAGAAAACATTTGAAGAACATTATTTATTACAATCATTCTTAGTGGAGTATAAGTGTGCTCTACTCCATTATAAGCCAATTTGGGCATTCATTATATGAATTGTTGGACAGCCTATTGAATCACAGCATTCCACATCTGCACTTCAAAGCCAAAGTGAAAGGGCACATATTTACTGCCTACTTTACATGATATATGCCATTGACTTGGTGTAGCAGTCTAAGCCCTAGGAGAATGGTTAGAGTATTCAGCTATTGGCTGCTTTGATTGCCTCCAACAATGGCATACTCATCACACACAGGTGCAACCACAATCGCAACGTAAAGGCCTATGCACCCAGTAGGGAGAGCTCTTCTGGGTAAGTACATGTAGCCTTCGCGTAGCGACAGTGGTGCACATACGGTACAACTGTATCCTCCTAGCATAGGGCAATATTGCTGTTGTACCTCAATATTTGGACTGGTGTTTAGGTAGGACGTCAACTTGATCAAATCCTAAAAACTAAAAGCTTAAATTTGAAAAAAGGCAAAACCTTCAGCTTCGAAACTGCAGCTACGTAAGGCAATATATGATACCACGGTACTACCAAAAGAGTGTGGTAGCTCCTAGCTTTGCTTGGCAGGGCTGTGCGTTAATTACCAGCGTTATACTTTACTTTATTGCTCAACAACACACTTAAGGAGTGTGGTAAAGCAGAAATTGCAAAACTCACCAAACACTGGATGAAGCTGCTGCTGGGAGAGGAAATAAAGTCCAAATATACGGCCTGTGGTAGGAGGCTGTATAACGCCGAACACACAACTTGATCCTTAATAATTTTTCATAAAAACCAAGAAGTCAATCATTTAAACATACAGACCTTTATTTCCTGAAAATGATAGGCTAAAATGTACAGTGTACGTCCAGAGAACTTCTTGGTACAGCGCGACACTTGTAAACAAACTTGAATGCGTTGAAGTTATTTGTATATATATACAGAATGATGTTCACAGTCACACTTGGAAGTTGTGACAATTTAGTCCAGTTGTAAGTGAAACATATTTATGAAAATCATCATTAAATTAAGTACTTTCAATACTTAGACCCTCAATCAATTTTGACAGTCAGGAAGAACAGACAGAAATAATTGAGTGAAATTAATGACTTGTATGACGAATCTCTGACTTAAAATAATGTAAAAGTTACTGGCATTTTCCAGAATACAATGTACGTACCAAGCTTGCAGGTCAAGTCCAGAGGGTCAAGTATGATATCAAATAGGCCCAGAAGAAAGCTTTTAAATAGCTTTGAAACAAGCAGACTGCCAATCTTGTTAAGCAGTCATGATCTAGTACAAAGACTTTAAATTTTTCACATAATGCTATGCTTGGTGTCTGCCTCCATGGTGTACAACATACTGGTACATGATTCGGCGTCACTCATCAGAGGACTGCACTTTCATTGAAAATATTTGTGAGTTCACATGGTGGTGTAATCTTACATCCTGTTCAGAAATGGCTAATATTATGATACTTTGGACAAAGCTATTTTTGTCAACATTTTACAGTACTGTCTGTCAATGCACCAATTTTAAAAAAATATTCATTGCCACCATTTTAATACTTCAATAGTGTAATGGTCATGCTGCTTGACACTTGAATTACAAGAATCTGTACTAGATATGTTCCAAGTTAAAGGGACAAAGTTGCTCATTTTTGACATTATTTTGCCATTTAAATTTCTTTTGATGGATTATTCTCACTGAAATATGCTCACTCTCTGGTTATTGCAATTCAATTTTCATCTTTAATAAGACACATTAACATGTGAAATTAACTATGTTAAAATTTTTGGTAAATACCTTCCATGCATGCATATGAGTTGAGCTGTGACAACCAGAGATTGCAGTTTAGCCTATTTCAGTGAGCAGCAGAAAAGCATATATACAACAGAAATTAAAAGGACCAAAATTTGGTCAAAAATGAGTGACTTTGTCCCTTTAATGGCCAATATGAAAATGGATAAAATTCCATGTTTGCTGTTTTGTTATTTGCCTGTCAGTCACTGTTATTTTTAACAATGGTGTGGACAAGATGTTGGTTTTGTTGTTTACTTTGCAGTTCTGAGTTACATAAATGCATAAGATTTCAGAATTTTTCAGTATTAGCTGCTGTATTTTAGCATGATATGCTCTGTATTGATTCAGTTTGTCAGCCTAGCCTGATGACACTTGAGCAGTGGTGTCATTATTTGTGTCCAGTGAAGTCTTAAACTGTTTTTTTTTTGTGGTTTGTTCCACATTTACAAGTGTGCTGACAACATGGAAAATTGAGAATTTCATCAAACTTGTGCAGTAAATCAAACAATGAATTAATTTAATCATAGAGTGTTTCCTATGGTGTTCCCCAGAACAATCCGCCCCTACCAAAATGGAAATAAGAATACCAGTACTCATTTATCTGGTGATTGGTTTACTAAGTTTAAACAGTGTAAGAGTTAAACAGTATATTAAACCATTATCATAACAATCAAAATGCATATTGTGTAGGCAGAGAAATCAGGGTTTCCCTTTTATTAAAAGTACTTATCTATAGCATAGAATTATCCAGATTTTTGTCTACAAGATTAGTTTTACCCATGCTGGTCAAATGTGACTGACACATCATTGAAAGTATTCTTAGGTAAGGCTGACATCCATATCTAGACTTGTTCTTGTCACAAGCAGAAGCAAATAAAAAAATTTGCTGACATCCCTTGCTGGTGTCCATCTATTTTGCCGTGTGTTGTAAATCCCCAACTAAATTTTTGAACGTTGAAGATCCGATCAATTTGTAATATTATATTTTTTGAAACTTTACCAAGTCCTAAAGACTTGGAAAGAGCGCGTAGAGATGGTAAAGCAAAAAAAATGTACAGCATATATGAATCAATTGACCTGCAAACAGTACTTCCAAAAGAAAATTGGATGTTTTTTTTGGTGACGAAAAACTAAGCGGTTATTGGTGAATTTTCTGTGTGAAGAAATTCCAGACTTTCTGAAGCCCTACCTTGGAGTTGACAAGGAGTTTGTCATTGCAGGGGGGTTTGATGGGCAAAAGAAAGACAAAGCAATAATTGTGAGTGGAAATTACCCTTCTCATGAATACCCTGCATATTTTTCAAATCATGAAGAAACTGATACACGTATATGGCGCCATGTCCCTGTTTCAGTAAAAAGAACATACTTATATACTCGCCAGATACAGATGTTTACCACATCGGATTACCTCTGATGGCATCTGAGCTATCAGACAGAAACATCTTTATACAGCTCAGTGCATGTGCAGATGATCAGTCATATGTACATTTAAATAAATTAATTAAGCCTTAGCAAATGATCCAGATCTTGCTTAAATTGATCAAGACATAAGAGCAAAATGTCTCCAAACTCTCTATATCACATCTGGTTGTGACTTTTTTGTCATTTTTGTTGGCTGTGGAAAAGCAGCATTTCAGAAAGAATTTTTCCAATATTCAGAATTGTTTCTGGTGGAATTGCCACCGCGACCTCAGGCACTCTTGCAGACACAGAGAGTGGCATCTGGGAGAAAGGCCTATCTCTCTTTCTTTAATTGGAACTATTTACTACCAGAAACATCACAGTGAGTTTGAATCACAACATGACAGCCCATATGACCAGTTTAAAGCCATGAAATGAGATGAAACTTTGACACTGAATTGGAATTACATATTCAGTGGCTTGAAAAATCAGAAATACCATCCAAGTTAGAATTCAGAGGGAGGAGGATCTAATTCCAAACCCAACAGCTTTAAAATACCATTGGCTCAGAACTTGTTTCATCTCTGATTCATGGTCACAGTCAGAAAGGGGCCAGATTGTCTTACGTGGATATGACAACTCTGGCTATGTTGCCAATGGTAACAAGTTATCACCCATATGGGATTCACCAGAAATTTGTCCCAAGTACAGGAAAGGATGGCATTCTATACCAAAGGGTGTAATGTTAAAAATCTGGGTGCAAAAATAAATTTTGCAAATGTACAAAGTCAAATAATGCTTGTGGCCCAGGGTGCATGCAATTGTTTAAATTGTGCCAATACTGGAGATCAGAGTGACAGCTTAATTGATGACATTGTTTTTGACAAAACCAACAAAGGGCAAACCACAGAAGCATTGGAAATCAAAGAAATTGATGAGATCAATATCAAATGATCTTGCTGAAGAAAACATGGTTGAAGTAGTAGAATACACAGATGATGAAGATGACGAAGAAGAAGATGGAGACAGTTCCGATGACTGATGTATATCCTGATCAATTTTCTGTCATTCACAAACTGTTGTCTGTACAATTACTACCATGGATGTACATCCATGTTACTACTAACACCAAGGTGGCTGATCATTAAAACAAATGATACACATGTGTATATACATAAAGTTCAACTGCGTTCTCATTGAATTTAAACAATTTTAATTTAGACTGAAAAATGACTGCTTCTAAGCTTAATAAATTCATATGTCTAATAGGTATGTCATCACGTATTCACGCATGGAGCCGATAGTCCGGTACGGTATACCAACACAGTGTGAAACCCACAGTACATGCTGTACGGCGTACACTTCCCTCGGCGATGTTGCCGTGCACAAATGGTATAAAAACGGGTTTCATGACATAAATTCACTAATACTTCCTACCAAGGAAGTAAATAGCAAAACAAGTATCATTGTGAAGAATGATAGCCTGGTATCTTCAAATAAACAGTCGCTAGAGCAAAATACTCGTAGACAAGTTACTTCCGCATTTGCCCCTACTCAGTGCTGCACGCCAGCATTAAACACTGCGTCGTTTTCGTTGGCAAGGTCAGAAAGCATTCAAACTTCCAATCAGAATGCAGATATACACTATGAATATGTATACAAACTATGAACTCTGCACAAGACGATTTACTTGGGGATAAAAACCAAATTTACATACCCGAGTATGTAGCCGAGTTCAGCTGAGGCAGCAGCGAGAGACCGTACGCAAAATTCACAAGATAGTTGGATAGTTAGGTGGGGAGCCTCTTTCACAGTTTTACATAAAAATGAGACTCAGTAACGTTTGGTCGCTTTACTTTTGATCAAAAACCTACCAAACCCATCAGACAAGGCCCTACTCTTACGCAGAAAACCAAAGCTCTCAAGCGTCGACTTTCTCTTCCGCGTTTGAGACTCGTTCTTCTCTTTCGCATTTGAGAGAAACAAATGTCGACTTTATTCGGCAATGGTCCGCTATTCGTGGGCGTAAATTGCTAGACTACATATAGCCACATCGGCACTTCTGAAATGTTATCTCCGGCTTGCAAGACAACAAAAATATCAAAATATTATCATCAAAACCAGAATTTCGGGGCTAGAGAGCGAAACATCGCTGAAAAGTAGCTGGCCAAAATACGGAAGTAGCCGGTCAATTTGGCCGGCATCTGGCTAAAAGTGAACACGCTGCAAACAGAGGGGCTTGTTGCGATGGACAAGTAGCCTTTGGCTCTTTGACCAGAAAAATAAGTGAGTGTTCATTGATAATTCAAAGACTGGATCCGTTGACACCAAAGTTTGCTCGTGACTTTCATTGCATTGCATGCACCTTTCCGCAATACCACTCATTGAGTCTGAACTGAAATTGAAAGAGTACGTTTTAGTAAAAGTCCTGTTTTGTTGTGCTGATTTTCGCTACCGTACTTTCTTTTATAGGGTAATAAACATTCATACAAAGCAAAAAATCTTCAGTTGTCTCCTTTCGATCGTACAGAGATATTGTGCGACAGGAAAACTTTAGCTCAAAGGGCAATGATCTTTGTGAACGTACCCTCAACCAGCTAAAATAGCTTTCTATATGCAAAATCAGCGTACATTAATTAACAGCATTTTATTGAAAGGGATTCTATAGTACCATTGTTTTTGTAAACTCTTCATGCAATTTTATGAACTAAATGATGACCTCAAAGTAACAGCAAGTGCTAGACGGCACTTTTAACGCTGGTCGGAAACCAGAATGCCGGACAAGGGAGCCATCATCAAGTCAGGCGCCGACTGGCATTGGCCATGCTAAAAGTAGTTCAGGCAGTGGCTAATGTTTTGTGTACACTAAAAGGTAATCTGTTCGCATATGTTGACATAGAGATTAATCCTCTGATAACAAGCTCGGGTTAGTCGGGTACTTCTAAGTTAATGGAGCGTTCCCCTAATGCTTGGATTGTACCTGCGGATGACCAAACCTCATTAACATATTATTTGCATAGTTTAGAAATATGCAAATTTCGGACCCAGATTCGAGAGTGTCTGCATGTGCACCAAAAATTAGTGCACTAGCCTTATTGGTTAGCCTAGAATTAGGTATGTACATAATCTATGAGGTATATGTTAATTTGCAATAGGTGCTGTAACCTTTGAAATATTAACCATCTAGCCCTTTAAAGGTATACAACCACCTGTAATCTAAATATCCCCATGTATGGTCAGGGCATTCCTTGGTATTCAAAATGCCCATGTGAGGGCGCTGTTTTAAAAAGTGGCCACCCGCTTAAACTCTGTGGTTGGTTAGATTTTCTCTTTGCATAGTAACTATTGCACAATTGGAACAGGTGACAGTATATCTTTAAGTTACCTAGTAATTCGCATTTTTGTGATATTTAGGGTCATTGACCTTTGACCCCAGTTGACATGTCGGCGAAATGGTTTGATCCCGTGCTTCGCACTGTGTACCAAAAATAAGCACTGTAGCCTTATTGGTTAGCCTAGAATTAGATATATGCATAATAATTAAAGGGACATTATTTGTATCTTTTGACTTTTTTTCATTTTTTCGATGACTGAAATCAACTGTCAAATCAATGGAAGACCTAAATTGTGACTATGGATGGCTTCAAGGATATGTAAAGTACATTCTTGCTCTTTACGGCAAGGTTCAATGTTGGTAAGGGTGTCAGCACGATTTGAACCAACCGCCATGATTGAACCCCTGCACATAACCAATATTACTACGCATACGTCAACCATCAAAGTACAGCTGGAACATAAAAGGCCTGTGACCTACATACTAACTTCAGCACAATGGATATCGAGGAGCACACGGTGCATAAACAATGCACGTATCACAAACTACTGTCAAATAGTGAAACTAAGCAGGGCATTTGCTTTTAAGTTTCATTTTAGTATCGATGACACGGACTGTGGAACAAATGAAACCATAGACGCAATTGGGTCAATGGTAAAACTAAAACGATCGATGTCAGATTGCTGTGGTAATAGTGAAACAGGTACAATGTAATGCATTTCCTGTGCATTTGATCATTAGCAAAACTTCGTCAATTTTTAAGATTTTAGGACATTTTCTTGTCAATACGTTGGTTCGTTTTACAAACACGACATGATCACTTGTTGAACCTGGAAACATCACACTCGGACTGAACACTGCACGGTGTGTAGCATCGGTGACATTGTGACACCGCGCCGGGCGAGTACTGTCATTGATACTGCTCGCGATTGGAGTCACCTCTCGACACACAAGATCTGTTTGAAAGTTGTTATTCTCTGTGCATCGTGTAATTATTTGTATCAGTTGAATCGCATTTCGAACCAAAAGTGAGTACATCACAGTTACAGTTGCCTAGACCCATTCGCTTACGGCCTCTGTGCCTCCGACCCACTCCCAAAAGTGGACTTTACGTAAGAAGCGCAGCTGAGCACATCATGTACCTACATGAGTAAAGCCCTCCGTACGGCCTCCACGCCCTATAACGCTGGGAACACACAGACCTGTACGCAGGGCTAATCGTGCACCCAGGCGAGGTGGGTGTGCTTGAAAACAAAACTCAATGCAAGTTTTGGATTAAAATGGGTTTTTTTGGTGGAGAAAACTGCACGCCGCAACCGAGGTGCTGCCAGCGGTTTGGCACAGCCCTGCCACGCAGAGTTAGCTTTCACCCAACAATGTACCGGTACATAATGTAAGTGTCAGTCGCCAAAGTACCGGTACATTGCTCAATTTCGCAATCACCTCGACAATAACATGACTGTCTACTGAAGTTAAATATCCCGTCATTTTACTCTGTTTTCACATTTCTATGCACAAAGGCTTTGGGCAAGTCTACATATGCATATGGAGGAACAAACGAGATGAAAAGATCCGCAATTATAGACCTTGTCGTTGTCAGCTGGTACTGGTAGGCATTTGAAATGCCCATTCTAAAATGTGCTCTGTAGCAGTAAAGAATGGTGTATCTAAGAGCAGGATTGGCCGTCAAGATCTCCATCAAAAACTGACCGTCAAAATGTAACTGAGCAAACTGGATTAGTAATAGGGAATCCCGAAACTGCAATACTGCACTTTTGACTTTCACTTCGTGTGGTTTATTTTTTTTACACGCGGATGCTTACAGTGGCCCAGATAGCAGTTTGCAGTGTGGTTACTGATCGCAGGTCACCTGCCAACTCTGAGGTTAACAGTAACCTCCATAAACCTCAGACCCAAGGTTTTTTTAAAGGTGTACGCAAATGGGATGGAAGTTGTCTGTGGTCGGCTACTGCTTGTTTGCAACAATATGAGGTCAAAGATGCAAATAATGTCCCTTTAATAAGGTATGAGATAGTTAACCATTAGGTGCTGTAACCTACCAAATATGAACTATCTGGCCCTTTAAGTTATCTGCTAATTCACATTTGTGTGATATTTAAGGCCAATGACCTTTGACCTCAGTTGACATGGTGGCGAAATGTTTTGACACCATGCTTCGCAATGTGTACCAAAAATTAGCACTCTAGCCTTATTTGCTCTAAAAATTGAGGTAATAAAACTGTGTCACTGCATCATTTTTCCAATATGAATACGATGAGAAAGTAAATTTTTATTTTTTGTGGCCCTTATACAAGGAAGTCTACGGAGAACTGTCTTATACATAGGAGTCTATGGAGAACTGCCTGATAAATGGAAGTCTATGAGAGTGAAAACTAAAGAGTCCTCTAACACGGCCAAATTTAATTCCATTGTGAAACAAATTAATTGACGTGCATCTGTATGGGGTAGGGTAATATCCTTGTGCAAAGTTTGAAAGAAATTGACCATGGCATGTCTGAGATATCTGTGTGAACGGACGGACGCATGACATTACAAGATCTAAAATGAATTAAAGTCTATAGACTAAAATTCATTTGTCAATAATAATAGTGGCCATTACTCATGTACAGGCTTTCTTAAGAAACTTATGATTGAAGCTTTTGTAAGGTATCAATAGTAGAACAAGAAAATGGAGTTGAGACATGTAAGAAAAATACTGAGAAAATAGCAAAAAGTTGGCATTGCTTGGGCTTGAAGACTAATATGCCTTCAAGTCTGCTTCAGGGAGCAGAACAAGAAACTGGTTTATGCTACGTACAGAAAAAAATATACCGCCAAGGGCATGCAGTGTGATGCTCTCATCAACAAAAAAGGTATTATATGAAAGGTATTAGCTGTTCAAATCCCGATAATCCTCACTAGAAACCAAGTCAAAAGTGCTACAATGTTAGCAGAGATTAGGTAGCTTTGAATTTTAAATTGTTACAGTTGAATCTGAACACCAAAATACCCTGAAACTTGGCTGAGCACTTAGCAATATGCAGCAGAGTTCCCTAAACCAAAGTCTGTTTTACTGCTTCAGAGTTTTAGACAACTCAGCAGGTAGCCCTACTGAGTCAACTGATAAGCGGCTGTTGCTATAAACCATTTACCACTTACACAGTCCAAACACAGTTGAGCATTGAATGATGTATTCTCAAAGTAACCACAAATTATTGTTTTACTCACAGTATTTACTTCCCCCTTCAAAAATTCTTCCATTTACATTTGTAATATTGCCAGTCAAAATGGTTTGACCAACATAAATAGATCAGTTTACTCAGAGGGGCTGCCTACTGAGTTGTATCAGACTTCCCACACCCACACACTAGACTTTGTTTTGGCAAATGTCTTGGTATAAAGCTGAATGCTCTGCCAAGTTGCTAAGTAATTACTAACTTTGGTGTTCAGATAACAAGGGCAAATGCTGCAAGCCGCGAGTTCAGATAGAACACAATCTTTCAACTTGCTGGTGAAATTTTTTGCATCGAAAGCTGAAGCTTTAGAGTAATTTTAAAGTGTATTTTTAAAAAATAGCGTCATGGACACTGTTCCCACATTTGTTTTGAACATTTTTTCACGAGTGTTATGAATTAGAAATGTAAGATGCGAATAGCAAACAAGATCTTGAATGAAAATTCATGAAATTATGTACATTTGCCATTATGTTATTGTGTACTTTATAATTTAATAAATTTCACTACAATTTTGACAAATCCTACTGAGATCACCCCTAGGTCCACATTACCAAGTTTTAAATGAATTGGACTTGCACTTTCAGAGAAAAAGACTTTTTACCAAATCAAGAAAAAACCATTTCACCATAATTTCAGGCAATCTGACTGATATCACACCTGGGAACCTCTATACCTAGCTTCAAATGAACTGGACTTGTGGTTTAAGGGAAAACAATTTTTTGACCAAAAGTGGCAAAAAATTGCCTCAAAAACACAATTATGTAAATTTCACAACAATGTTGACAAATCAGACTGAGATCACCCCTATGAACTGTGATACCACATTTCAAATGAATTGGAATTTGGACTTGCGGTTTCAGAGAAAAAAGGCTTTTTTACCAAAAAACAGGGAAAATTGAGCAAAAATTACAATTATACAAATTTCAACAACATTTCCTCTTATCTGACTGACATTATCTTTAGATACCTCCATAGCAAGTTTTAAATGAATAAGACTTTTGGCTTGGGGCCTGAGATGAGCAACTGTAAACAGTGTGACCATACAGTACTGAACATCACACCAGGCCTACATATACACATTTAATTAACCCTACATGGTGTTTTATACACATAACTGTGTTGTTGTTTAATTACATGATGAAACTCCAGTGAGATAGAAATATTATTTATGTGTCGCTGTAGTTGTCACTACTATTTTACACAACAATGACATAAATTATACCTTTTAACAAACATGTGTTATTCCAAAAAATTTTGATCTAACAAAATCATGCGAGTTTTTGAAAGATATCACTTTACCTTCATTTCATTGTACTCATTAATTAACACAATCAAATTAAACATTTATACATACCTTAATTCTGAACGGAGTATTGGGATGACAAATTGTAATAAACGGATGAAAACTACACTGGATTCAGACAAAGA